>NC_139725.1:26354687-26954687 GCF_964211835.1 Anser anser | reverse complement strand
GAAACACAACCTTAAAAAAAGTAATTTTTCTCATCATCTGAAGTACTCAAAACTGATGTTTCAGGAAGGACTGATCTCAACACAACCATCTAGAGAACTCTCCCGAACTTCTGCATTCAGTTTTGCAATAGTTTCACCTCACAAGATGACATCACAGCATTAGAAAATACACAATGTCTTCAGTCATGTTTTTTTGCCCCCCTTTTTTTTTGCTTTCTTTTAAATGTTTACCTCAGGTGACTGCATAGGTGTTTCAGTTATAGAAGCTTACAATTTGATTTAAAAATACAAGTTATTTTTTTTACCCTACCTCTTTTCTATTTAAATTTACAGCAAACACGAGCCAGCCTCTCCCCCAACCCAAAAGGGACTGATGAATCCACATAGTATTTTTGTTATCAGAGATGAATACAAATTCTCAGTCATTTCTGCCTAAAATTCAAAGTGCTGACCACATTCAGACAACAGTTAATCAGTAACTAACCAATCCGTGAGGCCACCTTTGGCCTATCTGTCCTACAGAAAACAAACATCACATGATAGATAAGGGAAATGAAGTAACACATGCTTCTGTCATTGTATTCCAGATTGCTACCCTAGAATACAAAGAGAAACTTAGCTCCAATATATAATGTTTTTCTGTATTTATGAGATGATGTAATAGAGAATTCCAGCAGCTTGCAATTCAATATTTAAAATTCATAACTGATATCACTCACTTTACTGGGTTTTGGCTGACAGATCAGTAGTCATGGTTTATTTCAAGAACTGAACTGAAACAAAGCCTGTTCCTTTACAATAGAAACAGAATTCCCCAAGCAAAACAGCTGTTGTGCTCTACTTTTTGCTACCTCGCTCATTTGTTATTTAATTTCCTTCCTTGTGTAATATTTAAATACTACAGAGAGATTTATGGACATCTTTTATTATGATGCACATATGTACCTATTCAGTCCTTATAACCTTCTCTTCCAATTATAAAACTAAACTCTACAAACATATTGCTGACTTTGACAAGGGGGAGGATATCCATTCTAACTTTACTCTCGCTCCCTCCTTTTCTGAGTGACCCAACCCGAGCGTGTGTTTTTGCAACATCTTCAGCTTATAGCGACCAAGGGTTACCGCAGCATTTTGTAACATCTCCACTGCAATGGAAGCAGTTTTACAGAAAGTCCGTGTGGGTACACTCAGCTCTGGGCCATATCCGTTGCACAGGGGTCTCGGTAAGGCTCTGCTAGGGGTTACTTCCATGCTTTATAAAGCAGGTTCCAGCAGGGGAACCTACGCACACCAGCGGCCCTGAAGCACGCGGGGCCGCCACCCTCCAGCACGGCTATGAGAGCGCCCTCTCTCCCCCCCCCCCCTTGGGGACGGCCGCCCCGAAATGGCGGCGGGGGCTCGGGGCCGCCCTCGGGCCGCCGCCGCCGCGCTGCCGCCCCCCTACCTCCTGGGGCGTCGCTCCGTGCGTCTTGGCGGCCGGCGGGCAGCCGCCGCCCTTCACCTTGATGCCGTAGGAGGCGCGGAGCTCCTGCAGCACGGCCAGGCGCCGCACGCCGCGCCGCCGCTCCGCCATGCCGCCGCCCTCAGGCCCCGCGCGGCGCCATGCCCCCCGCCGCCGCCGCCGCCCCTCCCGCCGCCGGGCTCAAACCCAGCGCCCGCCCCGGCCTCGCCTCCCATTGGCCGCCTCCCGTTCGAAATCAGGCCCCGGCCGCCCAACGGCCGGGCGGGGTTGGGCCGGCAGCGCCTGCTTCGTGCGCCGCCTTCGGGCGTTCGCGCTGGCTGCCTAAGCGCCGCCTCAAGGCCCTCAGCGGTGAGGCGCGGCCGTTACCTCAGCGCCCGCTGCCACGGTCACTGCCACCGGCAGGGGGGGGTGCCGGGGGGACGGGGACGGGGCCAGGGACGGGGCGGCAGCGCGACAAAGCGCCCTGCTGCACGACGCGACAACCGAGCCCTTCTCTCCTCTCAGCGCCCCCAGCCGGCTCCCGGCACGCGTCACCCACCCCTTTTGTTTGTTTTCAAATAAACTCCTTCTTGAAATAGCAAACAGTAGCGCTTCCGTGACTAGGCTGAATTCTCAAGGGAGGGAGGAATGCAGGGTGTCAGTGTTGGCCATAATGACACTGTAAACGGGGATAGAAACACCGTGAAGGTCTTCATGCCCACCTTAACCACTGATGCTACTTACCAGTTTCACCACCAGCACCGAGTTTGTACTGTCTAAACTTGGGTTTGCTTACCTATTCCTCCCTATGTCCTCACACACCTTCCCTGTATAATAAATAGCAGGGTAGACGTGTTTTTTTCTCAGGTAAAACCCCAAGATTTTAATTATAGATGTCAAAATCATTGTGTCATTGTGCACACCTAATATTCCTGTAAATGTGGTTTTAGTGCAGTCTTACTGTAAGTACTATTATCTGTCCTGGCAATTCATTTATATGACAATAAAAAATTCCAAAACCTGAAGTATCACTGACAAGAAGTACAAGAGTAAACGTAATAGATATAGGACCCCATCCTTGCAGAATTTAACATTACTTTAGTGAAATATATCAAATACAAAATAGTCTCTTGTACTTCTAAGTGGCCTGAGTAAAGATGAGATAAAAGAATAAAACAGCCCAAGTTTAAGATTATAGAATATAAATTAGTTTATTTTTAACACATACAAACACAGTTTGATTGTAGATGTGATGATACAAAAAAATGAATATTCCTCAAGGGTCCCACAATAGGGTAAATCTTCAAAGAATAAAATAGATATCTTAGAATTTAATTTAAGTAATCACTATCCAACTTAGTTTTCTGTAGTAATGACAAGTTACACAAGAGGGAGCTGTGATCTGATAAATATTTTAAAGTTCCATATAAAGTCTTTTCCGTTCAGAAATAACTAAGAAAAAACACACGATGATAATAAGTGTAGTATTTAGGTTTCTTTGTTGTCACCTAAAAAGTGATTGAGGTCTTTTTATATTTTTTACAATAGATAGTACTGTGGCTTTAAGTATTTTGTCAAAAACACAAAGTATTTTAATATACTTTAGGTGACAATTTTAACACATTTCTGCTTTATTTACAATTAGAGACTGTGGCAGAAAAATACTTTGCATATAAGAACTAGGCATTTAATTTAGGAACCAGTTCTAGCATCCCAACTCAAATCTATTACACTCTTTCAAAACTGAGCTAAAAAAATAAGGTAAACATCTATTTGGATTTTTTTTTCTTCCTCTGCAAAATTGTCTAAGAATTGACGCGCCCAGCTTCTGACATTTTAAATAATTCTAATTTTCAGAGGCTACCGTGAAAACCCTGTCTTTAATGAAGTAAATTTTATAACCCACTTATGTCATCAGGAGGGTCAAGTTTACACGTCATTTTACATCCAACATGTAATGTGCAAATGTATTTGTACAGACACCCACCCCTTTTCACTATTCACTACATGTAAATATTTACATTTTAGGAGTTAAACAACAACAACAACAACAAAACACCTAAAATTAGTATAGGGCTTTGTGAACTATAGAAGCTACTCCAGAACTGAGAGCTTTAAAAAAGAACTCAAATGTTTACTAACCTTCTCATTTCAGTTTACTAACATTCTCATTTCAGTAACCACTCAGAACATTCAGTGGTTGAGACAACTAGAAACTCAGCCAGAGAAAGCAGAAACAAGCTCCTTCAGCAAGCTAGTAACATCATGAGGAGTAGGGAAAACAGAACTTACTCCCTGAACAAACTCAGAACTCGGAGGGAAAGAGCATAAGTATCCCTCACACTGGTACTACCTTACCTCTTCAACCAAATGAGCTCAGGGCAGCAAAATATGCTGGACCATACCACCCAGAGAAACTGAAAATTAACTGCATGAGGAACGTTTACACGCCAATGTCCTCAGTGTCTGACTTTTAGTATAGTTTATTCTGAGTATCCTTCCTCGTTCTTGCCTCTTCCTGGTTTTATCTCTCAATTAGGAATTATTTACTCCAATTCACTGTTGTCCTCTCTATGCATTGTTCAGGCTGCATTTGTGCTAGTTACGTCTTTTTTTATATATATCTATATATATATATATCTATATATCTTTACATCAAAGACAGGGATACGCAGAAAGAAAAGAATCAAAATGAAAAGGCAGGAGTTGCATTCTGCAGTTTAAATATTTCAAAATATTTAACAGAAATAGGAAATGTCTAAAGCTAACATATAAGCTGATCGTGCATATTTCAACCTTAATATACATGTACTACAACAGGGACTCTGAGGGAGGACCAAAGTGCCTAATACATTCAAAAGCCCAGGAAACATTTCCCAGAATTCAAATCACTGTCCTATAAATTATGGTTTTGTTTATCAGTAAAACTTAAAGTTTTAGTAGTTCTGTGAACAGTAGCCTACAGTAGGTAGAATCACTGGTCAGTGTTTTTTTGACATCCTAGGCAATTTTGGTAATTCAGGATAATTAGTCTCAAGGTAGATAATCTTTTAACTCCATTTAATTTTCCTAGGATGCTCCATTTCTCAGAGAAGATATTGATAACAGTCTGTTTCTATTCAGGATAGCAATTCTATGGTTAGGTTTTACTTTCAAGACATACAAAGCAAAACTAGCCTAAGTGATGGATATATTTAATGACAATTTTAAGTAGTTTTCAACTGTTTTGTTTGTTTGTTTGTTTTTACCTTTTCTACCCAGTGTTTATTTTAAGCTTGAAAAAGAGCCCAAGTGCCTAAAGACATCTTTTTTTTTTTTTTTTCCCCACCTGTACCAGATGGTCTTACAAGAGCTATTACCTGAAAACCTAATCTAAGGATATAGGTAGGATAATGACAGTTACCCTCCTACTAGTGTACATAAACGCTTTTGTTTATTTATATCTTGGAAAAATACAAGCTTATTTGGAAATCTGGGTCTTAGCTGCTGCTGCATCTCTTCGTGTATCGGTGGAGACTGCAGACTTCCCTAGCAAGTTCTCAAAGCGTCTATTGCAAGATAGATAAATTCATTTATTCAAAAATGAGCGATGAAGTTATCCTGTTGTCTCTTGAAACAGTTACCATCATCTAAATTGAGGTCTGTCTTTTTCACCCCCCAAAATGTATAACAAGATTAATAACTTTTAAGAACACTTCTAGATATTCACCAAAATGATACATGCATGTGAATTTACACTTGTGTCATTTTAAATGCTGGGTTAAAGGAGTTTAAAGGGACCACTGGACATCTTTAATGAGCAAAGTGAAAATTAGGAGGCATTTTCATTTTTACTTCGGGTTGTTCACACATGCTATTTATTCTTTTCATATATTCTGAAAAGTGCATTTCATCAATCTGCTTATCATGAATTCCAGTCTCTTTCTAGCTATATTTAAGCACAGCTAGTGGTATGTACTTATACCTGTACGTCTCTTCTAAACCTTCATCTTGGTCCAGGCGGCCTGGCAACTAATGGAAGATAACAGCCCCTAAAGCTCGGGAGCATTTACATGCTTTGTCCGGACTGGAATCCAGAAGTCTGTGTTCACTTCATAAGAAGCATAACTCTTTTTGTTTAGAGAGAAAAAAAAAAAAAAAGGAACTCTGGCCACTCTAGGCAGGTGCCCTAATCACTTTTTCCAAACAATTGAACATAGCTTTCTTTTTTCCATTGTTTCTATCCTTTTGAATAAAGCACTTATTATGAAACTTAAAAGTATGTATTGTTATTTCTTCTACTTCAGGGGAGCTCAAATCCTTGTTGTTCACCACTTGACATGCCCGAATCACCAGGTTAGCAGTAGAAGAGAGGTTATTATTTCTCTACTGGAATGGGGATCGGGAGGGAGGGAAAGAGAATGTGAAGGATAAAGGGAATAAGAAAAAATGTTAGTTCTATGTTCCAAAGACTGCTATTATTTTTTTTAGCCAGCTAAGAGTTCAGTACAAAATAAAAGAACTATTTTGGTGCAGGGATGGCAGCCAGAGTATCCTAATACTAACTTGTTGAATGAGTCATATTGTTGCACTTACTTTTTTTTTTTTTTTCTGACTCACTGAATTTATCTTCTTTTTTCCTTCCCTCCGTGCTGCATCTTTATTAGAAGGAGTGGAAGGTCTCCTTTCTTTCCATTTCCCTCACTTCTTCATCGTAGACTAATATCTGGTAGTTAGACAGGCTTTCTAATGGGAGAACAATATTTGTTTCACTCTTTGAACACACAAAAAAATAAAATTCCATTCCTTGGGAAATGCTGTAACTATTATGAAATTGTGTGAAAGATGGTTATGAACTCTCCTGCAGTTACACTGATAATAAAACAAGAATCTTAAATTCCATTTTATTGGCTACCCAGTCCTGTAGGCCTATTTTGAGGAAGCCCATCAGAACACTACTGGAAGAGGGTTTAGATTAAGGAACTAATTTCAAGATGTCAGACAACCTTTGATATGAGGTTAAGTAGAAAAGAAAAAAATACCTCTTTTCTGGCATGCGTTCTGGACATGTTCATATTCTAGATGCCTTGAGAATATAAAATTCAAAGAGCAGGAATTTTAGATACTTCTAGCCCTGAGTGGAAGCCAAGTGGGGGTTTTACAGGTTGCTTTTTTACACTTGTGCCTGAAGTGGGATCTCAGCTGAAATGCAGTTGCCCAAGTCTTTTATTAGGCACCCAAGGCTTTAGTCAGATATGTCACAGCATATTTGAAGCAGGAGCTATTCTGAAATCTTTAGAAGTTTAACTCCAGACCCAAATCTTGATGTTTGCTCTCCTGACTTTTGATCTTTCCTTTCCAATCAGTGTGGGAAGGAGAGCTGGTAAAGCAAGCTGTGTATGGGAAATTAAAATGAGAACAAAAGCCTGTCCAAATTATGCAACAAGGATCATTATGCTATAAAATTGCTCTTCAAATGTGGCTGTCATTGAAAGATATTAAGATTTCAACAGTTATTTTCCTGATGAAGACTTAATTTCTTGCATAAAAAGGTTTTTAAGCTTAAAGCTGTGCCTACACAATTAGTATCCTTTGGTTTTTAAAATCAGTTTGAAGGGTACTAACGTATTGGAATGTAACAGAAGTATTTTTCTTCATTACAGATCAGTTGTCTCAAACCACTTTCACAATTGTCTTAGAATTTAAATAATTTACAAATGTAATGTATTGTTAGCTACAATGATCACTAGATCATTTTGCAATGCAGTCTTAGGAAGCAGCCTCACTGCAGGCTTGAGGCTCATGTTGCTGTATCTACGGTAGAGTTCAGGGTGGACAAAGCTGTAACTAAATTTCATCTGCAAATTCAAAGGAGGATTGGAATACAGCAGAGAACAGAAGCCACAGATTCCATTTTTTAACCCCATTCTCTTTCTCCCATGGAATGGGGTATTTGTGCATGCAGTGAGGCAGAAATAAGTTATTTTAACATACCACAGTGTTTGAAGAAACAAAATCTGTAAATAATATTCTTGATGTTGCCGCTGTTGTTGAGGTTCACACAGTGCATAGGTATGTACATGTCACTGGAGGGCTCTGTAGTGCATATCTGTAATCAAAACACACTCTTTGACCTAGGAACAACCTGATGTGGAGTTTCAAGCAGAGTTACTTTGAAGAGCAAACACGGACTTTTCTTCCTCAGTTTCCCCCCTAGTCATCCCATGCTCATCCCTTACATAGCCAGTTGTTTGTTGTGGGGTTGTTATATCCCAGTGTCTGGGATGGGAAATCTGGCCCCTGTCCTTCTCCTATGGTGTGGTCCTGCGCTCCTCTTAAACCTCCATCTGTAAAATGTTCTCTCTACTAAATACTTAAAGGAGAGTAGGTAAGTATTTTGTGTGTTTACTTAATATGTTCCCCCTACTCATATTCCATTCTTTTCATCTCTGGCATTGCTTTAATCTGATTTCTTTATACAAATCCACTTCTTTTTTTTTTTTTTTTTCCTCAAGTAGACAAGATAATTCGTATGAACAAGAATATTGTTGTTATTTTCATTACTTCTTTATTTTCCCTTCTCTTTACTTTTAAATATTTATTTGTGCCTGCTGGACTTAGCTAGCATTTTAGCCTACTTATGCTAGATGCTACACAAATCCAGTACGAGACAGGACATATTAAGAAAACCCTAGAGTCCAAATAAAGAAGGCAACATGTATTCACATAGAAGAGGCACAGATCAATAAAATGGCTTATCTAGGACAGTCAATAGCTAAGCTAAAAACAGAATCCAGGTCTCTTGAAATTCAATCCCACTCACCACCCACTGACCTATGCAACCTACTTTTTATAACATATCAGTAATTCAAACTGGGTAGAAACAGTGGTACCGTGTGACTTAGACATACGTTTCTCCGATAGGGCCTCATCCTATTATGTTTGTAACAAACAGACACTTCTAATGGTTGTTGAGTCCAGCTCATATTGAAGAGCAAATCAGTAACAGCGAGCATACCTTCAAATAATTTAGCCAACACAACAAGTACGTTTTCACAAGTCAGGACTGGTTAGTAAATATGATGGAGAAAAAAACAGACAGACCTCAATTTAGATGATGGTAACTGTTTTAAGAGACAGCAGGATAAATTCTTTATCTCTCACTTTTGGATCTGAATAGTCTACTGACAAACTGTTAGAGAAAATCAGTATTTTTTTTCTCCAAAAAAAATATCTGAGTTTTTAAACAGAAATTCTGTTATCTAAGCAGAGTACTTAAAGCACACAGCATTATTGTAGGTGGCAGTAGTAAGGTCACATTTGTTACTCTTATTATCATTACAGTTACTTTTATAAATAGCACTGATATCTCACTGTCATAAAGGTTATATGTGAATGAAGTTACAAGTAGTCTTATTGCCTACAAAGCCACAATACTGAAACCTCTTACACATATAGATACCTTTCTATTATTTGTGGGTGGATCTTAATCCTTTTTTACAGACTAAGCATGTTGCAAGCGTAGAGGAGCTCAGGTCTCCTTTCCGTGTACAAGTATTGGAACAGGATCTCTGCAGGCTACAGTGTGGGTATGCCTGGTGTGGTCCTGTGTAACCCAGCCCAGGGGGACAGGGTTTATGGCTTCAAAGCAATCCCAATGGACTAGAGCTATGCAGCTTCCCTAGCTGATATCCATGTATGTGTGAACTTACAGGCTTTTGAAAATGTCTGCACCTCACAGCTAAGTGTTCAATGGTTAGTAGTTTCATCTCTACATCTCACTCTGTGTTCTTCTAGCTTTGTTATTTAAGTATTATATTATGTATGTTTTAACTGTTGTCTCATTTCTCATCAACTTAGATAACTGAAAACTAACCATACTTAATATTAATGCAGTCAACAGCCTCACTTAAGTATATAAAATTCCAGGTAGTAAAACTATTAATTTTGCAGGATTATGTCTGTTCATCAATTATTTTCAATTATTCTAGAAGAAAATTTAAAAGATGAATGAAATACACTACATGCACTGAGAATGAGAACTAAAGAGAACGCAGCAATTCAGAAGAAAAAAAAAAGTTACTTGAGACACCTAACAAAAGAGGTAAATAAGAACCTACTGCTCTATACTTAAATTTTCTCTGTTCTTTGTGATCTCTGGAATTTTGCACTGTTTTTCATGTGACATTTCCAAAATCTCCATTTTCCACATTCCCATAATGAACATTTTTTCCCACAGTTTTACTCTACTATGCAAACTAGTTCTAATTAATTATACGTAACTGTTTTTACTTATAAGTTATTTACATGATATTTTAAAATGTATTGTGATTTTAAAAGTTTGCTTCTAAAAATACACAAAATCAGCACTCATCTAGGAAATATTGAAGTTATATCTGTTATATCTGTTATATCTGTTGTTTTTTTTGGTCTCATGACTACATTATGTTTAGATTCTTACTGCACCTGAAATAAATTACCTGCCTTCCACTTGAAGGTGTCAAGACGTGTCAAGATCTTTAGCTGTTCCACCTCCAGTGAAAGGCTGTCAAGGTAAAAACGCTACATGTCATTTTAGCTTCCCACGCTTCATCCAATTTTAATTTACTCTTAAACTGCTACAATATCTTGTGAGTACTGTATGTTTTTCAAGTAAACGTTTACAATCCATTTTTCCTTCAAGAATAAAAAATAAAGGAATACAGCAAAATAAAAAAAAATTCTGCACCTTGAAGATTATGGTATTTGCAACTATTTTTGTCAGAAAGGAAAAGTGAAAAAGAGAAATTTCAAATAGAAATAGACTACAAATTGCACATGGTTTCAGAGAAAATTTTTCCAGTGCCAGGAACGGAAGAATGGGTTCCATCAGTTCCAGTGTCACAGCTGCCAGACTGATCTTCCCCTTTTCCCTTTACCAGTCAGATACTTCTTTAAATACCCTACATCCTGTAACCCCCAAAAAAGCAAAACTTCCCTTCTTCATGTTTTAGAGGAAACAAAGTTATTTGCATATTATCATGCAAGCATGTTATTTCTTCTATTTGTTTTCAGTCTTTCATAAATATTTAAGCTCTCAAAATAGGCAAATAGGCAAACAAAATTGTTGGAATGTGATTAAGTGCTTGTTTCAGTAGTTTCTACATCCATTTACTTGTAGTTTTATGAGATAATTTCAGGTAGCTACAGAGATACTTAACTCTCTCCATTGACTGTGCACAAAAATATCCGTTTCAAAACCTGCAAAGATCAAACAATTCCTATGTTAGTTATGTTAGCTGCAGAAAAACCACCACCTCTGATGCTGATTTCCTGCTTGAAAAACCATAAGCTAATTGCAGAACAAAAGCTACGTTTTGAGAGGTCCTCCGCTTAGAGCAGTTACTGTGTTAAAGCCTATCTGATGCAGAACAGCTTGCAAGTCTTTTGCACGTTCTGTGAAGAAGATAATCTGGTTGTCGTATGCTGTTAATGCTGCTGGATGTGATGATATAGCACGAAGCAAAGCAAGCTCCATCCTTTACTGTTAAATCTTTCAGTTTCAACTGCTCCAAAGAGCATTTGGGTAAAGAGTAGGCAGCTGCTTTTTTTTTTTTTTTTTCAGTCAACTGTCATCTTTACCAACTCACTTTCCACCTGCTGATTTTTGAAAAGTTAAAATCCTTCCCACTCTTTTCAAGTCAGTTACCAAGCTTCAAACACATGGTGCTAGGATAACTGCTTTTACATGACTGACAAGGAAAAAAAGCAACATGCAGAGAGCAACAGGTAACTTGTGGTATTTAGAAGACTTTATTTATTATTTACTTACTGTTAGGTGATGACTCCTTGTTACTTACTCATTTTTCAAAGCCAAATGTTCAGTGTATTTAATGTCCAAATTAAACATTTTTTTCCTTAATTAAAATGATGAAGATTAATTAATGAAAATAGCTCAGACTTTAACACCTAAAAAATACATTTTCAGAAAACTGCTTTGTTATCTTAGGTATGCAGTTTTTAACAGTATTTGGGCTATGCAGTGTTCAGTGCTCCTATGTCTATGTGACATTGGTGAGAATATCATTTCTGAAATATGACAGGATGCCCATAAACGCAGGGCTTCTAAACATCCACATTTAAGGGCTCTGAATCTAATCCCCAGGAATTTTCCTTCATGCCAGGGCTGGAAGTCAGTTGTGTTGCTTTTCCACCAGCCCCTCCTCTTCTACGTGTGTTTGCAGCTTTTCTGTGTGTGAAAGGCTTGAGCACAGGAAACCAAGTAGAAGTAGCTCCACAGCTTGCTGTCCCTGATCTTATATCCTTCTGCACTTCATGTGCTGCACCTACGAAATCCCAGGTGAGGACCAAGACTGCTTCAAAGGAGAGCCAGCTGAGGGACAGGACAAAAAGATAAGATGCACACAGGAGAGAAAAAAAGGGCTTACAGGGCTTCAGGTGCTGAAAATGATCTTGAGGGCAACCTAACCATCCTGAGCACAGTCAGAATGTTACAGCTCAGCTTCTACCACTAAGTCCTGGGCTGCTAAGTTAAACGGATCTCATAGAGTTGACTGGAAGAGTACTTAATAATTAGAAAAGGGGCTATGAGTTTTTATGAACTCTTTGAATTTAAATGCCATTTTGACAGATTCAGATCAAAATATCTAGGACTTGATGCACAGCAGTAGTTAGCACTAAGAATAATCAATGTAGTCACTAAAGGGTACCCCGCAGAGATCTGGATTTACAAACCAAGTGTACAGAAAACTGAAATACCCAAAGTGACTGGCACTTTTGGAAACAAAGTGCAGATAAAGATTTAAGGTTTTGAATGCTCTGATTTCATCCATTTAAGGATTTTCTAAACTTTTCGGTGTGGATATGCTAACACTTTTAATTCATTATGATCAGCACTCTTGCTTATTTTTCCTCTTTTTTATTATGATACTAATTAACTTGTAATCAACAGCAACTCCATTAAAATCCTTGTGGCTTTGTAATATTCTAAGTGGTATAAGATAAAACCAAATGCCATCTAAATGTCTTTCTTTACATAGATATACATATATATGATCATACACACATTTATTAGCATTTCAATTTAAGCTAAACAAGATTCAAAAAATATCAGTGAAACACCTGTAGACTTTAGTATTGTATAACTATGTCAGGGGAGCAGATGGGTTTTTATAGAAGACTGATTCTTCAGTTTTATGTCAGATTTTTAAAAGATAAATACAGTAATGTGTTTATATTCTCAGCCATCTAAGCATAATTATGTAGGAGAGCTCTAAGAGAATGTACAGACTATTTATTAACTGCAAATAAATACAGCACAGTAATAATGACACAGTGGCTTTTATCATGTCATGCCTGTGAAGTGCATATCCTTATCTTGTTAGTCTGGTAGAAAGAAATTTTAATGTACTTACATTAAATTTCTGTATAGGTGAGCAGGCTTCCTAAATGATATGCATTAATGTGGAAAGGTGGGAATCTTCCATAGTGCAATCCAGACCACTTAAAACTGGGCAGCAATTTGACTTCTGGCACAGACAGTCTGAATAGCCCCTTAGAAGTGCCCTCCTCAGTCATTGACTGAAGAGCACTAATTTAGTCTTCCAAACTGGGGGCCTAAAATTGAGAGCGGGCACATTTTTGCTTTATTGTGGAAGAGTGGGAATAGTTCTGCTAAAATAAAATCAGTACTGCACAAACGTGAATAAAGAAAGCCCCTTCCCTGCGGATCTTATACAGTGCATTTCAAACATTTTGATAGTCTGTACACTGACTTTATATGAAGTTAGCCATTTCCAGGATAGCTCCAATTATTCTTTATCAAATCAGTTAAACATGTACAGTATTATAATAAACAAGATATTCTTGTGCAAGTATCTTTTCATCAACATCACTACATGCATACTTAGGGTGGAGTGGAAATGCAGTTTTATCTATTTTTGAGACGGAGACAAAGTTTTATACACTGTTACAATTACTAATTCTGTATATATTCAAATAAAGCAACTCATGCATTTTACTATTACAGGACCAGAGCTCTAGTTTATTACTATTCTTTTTTTTTTTCCCTTCTTTAATTAAAAAAAAAAAAGATTTTAAAGCCTTATTTTCTAAGAAATAACATCCTCTTAAAAACAACTTGCAATTTAAATATCTTCTTGTCTTTATTTTTAGCTAACTACCATTGAAATAGTGAGATGAAAAAGATTATCTTTGTTTTGCTGTGTTACTTGCTGAAAATTAAGATATATCAAGTCCTGTCACATACACTTCAGTCAGGTGGGTCCTACCAATTATGCTGTACTTTATACAACGTTGAACAGAAGTCACAAACATTAAAATTTAATGAGGTAAATACAGAGAGATGACAGGGACAGTATAAGGCAGTAAGTCATCACATTTTATTTGTATTTCAGTTTTTCTTTTGAATTATCTAGATACTAACTCAACTGATTTCCTTAAATACAGGTAGGTGTTTACACTGTCCTTGCCTATGTGCCTCTTCAGTAGTATTTCATAATAAATGTTACTTGCTAGAAACTATAAAGCACAGAATAACTGGAAGGAAAACAAATTTCAATACAATCGGGAATCTCATACAAATCTCTGTCTAGTTGTGTCATTTGATGTATGGGTGTTGTTTCTCTGCACAGAAATTTATTTCTCTTTCATGTTCCCTCAGGGCCAGATTTCAGGACGGGATGGAATTTCCACCCAGCAGCATTTCTCTGAAACCACTGTCAGGTTTTGAATCTCTCCTTTTCTGCTGGTAATGGAATCCCACACTCAGCCAGTCGATACTAATGATTTTACTTGCCTCCAGCACAGCTTATGACTAAGTGAAAAACCCTCTCTTCTACCTCACTACCTCCAACCCTGTTGAACCACAAGTCTAACAAGATAACCAAGTCCTTCTCAGGACTTCTTCTCAGTGGAGCTAATTATGCACAAAGACATAAACACTTCCTTTGAGCAATAATCACATCCATTTGTGTGTTCAGGAGCTGTAACTGCAGCACAAGTGTGTGTATCCAAGCTGGCAGTGAGTTACTCCCAACTTTTTTACAATCTAAGGCCTGGAGGAGTAGAAGACGATAAACTTTTTAAAAATCTGGATAAATTCTAATAATTTTTAATGTTATAGATTGCACAACGCCACCCAGTGTTGTCTGAGTATAAAAGACTACTCTCAGAAATGCATTCATGTCAGGTCATGTCAGAGAAGTTTCCAATATGAGAGTTCATGTTCTGCAAAATTTTAACCAAGAAGAAAGCTCACCATTATTTTTTTTTGTGCGACCCCAGTTCTACCCAAGGGATCATTCTATTGCGGGTGTCATCCCTCACGTCCATGAGCTTGGAAAGTTTTTCAAGAACTTCGTGAAGTATTGCATTGCACCAAAGATTGAGTTGCTCCTACTGACCAGCAAATTGGGCATTATTGCCCTTACCTAATTCATGTAACCATACTTTGGACTTTTTAGTTAGATAGATTAGTAAATATATATTTTCCTGATTTTTTCCAATTGATTTTCCTTGTAATTTCCCAGAAAGTGTTCCTTAAATGTTTAAACTGTCTAGTTCCACCTATTTGTGTGTGAGAGCACCATGCAGTGAATGACATACACTCTAAATGCCTTCACTACCTGAAAGACTCCTACATCACTGTAAATACTCTGCAAATCGTTTACTTTGCATGCTCTCAAGGGATGCAGTGCTGCACATCACAGGTGTGTTGATAGATTTTTTACTCCAATTCTAGACATTTTTTCCAAGTCCAAGAGTCAGTTTGGACAGAAATTTCATCAGTTTTGCTCAATGTGGCGTGGCCAATACAGTTGAGGCATCTGTTGCCTACATTGCTT
This sequence comes from Anser anser, assembly GCF_964211835.1. Classification (NCBI taxonomy): domain Eukaryota; kingdom Metazoa; phylum Chordata; class Aves; order Anseriformes; family Anatidae; genus Anser; species Anser anser. Next base: position 26,939,399 of record NC_139725.1, on the reverse strand, counting down.
GTCCAGCTTTGCTACTTACCTTTTTACCAAGCTGAAGATGAGATGAAGACATGATTGTCCAACAGGACAAGCAATTCTCTCTATCCAATGATGTAGATGAGTCTTGAAAAGAACAAAGCAGTCTTGCATCTTACCAGTAACATGCCACCCCAACCAAAACCATGAAAATGTTGACAAAATTAATAAGATTCTTTTCTTTGTGCAACCACTGTATTGTGCAAAACATCACTTCTAATGCATCCAATGGGGTGCATATGCTTTCTAGAATAACAAGCATTTAAGCTACTACTGTAAATAACTCATTTCTTTGAGTAAAACAGGAGTTGTTATTCCCCTGGAAATATGCTAAGCACCTTTAAAACAGTAATACAAAACAGACATCAGAACTACGAAAAATATACTAGAAACTTACTTCTTTATGTTTTTATTTTTACGCTTTTTGTCATTATATGTTGATTCTTATCTACAGACTCAGTTATTCTTAAACATGGCTCATGACAAAATACAAAATTAAACATGTGGAAATATCTAGGAATAATTTCAAAAAACAATTAAAAATCAATTACAAATCCATTATTTCCAGCAGTTAAGTGATAATGTATCTAATAGCATTTAAGAGATTAATGCCCTGATTTGCATCCAGCACTCCTGATTACACGTTTCATGAGCCCAATACTTGTATTTGTTCCTCAATTGCAAAGCAATTAATCATAGCTATATATCAACCTATTTTTAATATATCAAGCACATAGTGTATGAGATTAAGAACTAGGTCAAACACCAACAGACGATATGCTACATAGAAAACATCATATACCTGACTAGGTATTCTTTGTAACTGAATTTTCTAAAGAGCCTACAGGAACTAAGTGCCTAATGGGCCCTTTACTTCATTTTGAAATGAGCCCTGTTGTTTACCCTTCACATTATGCTAAGACTGTTTTAGTTAAGAGGAACTGGCATGTCAAATTCTCCCTTACTATACTAGGATACCGTGTGATTGAATAAACTTGTGCGCTTGCTTCCCTGCTAGAGAAAGCATTTCTGAAATCAAGGATGTATGTCTAGGTTCATAAAGACACTTCGCATTTTAAGCCATTTTAAAATTTTCAGTTCTTAAAAACTTGCCACATAGTTTTCAGAGAGGCCATTTTTACGTAAAATAGAGATATAAGGATGGATATAGAAAGATTTAACTAGATTCAATAGAGAAGAATATTGTTTAGCAATAACTTCAAGAAAAAAAAATCAATTAATCCAGTATTAAATGGTTTGAGTTATCAACTGTAAAATGACCTCATTAAAGTGATATGACTAAAAGTGATCATTCTCATATCAACCACTGTTTTGATTTAATAAATATGTTCTCTTATTTACTAAGCCACATGGGGTTTCTAGTATTTTTAATCCAATTCATTAAAATGGTAGACCTGCTCAACTCTTTTTATATATATATTTCAGCTTAAAAAAGATATTACCTATATTCAATATATGAACAATAAGTTGTTTTTTTTTTTTTTTTCCAATTAAAAATAATAATTGAATTCAGATAAGTAACAAATGTTCATGCTTTGGTAACTTATACACAACAGCTTTTAACCAAAGCAAAAACACCTCACAGGCAAGCCTCATAAATTTTGAATTTCTACTGCTTTTAAGATATAATCAGTCAGTTTCATTTAATAGCTGAATATTTCTCTTCTCTATATAGCAGTCCCTGACCATTTTGCCATATGTTACAGCTTCCTTTTTAAAAACTCTCTTCTAATGGCCTTTGACATTTCTTTACAGAACTTTTTGTTCTTTTCCTCTCTTCCCATTTTAGTTCCAACACATACTCATGCTGTAAAGGGAAGGTCTACTTAAGATCTCTTCAGAGCCTAAGGATATTTATTCCTGTCTGGGCCAATGCTGAGTAACAGAGCCTCTTTAATCAATCACTGCAAAGCTCAGAAACACTGCTGATTGCATCTGAAACTCTATGCACTTATCTATAGTAATCTCTGAAAATTGCTTCCTTAAAGTTATTACTCCTTTGCACTGCTGCTGAAAGGTACATAGTGGAGGTTGCCTATTGAATAAGTAATTAAATATTGAATGCTGTGCAACTTAGGCTCTTACTAAAATGCGTACTTTTTTCTGTGACAAATATATACATTTTTTTCTTGTGAGGGTGAAAGTAGATCAAAATAGGAATATTTTGTTCTTGTCTTTGTTTTTGACACCATGTAAGAAAGTAATATTCAGGCCTGTGCACTCTCATGCACCCAGCAAGAGATGCACCCAACTGGTTACAAAGTTCACCCAAAAGCCAAACAGAGGTCCACATCCCTGGTCTTTCATGTGAATGCTTGTATATAATATCGGTGCAGAAATCAGAATGCAGATGGTCACCCTAGAGAGTAGGACAGAGTGTAAGGCTGATTTTTTAGTTGAAATTTTAAATTACAAGCATTACTTATATGCATAGGTGGCTCAGTTTAAAGTAACCAGTGAATCATGGAGATTACAAAGTAAGGAATTGTTTAGGCATGGACTGAGGAAGAAGGCTGCAGTTTCCCATTAGGCACACATGGCATACCACCTCACAGCAGAAAGGCAATGTAGTTTCTCCCTCCTCCTCTGCTGTGATGTTGTTTCCTTCTCTAAAGAGTGTATCATTTCTTTGTTTATATCGCAAAGGACACATTTGTGAATTAAAAGACAGCAATTAAATTACTACCCTGACAGGAGAAGGAGAGCATGAGAAAAAACCTGAACCGAAAGCAACATTTTTAATAGGAAAAAATGTGCATTAGGTGAACCAATGCCTGGGAACTCTTTCAGTAAGGAATGTGCTTTTGTATTCCATACTCAGTGATGGATGCAGCACAGAACTTTACTCCACAACTAGGTTGTTCAATGACTTAAATACACTTCTCAATTGTAGAATTTCTTTACAAAATGTCTAGTCTTACTCATCAGGTACTATACAAGGAGAAAGGTAGAGTCTATCTGTTAAAGAAATGTGAATTTTCAATGACACTTGCCTTACTGGATATATTTTCCCTTAATAGGAAGGCTTGTCTGCAGTTTTAGATAGAATGAGAGGAAAAGAACTTTTCATCCCATGGATATACTATTTAATGTACACATGGAATTCCTACACACAAAAGCCTGGATTGAGAACGGGACTTCAGCTGATACTCAGGATTTTAAAAGCACATTTAGAATTCATGTTTCACTATCTACTTGCTTTTACTTTAAGTTTTTCTTCATCTTCATACCAGAAACGAGTGCTTTCTAAAGCATAAACCTAGGCTATAACTGAGCTAATAACTTCTTGCTGTCACAATGTTGACAGCATACAGTATTTACAATCGAGTTAGGTTAGTTAATTAACTCATTTGAAATCACTCTGTCATACGTGCCTTTTTTGGACTCAACATAAGACCACAGTCAAGTTAGCAAGCAAGCTGGTGAGCAGTATTTAAATAGACAAAATAAAAAAGATCACAGCACTGATTCATCCTTAAGAAGTCATTCCCAGTTTCTGTAATTAAGGTAACTTGAAGTGCTACACTTACTGCTCACTGTTCAACACCAGGTTGAGCCAAACATGGACATTTATGTCTTATGTGATAGTTATGAGAAGCAAATGCAAAAAGGAATATAATTGTTTGATTATAATTAACCCATCTGCTAAAATTTCCAGTTGCTTTTTATAATTTTTTAACTTCACTTTGAAGGAGCAATAGGAAAAGCAGAATGACTCCCTTGGTGAAACTGTATGGCAGGTGAGCTTGATAGAATGACATAACACTCATTAACATACATTCATTAACATACGTTAATGTTCATAACGTTCCATAACGTTCATTAACATACAAGTTCTAGCTTAAACCCATGACTTCAATAAACATCTGAGAGAAAACACTTCTCAAAGGCACCTGTGCAAGCTGCAGCACCTTAGAGCGTGAGAAAAGTTCAGGTCTGACTGTTCAGGAATTCTGACTAAATAGAAGCTCCTTGCACATGACTGAGAAAGAAAGTTAAAGAAGAAACTGGTAGCTGGTGATAAGATTAATACTCTCTTTTTTGTCAGGTTTTACAAAATCAGTACCTGACAGGCATGAAGATTTCCCAGAAGCACACTTTAAAAATATGTATAATTTCACAGATTTTAATAGCTCTTATATGAGCTATGTCAAAATCAAAGCAGATCATTGAAGGACAGGGTAAAATGGCAGCTTAAACACAATATTCCTACCTTTTTTTTTTTTTTAAGTCGGGCGATAAATGCAATGCTTATAGGGTTAACATCTTGTAAGTGATGTTATCCTTGTAAATTTCCACTTTCTCCTGTTTACAAATAGTGTACATCAACTATTTGGGCTGAAATTTTTAATGCCACTGTTTGCCACTGGCTGGATATTTCTGTAAATTTCAGCTGCTTTAATGGAACCATTTCCTAGAGTAAAATTAAAAGAAAATACGTTGTATTGTCTGCGCTTAATGACAATCTCATGGGATCAACCTGTGAACCATACCAGGGGACAAATAATCAGTCATGCCTTGTTAAATTCACCAGGATGATGGTGTGGATTTGCCTGCACTGATTAAAATGTGTTTTGTTTGATATTTTTGCAAAGAATAGTTACTTTTACCATATATTGATTCACAGTTGAATTCTTTTCACCAAGCAGTGGTCACACTTTTCGTGTCCAACACAGACATACACAGAAGTCCTTGTTCTATGATACAGTGGCTTAATGAGCTCTTCAGGTTGCTTACTCCTGCGCTCAGGTGGTAGGGCATGCCCCCCTTCTAGATTAAGCAAGAGCACCACTTCATGAGTCATTCTGTGAACTGGGTGACTTAACTGACTTAGGTTAGAAAGAAAGAAAACATGCACAAATAGGTCAGATCGGTTGAATGACTTGGTTCGCAACACGGCCCCACCACCAGCGGCAGTTACAAAGCAGGGGATGTGAGGTGCAGCGCTAGAGTAGTTGGTGCCCAGGCATGGATGGGAAACATTGAAATGCCTCAGACCGGCCTTACCACTGAGGTGCTGCACAGTGGGATTAGAGCCTGGTGGGGTTCTTCTCTAAACCAAAGCTCAGGGGGATAACAACAGTGACGGGCAGAGCACCTAAAAAAGAATGGTATCAATTCAACCATGTTGTACAGTTAAGTATTTTGCATAAGCTGCATATCAGCACCATTTCAGTTTCAACCATTTTAACAGCCACCTTGAGCTAAAACACTGCTTGGATAAACACCTCTACTTGCTAGGGACAGCTCAGGTGAACAGCAATAGGATCTTTTGCTACAGCTTAAGCTAATGTTATAGAACATAACAGAGAATTTTATATTAATTTGTCTCTTCCATACAGTTCCTCAGTCTAAGTATCAATCGGGACACGTACAAAAAAGGCAGCTGTGGTCTGACTTCAGCAGAGCTGAGTTTCCTCAATTAAATTTGGTGATAAGTAAGATTTGAATATATATTTTTAAATACTTGAAAGATCAGATCGTAGGTATCTCAGATTGGATACCCAACATTACCTCATTTATTTGTCTGGGTTTTACTGTCAGTACTTTGGTATTACATGCATACAACATGAACAGTCTTTCTTTCAATCCTTAATAAAATTAAGTAAGTAATAGCAACAGAAATTGCAAAAAGGAAGCTAATTATTCTGTACTCAGTACAGACTGCAATAAGCTGTAAATAATTCACAGAGCAACATGCTGCAGAAAATAGCAAAGTGTTCATAGGACCGTACAACAATCAGACCTAAATTATGCTATGGGTCACAAAACCTAATTTCCTGCAATTGCAGCCAACCACATACTCTAATCTTTTTCCTAATGCTCAAAATTTGTCTTAGAGCTAATTGGATTGCTTGCCCAGAATATGAGAAGCCACAACCCAGCCATCTCTGGATTTCACTCACCATTTTGCCAGAAAACTTCTAATGTTCAATCTGAATTTATTCATGGCCAGATTGTGTCTGTTCTTGTGCTAATATCTTCCTTTAGAACAGATTTTCATATATTCAGCTAAAGGAACAAAGATTTTGTGATAGATTGGAATATAGCATAGAAATGGAGCACCTCATTCCCTAACATTTCTTAGTGTGTGTTGCACTCTGAATTCATCTTCTTGAGCTTGGATGCCGAGGACTATCATAGATGAGGAATCTGCTGCACATCAAATAGTACAACTGCTTTCTGGCACTACTGTAACCAATTTCATCTAGTACACTTGTCTTTTCCGCAGCCATATCATACTGGTGACTCATAAATCACTGTGATCAACCACTCACTGCAGTTGTCCCCACCACAGCTGTTTCCAGTCAGTGAGCTAACAACAGAAGCTCTTAGTCCTGCATTGTATTTGCACTTCATACTATTAAATTTTATCCCTTATACATGATTGCAGTCCCTACAGTCATCCATTTCTTCCCAAACCTTGCAGCTTTCTTCTCTATTAACAATAGACATATTTTTTGCTATTAGCAAATTCAATCACCATACACATTTCTCTATAGACTAAGCTTATTTATGAAATGATAAAACAAAAATTGTTTAAAGACTCAGCCCTGAAGAGCTCCACCAATCATGCTCTGGTAACAGAGCACTTTCCCTTTCAGTGACACTTGTTATCTTCCTTTTAGCTAGTTTCCTCTGTCACATCATAGTGCTTTTACCAATTAGTGAGCGTTGATTATCATGTGCACTGAAGGTACAGCCATCAGGTAGGAAACCTGCAGAATTAACACGTTCTTATTTAGGTAGACTGTCTAATGATGCATGTTCACCTAGAGACTGAGGTAAGGATGTATATAAATTTAGGGAGTACTTCACAGGTCTAGTGTTCCTTTAACATATTATTTCAATACACAATTTAAAATTAAATAGGAGTGTGACAGACAAAGCTCTGGTCTTAAAGTGATTATGTCACAGGATCCATGAGAATAAATTCTGGAGAAGGCTGCACTAATGGAGGATTGATCGGTCCTGCAATTCTTGCCGTTTTCTGAAAGAAAGCATTTCATGCAGGGACAAGCACAGTGCCAAGTGCATAAGCAAGGCTTTAGTTCTAAGACAGAGACATAAAACCACATATTAAAAGCCATATGAAAACATGGGGTAATGCCTTTGTGCTGGTCTTGAAATAAAGATAAAAACCAATTATGGGCAAGCAACAATGTAGACAGAGTGGGCCAATGGGGAAAAAAAGTAAGTCAAGGAAAATTACCCAGTGTGAAACTATTGTATCACACACATATGTCAGAAACAAAAAGTTTAAGGAAATGGAAAAAAAAAGTCATATTTATTAACTAGGGATTATGTACAATACTCAAAATATACTTGAAATATATTTGAATATACTCAAAATGTATTTGAAGGCTTAAAATATCATCCTGTTTTGCATAATTAACTAATGGCAGAAATATGTATTTAATAAAAACCCTACAGATTTGTTCCTTATATAGTTAAAAGTATTTCTAGCAGATACTTTATATGTCAGAGTGATCACATGTCCCCTAGCAACCAGGATGTTACTGAAATTCTACATACAAGTGCATGAGTCATTTTAAGAGGTGTAGTAAGTCTAATCAGGAATGTTTAATGAACGCCAGTAGGCTACAAGCTAGATTTTATAAATGTGCAAAGCTTGGTAAATTAATTTTGTTCATAAATGTACTGATAAGAAAGGATAAATCTCCATGTATTTTTTTTTGAATCAGAGTGATATATTCTATTTTGTTATTTCCCTTATTTATTATCTGAAGCTTTTTATACAGCAAGTTCATTTATCTCTGTTGTAAGGATTTATTCTAAAAATACATTATATCTATCTTATCCTGCCCAGAACCTGAAAAAGACTCCTCTACTCCACATAAAACTGTGTCGGTGCAAATGTCATTTATCTAAGTTACAGAAACTGTCAAGGAAGGCATATGCCTTCCAAAGACACTTTATTTGGTTTTATTGCTGTTTGTTTGTTTAATCTTCTGTTTTTAAATGTCTTCCTTGACACCAGTTTCTTGATGCTTTTGGTCTGATCTTTAATATATAAGGAATTACCCGATCTTGCAAACCAGTGTTCTATAGTTATTGCACAAAATTTGCACAATGTGCTGCTTTACAGTTCATCACAACTCACTAAACAAACAAAAAACCCCAACAAGTGGGATTAGAATTAAGCTTCAAAGTAAAATTTCTTTCCACCTAGGGAATCTAAATAGATCCTGATTTGTGACAGTACTGTTGCATTCTTTACAAGGTTGAATTCCAACTACTTTTGTGTTTTTTTCCTAAGCTGCAGTCTGAGTATAAAAAATCCTATTACAAAGTCTACAAAACCACATTATAGAAATATCTGCTTAAGCAAAAAGTAAAAACTTATTTTTTTTTCTCTTTACATCTTGCTTGAAATACCCAATGTATTATATAAACACAAAGTTCCAGGTTGAAATGAAAGAGCATTGATGCATTGTTCAATGACAGTTCTCACATTCCTAGCACAGACAACATATTTGCTTTTCCGTACTATTCCAACCTCTATTCATCAGCTTAACTGTACTCATCACTACTGTTTCAGGCTGATTTGCATAGGTGTTGGTATTTTTTAAGTATTCTGCTAATTGATGCCCCGAGTAATAAGCATATCTTGCTGTCAAAGTTTTTTCTTAAAGTTCCTTCTATGGATCTAGAACAAATTCTGATTAGTTATCAAACAGGTAGAAAAATTAATCAGAAGTTTCTGAGTATTGGAAATTCCTAGAATAGTGCATGAAAGTGAAGCAGGCCTTTGTAAATTAAATACACTGTGTGTGAAGAAGGAGATCTAAAAGTAGCTGGGGGGAGGAGGTGGCTTTGCCAATACAAAACTTGGTACTGATTTAATACAAACTGAGAGTGGTAGACGTCTAAGCCAACTAAGCTCAAGTTTCACTGACTGTTCCTCAAAATTTGCACATGACTGGGGGGGATCATCGTTATATTAGTTCAAAGCACAGCACATAATTTTCATGCCCAATGAGACCATCCCAGTTACAGTTAAGCCACAGACGGCTTTTTAACAACGTAGGACGCTTATTTATAGCCATTAAACTTAATCCATCATTCAGTACAGACTAACTGTACTGAAAGGAAAGCAGAAGTAAACAGCATGTCAGGTGGGCAGCGTGAATGAAAACCTGTCACTGTTTCTCAAGCAACTGAACCCAGGGTGTGGTGTAGGCTTACTATCTTATTGCAGAGCCCCTCCCTTGGGCTGTTTACAGTAAGGTGCAGCGCAAGCCAGACTTTTATAACTCCTTTTAACTCACTTAAAAATCTCTACTACAGCTGTCTGCACTTGCACCACCAGCGACATCAAAACTAGACATAATTTCTCAATGTTGTTTTCATTCTCCATTTAGAAAAAGGAGAAGTAGTAAGCAAGAGCATCATTCACTCACAGGATTCTCACATTTTCTAAACAGCTGAAGAAATGGCTGCTTAACAGAAGGATCCTTAAGAAGAGTGGTTAAGAGTAGAAGCAACTACTAACTTGGACTCGTTCTTCATAAGGAACAATTTATTATTTGCTTGTTTGTTTGTTTCCTGCTTTTAAATGATGCCGAAAAAGATTTCCCAGTTTAAAATCGTACACAAAGTCAATGAACAAATTTCCTTTGATCTGCAGGCAGATTTCAAAAATCTAGCTGTGACCAGCTCTCTTCTCTGGTGTACTGGTTACTGAAGTCCTCAGATGTTGTGTCTGTTCTGGTTATTCATATAGCAATCAACTAGAGAGATGCAGCACTGCACATTTGAATTGATTTTCAGTCTCTCATGGGCAGCAGCAGGCTAAGCACCTTAAGGCATGAAGAAAGCGCTTGCTCCTGCCTGACCAAACTTTGTCTAAGCAGGCAAAAGGGGAAATGGGAGAGGAGAATATGTCCAAAATTACACAAGTGACTAATAGCAAACAATGAAATCAACATTAACTGTGTTTAAGTCCAAGAGGCAGTGTGGCTCATGCTGCATTTTACCTGTAGAATTTGCAGGGGAGACCAAACACTAAATCTGTTCACTTATTAGAATCTATTTGGCATGTTGCACAATTTTGACTTCTTTATTTTTGCCTTTTGTTTTCAGTCTTGTTCCCTAAGGAAATGAAACTTCTGCAATCACAGTGGGTGTGTATGGGTACACGCACATGAGTTCAAGTAGTAAATTTTGAACCTGCTGGCAAACTTTATCAAAATTTGACACAGAGTAGTGGTCTCAAACGTAATGTAATTCGTACATAAACTGCGAAAACAGGGAGACAATTGTAAATGCCAGCCCACAGCCTGGGAGCAAATATCATTAGATCCTTGAAAATTTATGTGGTAGAAATAATATTACTTTCATTTAGATATTAACAGAACGATGCACAGATCCCTTCAGCTAGGTTTTCAAGTTTTCCTCTGCATTAAGAAATGTATTAATAAAAAACCCAAGAACAAAACAATCTCATGAAACAATGCAACAGCAGTAACGGGGGCTTAAAGGAAGACAAAAAAAATGACATTATTTGTAATGAAATAATGAACTAGAATAACTGCACATGAATAGATGACGTGGATTTCTCCCTTCAACTTGTGCATATCATGTTTTTAGGAAAAGCCTTCAAGACCATTCAAATTTCTTCTGTGCTTCAGAGGGCGAAACTGTGGTAGGAGAAAGCTCTGGAACACAAAGTGCAAGGCTGACTACCTGTCAGCTCCAGATACTGTATTCAAAGGGGGAAGGAAGGAAGAGAGACGAAATCTGGGGCGAAGCTGTGTTCATGACTCAGAATATTTATGTTAGGGATGTCAGATGTTATAATTAGGCTGGGCTTAGGGATTGTCATTACGAAAATGTCAGTGTAAGCAAGGCCTCATTAAGGCTCAGGGAGGGCAAAGACTCAACTTCTCATGTTAGAATATGAAATTTGAGCATCTGCCTCGTATTGGAACTTGTTTTGCTACCCACAAGCGCTGCTGTTCTCCCTAGCTGGTGAGTCCCCTGCCAACAGGACGTGAAGGAAGCTGGAGAGAGGACACATGTGCTTCATTTGAGTCCTGCTGAGCAGGTCAGAAGTTTTTCTTCTCTTTTTTGAGACAAGGGTTTCAGTAGAATTTAGCTTTCCACCCTCACATATGTGAGCAGCCTTCAAAGCACGTAATTTCCATTGTGTCACACACATTCACTCAGCATATGCATAAAATTGAAGCAGAGAAGCTGAAACTCTAAGATCTTTTTATATGGGCTGGGCTAGGGAATGTATTTATGCTGGTTGCTATAGTAATGAACACAGATGATGATTGCACAATCACTGCAATTACACATTTATAGAGAGTGGTAGTTTCAGACAAGAGTAATACAACTGCAATGCAAGGAAGTGATGTAATCAGGGAAAGATGAACACATAGGTCAATAGCATGCTTAAGACATGTTTATTAAATTATGATGAAATATTTGAGAGGAAGGCTGGCTTCTGGTTAAGATTTTTGACATCTAAATTCAGTGTTTTGCTATTCAGCAGCTTTCTTTTTTGACCTTGAGTGTGTGTCTCCCAGTTTAGATCCACCGAAACATGGTGTTGACTAGAAGTTAAGAGCAATAAGAAGCAAGTTTAGGTGCTTGGCCGAGGAGCCAGAACTGAGAACCTTAAGTTACTCATTTACAACAGGCTGCATTCTGAGCTGGGAGCAGCTTAGTGTAGGTAAATAACTCCTACTGAGATACCGTATCTTCAATTACTTCATATGAGGTACATACACAGTCTTTGCTGAAAGAAGGCACTTCTTTCACTTGAGGCTTGGAATCTCTCCATGGATAGCTTCTTGAGACTTTCCTTTCAAAGGGCAGAGAAGGCAGCACTTTTCTTAATACATTTGTAATGCATTTAAATTCAATGCCTAACATGCCACAGCACTCTCCTAGGGTATGAGATGCCTTGGTTCAATTCCTTCCACTGTCCATGGAAATTCAAATCTTAGCTCCCACATCTCAGCGGAAAAAATGTCTTAAATGGCAGGCTACAGGATATTTAAAAGGAAAGGGTACTCTCACTCTCTCCTATTCAATAATTAAAGAACCACTGAACCACAGAGACTACAAAAACAACAACCATGAACACGGCCAAGTACCAAAACACTTTATTGGGAAAGGGAGAAATTGAGTTCCATTTCTGTTAATATAGTGCTTGGATCAAGTTTTTCAGGTAACAACATAGCCAGAGGATCAAACAGCCTATGGATTTTGATGAGGCTTAGATGCAACAGCGTTGCTGAGTGCTTACAAACCCATCTCGGAACAGAGCTTTAGATGCTACCAGGGTGAGGAAGCAGCTATGCCAGGGTATTAAGAATTTTAAATTGGATCTAAAGAGTTTGAAATACAAAACACTCTGTGGACTGAGATGTCCATTAGTACAATGATGATGTTGGTAGTTTCCTACCTGCCCCAGGTCCTTTGGGATTACCCACATTAAAGCTGTGAGAAAATCAGAAATTATCATCCCGTAAACAAGTGAGAGAAAGATGCAACTGACATTTATTTAACTAAGTTTAAAAGCTTCAACTTAAAAGACTACTTTATGCACTTTTTGCAAGTATCAACAAATTAAAAGGATTAAGCTTGCAAAAGGCATAGTATTTAATCAGTCAAAAAGTAGCAGAAGGATTTTGTATAGTGGGACTTGTTTGTTGTTTTTCAAAATATAGTCCATAAGCTAATTGTGTTGGAATAATTGTCTTGTTAAACAATTTGTGAGTGCCAAAAAGACATATGAAATAAAAAGAAAATAATAAGGGAAAAGACAGTATTTTCACAACAGATTAAGTGAAATTAAAAATAAAATTAAAACAAACAAACAGAAAACACCATGTTCTGGTAAATGGCAGAAAAATGAAAGACAGAAGGCCCATGTTTGAAATAGGCTAGTTAGATAGCTGGGGTGATCTCCTGAATCTCCTCTTATCCCCAAAATTAACAAAAACACTGAGATGAAATTTCAGGAAACAGGAGGATCAGGTAAATGGTATAAGCAGTTTTGAGGGATACATGCAATGCTTGAAAAAGTGGCTGCATATTAAGTTGAACTGCACAGATATAAATATGGCAGTCAAAGTAAAACATGGAAAGAAAAAAATAAACCAAGTGCTCCTTTCAGTCCCATGTGTTATACCTAAGTATGTTCTGTAATCTGCACAGCTCAAATGGAACAACTTCCTATTTAACCATGTCAAACATATTCATATTGCATCTTTGTATCTCGGCATTATCACCGCAATTATCAGCAGAGCGCAGTGCTGAAAATCTGTATGAAAATGAAATGGTTTAGCACATCTACATACGCATGACTTCCATCGGTCCTGACAATGTTGTAAAGTCACCACGGTACGTGAATGCTTCCCACTGATGGGTCAAACTGAAGCCTTAGTAACCACTGCGTAAATACAGGAGTTCCTCAGACAAATCAGAAAAGCTATTCTGATCTACACCCACGTAAAAGAGGAATCAGGTTCTGAATTTCAATCAGCGATTACTCCTACATGGTGCTGATGTCTATTTTTTGCTATCTATCCTGCAAAAAAGCTGAGGGATCTACAGACTAGAAAATTTATTTTGTTTTAGTCTGAACTGTTTTTTCATTGCCACAACCACAGACTGAGACAAAAGCACTTAAACAGCCTTCCTGTCTGTACACAGTTTGCACCTTGTAAAATAGTGATTTGAATATTGGTAGAATCTGACACTTAAGCACAATTTTCCTTCATTTTTGTCATTTCCCTCTACCGTAGAAAAGAGCATTAAACTTTTTTTTGTCCCCATTTTTAAATAATACTCTAAAACTGATGCAATTAGCACTAAGAATAATAATGTATGGCATGTTCTTAAAAGTGATGCAAAACAATCTACATTAAAAATACCAGTTCAGTTAGTTACTCTGACTTGTTATTTACACAATTTACTGACAATGTTTTTCCCCCCTTCCCCTTTGGTTTTCTGACTTTTTAAAGATAGATACCACTAACTTTAAACTCAATTTTTAAAACATGCCTGTATTTGACAAGGAAATGGCACAAATCATTTTTTTAACCTGTGAGTCACCCTGAACAAGCATTAGCAACCTTTGTCTTCAAAATTCTGAAGTAATGAAATAGGACAGGTAGATGTGAGAAGAGAAAACCCACCTAAGCAACCACTTTTAGACAGTGATAGAATCCCTACCTTTCACTACCAGATTATTTTCAGGTTGTCGTAAGACTTCGTTGTTCATGTTCCTACCACAGGATTTTAAAAACTTTCAAAGGTACTATAGAAAGGCACTATTAACTCTTTTTTTACAAAAGCATTGAAAGGACAAAATAAAAAGTTGCAGACTAGCAATTTCCAAAACCCCTTCCAGCTGAGTCTACAAAAAGCCTTGGATACTTTACCTAACCCTCTTGTAACCTGACTGGCAGAAATCTTAGAACAAGACGTGTGCAGCATATCTTGATAACTGTGCAATTGTACATTGCTTTCTAGGTTGGATGTTCAAAGAGACACCAATAATTAGAGTCTAAGTTCCTGAAGCTAACAATGTACTTGGGCTAGGTCTTCATAAGAACCCCTTATATTGCTCCTAGAAAGTAAGGACTTATTTTAAACCAGTTTAATTTTCTGCATATGACTAAGCCTCTCCCTGCCTATAATTTTAAAATAAGAGTGGGTTTAAATGTGTTTGCTGAACTGGTGCCTAAATACTTTCAAATCATACAACTATTGATATGGTATTGAGTATTGTTTTTGGTATATGTTTGCAATTACATACTGTTCGGTATTGCTTCAGCTACTGTCCCTGATTAAAACTGAAGCCAGCAACTGATAATGTTTCTAATCCAGAAAGCGGCAGCAATGCTTGGCCATATTGCTATTCTGAGCGGTCCTTTAAAACAGGAAACATTACATGTTGCTTTAAAGCAGGGAAGGTGAGGAGAGACAAAACTGAGAGGAGAAGGAAAAGGTCTTAGGAGATCAGAAAAATACTTGCATGATTTTAGGTCTAGGTAGTTGACAATTTGCCTGTATTCATTTTACATCTAGCCACAACAGACCACAAATGGAGGTGGGCCATTATCTCTGAGCTTACTCAAAATTTTCCTTACTGCATTCATCTGCCTGATTCTGTTCCCAACCTAATTTATTGCCAAGTTTCTTTTCAGTCCAGCAAACTGAGGAACAAGTCATACATTCCCTTCATAAGAACATGACAGGCAAATGGAGTCCTGGAAAGATTAATCTTTCCCTTTACGTATACACATGGCTGGTAAGCTTACCATGTTCAGCCCACACGTAAGACACTGCCATGGCAGGGGGGTTGGATCTTTAAGGTCCCTTCCAACATGACCCATTCTATGATTCTTTTCTTTTAAATAACATTCAACTTACATTAATTCTTGTATTAATAGCAACAGAAGACAGAAAGCCCTTGGCTGCCACTGCCACTAGCTGCAGCCACCCTGCCTTTGTTCGCAGCCCTGTTGTGCTTCCTACTGATCCTCCAGCACCAGGAGCTCCAAGGGTGGCTGGAATGGGTTTGAGGGACACTGTTCCTCCCCTCCTGTCCTCTCACCTCCTCCCTTCCCCAGTTGACTCACATACTGAGCACACTGAGAGGAGAGAGATGGGCAAGCAAAACCAGGTTAGAAGGGAAAAGAGCATTTCCCCTAATGCAATACAAAAGGAAAGAAAGTCCCCTGAGAGAGGAGGAGTCTGGACCTTATCTATGTGGTGTATCATGTCCACCTACGTTTTCAGCACTTAATCCAGTGTTCAGTTCAAATCAGCACCACCTTGTACTTCAGGGTGAAATCCCCTTGGAAAACTTTTCTGCCCTGCAGATGAGATCAGTCAGAAAAGGCAGCAAAGAGAAATACCACTCCCTACACACCCACATCCTGTGAAACCCCTGTGATTACTCCTTATTTCTCCTCATCTTTCACTCTTGTTTCTTCACACAATCCCTACCTCTTACTTTTGTCACTGCTAATAAAGAAGGCAAAATCATTAAGACTGGCCTGCAAGCCTGCAGCAGCAAAATTAAATTTTGCACTGTTTGCAAATTTTGAAGCAGCTCTCTCTGATGGAAATCATGTATCTACATTTCTTTCCAGCTCAAAGGATCACTGTAATTTTAGTTGCTATTTGCTAAACAGATTTTTAAAGTAAATACTACATTAAACTATAAATATATTAAAATAAAAATACGCTTCACAAAGCCTGATTTTCATCCTGTCAAACTTTCGAAGATACTGTCAGATCCACAACAATTTATCTGTGAAACCACTTTAAAAAGGTTAAAACAATACACTTGTATATTTCTAGTGAATGGTGTCTTGCCTCTTGCTGCTGACCAAGAAATATCCTGTAAAGGAAGTAGCTAATCACTGTCTCCTTGGAAAATGTTTACAAAGGAACATTGGGGATGATGTTATCTGCGTCCTGTTTAAGCAGCTGTTTTGTTCTCTTAAAGCAGATGGTAAACGAAGAAGAGGCATTCTCGGTAGCACTGTTACGCTTTTCCTTTCTGTACCTTGAGTCTCGCTGTTTCTGGACATTATTTGGTTCAAGGTTTTTCACTTTTTCTTCCCATATTTTACTTGCATGCATTTCAAGAAAAAAGATGTTGCAGTATTTTTAGTGTTTTGTTTGTTTTCTTTTTTTGGGGGGGTGGCATTTTTTTCCAGTTCTTACCAAAATCAATTCAGAAATTGTATGCACACATAAGCATCCTGGTGACCTGAATCAAAACTGATAAAATATGTTACTTCTGAAAGACAATAAAGGTAAGCGCTATGGACTGCTGTAAGACATAAAGTAGAAGTTATGACGACACTGCTCTTGGACTCACTTACAGTAAATACAAGCTTCGTATTTCCTTGATGCCAGAATTAAACCTACTTTTGGTTTTGGTGATGCAGAACAGACTGCAGTTAGCAATATCATTACCTCTCACTCTATATTGCAATATCATCATATCTCAAAGACAACCCCACTTTGTGCTACTTCTGAAACAGCTGGGCGTTGATGCAAGGTAGTCAAATCTTCTAGGCAGATGACCAGTGCTGACTGTATTTCAGCATTCTTCTAAATAGGAAAACAAAATCTTTACTCAATAGAAAGGCCAAGATATTACTTGTAGGACTGAGCCTCAAACAAAAATCAAAGTGTGCTCCTACTCAGAATGCCACCAGCTAATTGCATTTTCTAACTTACTAGACTTGATGTCTTCCTATATTATCAACACATATGTTCATTGCTCTCCTTGATGTCTTCCTATATTATCAACACATATGTTCATTGCTCTCCTTGCTGGAACAAGTCATTTTACTCCATTATCTGAAGTCTTCCAAATTAAAACCAAAAACACCTAAGTTTCAATCGTTTAGTTATATATAGCTGAAAGTGCAAGACTTGTCCACCAGCTACTTGCAAATTATCTGCACGAACAACTAATGATAAATCACATTTATCTCAGCCATCAGACCATGTTTTTACTTGTACAGTCCTCCTTCCTTAATGGTCACATGTCATCCAACTTCTGGAGCCAAAGCCGTTGAAAATAAGGAAGCATACTGATGAGAGTTATTTGCCCTTATTACATATCCACACTATGATCCGAATGAAGCAGAGGTGCTAGGATGGAAATTGTACCTTGCTTTATAGTTAAAGGCAACAGACATCCATACACGCAATGACACAAATCAATCTCTCTCCTCATGTTGGATTAAACAGTTCTCCAATGGGCATCTCTACGTGGTAACACTGTCATAACCACAATGGCTTTCAGACATAAGCAAGACAAGGTCTGTAGGTAGGGATAATGCCTTTTATTAGGCCAAGTAGTATAATAAAGGATAAAGTAGACAGATTTCCAGATATTGCTATTTCTTAGCTTTAATAAAGCTTTCAACACTGTTTCCCACAATATTGTTGTATTCAATTTGGGACACTGAGGTCTGGATGGGTGGACAACTAGATGGGTAAAAAGCCATTTGAATGGTTAGGCTCAGAGGGTACAGGTTGTACGCTAACAAGTCTGGCAGTGAGTAGCACAGTGGTCTATCCTGGGACCTGCCCTTTTTAACACTGTCCTCAACAGTCCAAGAGTGCACTCACTCTTGTCAAACTTGCAAGCAGCATCAAACCAGGAGGACAAGCCAGTGTGCTTGAGGGCAGGACTGCCACCCAGAGAGACCTAGACAGAGTAGAGGAATGCACTGACAAGAACTTTTACAAAACTCATCAAGGACAAAGGCAGAATCCTGCACCTCAAGGTGTCCAAGAGGACTCACACCAAACATGTAATTACCAATTATCAATGTAATTACAGATTGACAATGCTTCTGAGAAGCTTATTGAGAAGGAACCAGTCTCTTCACACCAGTGCATGGCAGGAGTATGAGACAAACTGAACCAAGAGTAGATCTAATTTGGTGTAAGGAAAAATCTTTTTTTAAAAAAAAAACAAAAGCAAAACATTAGAATAGTCAAACATTGCAACACATTATCCACAGAGACTGTGCAGTGTTCAGATTTCCAGGCTTTCAAGACTCAACTGAATAAAGCCCTTCACAACCAAGTCTGGTGCCACAGCTGATCATGCGTTGGGCAGGAGATTGGAATACAGACTACCTGAGTTCCCTTCCAAACTCTTTCATTTCATGATTCTGTGATTCTCTGCGGAAACTCTCTTCAAGTCTACCCCAAACCTTGCCTTCCTCCAGCTGTGCTAGTTGGTCTGATAGAAAATGCTGCCTTTACCTACAAACTGTCTTGCCTATAATTTCCAAGACTCAAAACCACAGACGTTCCATCATGTGGCATGCTCACACCCACATGGATCATTAGTAGGACTGGAATCATTCAATCCATCCCACGGACCTGTGGCACCTGAACTGACAAAATGACTCACGGTAGCTGTAATGATCAGCCTGAGTGTTCACTGAGGGTGGTGGGGAATTCATGGCTGGCTAATACCTATGAAATGCTCTGACAGAATCCCAAGCCAGCAAGATCCCAGTACTCCATGTTCTGTTCTATGTTCTGCAAAGAAGTGTTTGCCAGTAGTTTGAGATCCATCTGACAATTCTCCTAAGCTTCTTTTGATTTTACATGAATTTCTGTCTTGTCTCTTTTCCATCTTGTTTAATGTCATTTACTTTAAATGCCAAACCCCAAGAGATCTTTTAAAACTGTGTTATATTTGCCTTAAAGAAGCCTTTTGTATGCCATAGTCCTGTTAACAGGAATCACTTACCCTTTCCTGATCACAGAATGGCCGAGGTTGGAAGGGACCTCTGGAGATCATCTAGTCCAGCCCCCTGCCAAGCAGGATCACCTAAAACACATTGCACAGGATAGCATCCAGGTGTGTTTTGAATATCTCCAGAGAAGGAGACTCCACAACCTCTCTGGGCAACCTGTTCCAGTGTTCTGTCACCTTCACAGTAAAGAAGTGCTCCCTCATACTCAGCCAGAATTTCCCATGCTTCAGTTTGTGCCCATGGCCTCTCGTCCTGTTGCTGGGCAGAACTGAAAAGAGACTGGCTCCATCCTCTCGACACCCCCCCCCTCAGATATTTATACACATCGATGAGGTCTCCCCTCAGTTTTCTCTTTTCCAGGCTAAACAAGCCCAGCTCTCTCAGCCTGTCCTCGTACGACAGGTGCTCCAGTCCTCTAAGCATGACGCTCACAGGCAGGTGGTTCGTTAGTTACTTGGATATGGATAGTGGCTGCATATGCTGAGAGAACAGGACAGAAAAGGTTGCCATCGTTCTAGTGTTTTTTGTTTGTTTTGTTTTGTTTTCACCCCAGTAGATCTAATTTCTAGAAAACAATGTAATCCAGAGCATAGGTTTTGTTTTGGGGTAACTCTGAGAAAACATCAGCCACAAGAAATTACTGAAATCATTGGTAGGTTTTGTTTTGGAGTAACTCTGAAAAAACATCAGCCATAAGAAATTACTGAAATCATCAGTTCTTATCAAAGAAATCTGCTGAATCTTCAGGAGTTATACAATGTATATAGTAATCAGACACAAATTTAAGAGTAATGAAACTAAGCCAGTGCACCTTTATTTGCCCTTTGAAGGAACGCAGAATTTACTTGAAGAAGCATTTTAAAAACAGTTTGGTTCTGGTTTTCAAATTGTTTCAGAAAGCCTACATGCTTTCTGAATATATTCCTATTTGCTGATCTGGGATACTAAATCATTCAAAGACATTTTAAAGCGCCTTATCATACAGAAATCTGCAGCAGTATGGGATTTTACTATGTAATAGTGAAATGATGTAGACATAACTCAGCCATAGAACAGAATATTTGTTTGATGTTTCTTATGAGCAGTGTGTGTTTGCAAGCCTAAAAAAAAAAAAAAAAATCAAGTCCAATTTAAGTAAGACTGGGCTCTATTAAACTGCTGTAGTCAGTTGCTTATACTATTACCCCACAGGTATTTTCACGAAAAGCAAGCCTCACATTAGATAATTACTTTTACTATCTTTAAAAAAGCACAAGAGGCTTCCTTGAAAACATGAAGGATTCAGAAGATTTTACACACAAACTATCTTATGTGAGAGAGATACCACAGACCTAAACATAGTGTCTACTCAGGCATGGTAATTCCTAGCTTTTTCCTATGCACTGTGATCATTTTAAATGCCTGTTGCACATACACATTCTGGCATTCAGCTTTGCCTCAGATGAGTGAAGTACCATACCGGACCTTAAGCATGAATAATACAGAATCTTTATTTTAAAACCTGCTGCTATAACAGAAAAAATGAATTTCCAGTAACAGAATGCTAGGGGACTAGTTTATCATTCACGCTAATATCAAAGACTTTCATCTTTTTCAGCATTTGTTCACCTAGCAGATACAAGAATATTTTCTGTATGAGAACTTCAATAAAACATACACCATTAAGCATGGGATGGGTGTACAACACTGCTTTATACAATTTTACACATTTTTCACTGACCTTCCTCCCTCTTATGCTCAAAGGTACACAGATAAAGGAAAATCATTTGTATTTAGTTTGTCATACATCTTCAATGCTAAAAGCACTACTACCTGTATATTTTCAAGCTCTCCAAAGACACATGAACAATCAGTTCATTTGTATTGACTTTCTTTGAGTTAAATCCTCACAGTGGATGCTTTCCTCAAGGCTGACTACTGGATGTTGAAGGGTTTGACAGAAGCAGCCTTTACAGCAGAAACCTCAGTATAGATTGGATATACAGACCTATTAGTAGCACAGCTACTGATTTTTTAAGATGTCTTACGTACCATGTATACAAATCTAGGGTCCTTAAGCACAGGCAGCAACTACTGGGTGCTTAGTTCCTTCTTTTCTCGCAGAAAACGTGGGGGCTTCACAGGTACCTTACTGACAACCCAAAGCACTCAAATAAGATTAGTCCAGTCTTTTTCAACCTGACTTAAAAATCAACTTAAAAAAATAAAAAACAATTTATATTCCTCTTAATTTGCTATCTACTCTCTGAATTCTACAGTTTCATATTTTCAGGTCCCATTCCACAATCACGAGTAGGAGTTTTATTGCCTCCTCCTTATAAAAGCTATAGCTGTCCAAAACATTGCCCCAGAACATGCACCACCAAAGGAAGATACTGCTATTGCGATGCATGTGCTAAAGACACAAAAACTAACCCTGCTACAGGTCACATTGCTTCAGAAAGTGGACATTCCATCTCCGGCCCCTTTAGCAAAGCTGCACCAGGAGAAAAATAGCCAAGGGAATTACTATTGTCTAATAACCTCAACAGGGTTATTGGATGAAAACACTGCAACTTTTATAAAAAGAGAAATACCAAAGTCTAGATAATCCTGATGAAAAGTTATGACCCAGGCTTGGAACAAGACACTGGAAATACTCTATTAGCTACAACTGAAGTCAGCGTTCATGCTAAGGCAAACTGTTCTAACAGCTATAACTTTAAGTTATAATAGGGAAGCACATTCAGATGGTGTCTTCATTACAGCTGCTATTTGTATCAGCTTATCACACAGGATAGCCACACCTTTGGCATATCACAACTCAGATAAAAGAAGTTTTTTTTGTTTTTCTCCTTTTTTTTTTCTTTTTTCTTTTTTCACATGCAATTGGTAGCAGGCCATAACTGAAGAGAACTAGTGATTCTGATTACTACTTGTTTGCATAACATATGTTAATCCAGCAGTAGCTCTTCGTAGCTTCTATTTGCTGTCCTTCTTTCCAATCGTATTAGCAACCTTTTCTCCTTCTCTGGAATTGCTTTCCACACTAGATTGTCTAGCTTGCCTTCCTGATGTTGTCTCCTAACCCCACCACTCAACAGGGTCCTCTGTCAGTTCAGGGAACCACCTCATTCATTATCCCACGAGAACACCTAAGAGCCTTTGCACTCATCCTGTGATTTCACAATGATCTAAGTAAAACAGATCTAAGTGAATGCTATTGGAAAAACGTGTGGTCTTGCTCTTTTACCATTAATTGGTTGTGGCAGCACTTGAGCTAATATGAGTGGGTGGGGAAATGAAAGAATTGATATGGCAGAACATGCATCGTTTTTAGTTGGGGTGGGTTTTTTTTCCTTGATTAATTTTTGCATGCAACTCATTGTGTGCTTGTAGAGCTCTACTGGTTGGCCCATTCCAAAAAGCAGGAATGTGGACCCAGGAAAGAGGGGAAATTAAATGAGCTTAAAGTTGATATGAAAGAATAGCTTCAGAAAATTATTTTTACTCTGCTTTGAGGGCAAGCTAGGTTTGTGAACTCACACTAACTTGAAGGGGAAAAGGTGTATCTTTAAGTACAGCAGAACTTCAAAGATCTGACTTACTCTGAGGCAGAAAGTAGTTCACTCAGTTCCAATGGTAAAATTTAATATGTGAGTTTTAATTGCTGCAAGATATTCCAGAGATCGGAACACAACAGTATAAAATTTCTGAATCAGAAGTGTTCCCAGGAGCAATATGGCCCATCCTAAACATAATAGTCTTCTTGCAACTCTGTTAGCATGGCTCCGTAAGTTTTATTGTAAAGCAATCATCTATTGATAGAAACTCTCAGAAAAGAGAATTACCTTCCCCTTCCACAGAGCAGGTCTCTGATCTTCTGAGGACACACAACAGGTGTGAATGTACTTTACGGCAGGAAACCGTTTCACCTGGAAAACATTACATTGATGGGTCAGTATGTCAGGCTGTTACACAGGTGTGTAAGTTACAATTGTATTTTTGTACGAGATTGTGTAAGATTTGCTGATGGTTACCTTCTGACAACAAAGCTGGACAGTGTTCTTTCTCTCAACCCCCAATTAATGTGTGTGTGTATACACATGCACACAAACTTCTCAAGAAAACTACAGTTAAAGAAAAAGCAAAGATAGGTGGGATGGGCTCGTCTGAAGTAGAATTAGGCCAGGATATTGGCTTAACGACATAGATGCTACAGAGAATATCACAGATGACATGACTAGTGGTCTTGGATATATATTAATGCATTTGTGTTTCATAAGCCACAGTGATCTTCAAGCTGGGAATGAGCTCAGTATCACTCAGCAGAATGGCACCTGCTCAATCACTAACGTGATTTCCAGTTGCATGCAGGGCTTTGCCTTTCACCTGCAGGTCTTGTGCACAGCCAGGCAGGTTTGTACAACTCACGGTGATAGTGGCAGTTCACCTGAGGAAATGCCCAAGAGTGGCAACCTTTGTGAATTTGATCATCTTGGAGATGCAAAGAGGAATGTGCCCTGGTTGTTGGTAGCAAATTATTCAGAATTTCCGAAGATTACCGTTTAAAGAAACAGTTTAAAAACTCTGCGGATCTCAGTGTGAGGTACAACGGCATATGATGCCCAAGTAGCCTTCTGTAACATAAACTGAGCTCTCAAAGTGATGGAGCCTAAGCGACCTGTGACTTTTGTACGGCTCAGATGGTCGTACTTCTCAACGCAAGCCCATTTAGTCAAACTGCGCTGCGTGCAACGAGCCTGACCTTTCAGATTTCCTGCCCGGCCGTTTCTTCTCAGAAGCGAAGGAGTTTCTTTCTCTTTTCTATCAGTGGCCAGAACGGGACAGTCAGCAGTGCGGGCGCCTGGCGGACATCACATCTCACCCGGCGGGGCGGCGTGAGGTGGCAGCCAACAGGGGCTGCACAAAGGCACCTCAGCCTCCACTTCCAGCCGCCGGCACCGCGGGGAGAGCCGCGCCGCGGTCCCACGGAGCCTGGCCCCGCTCCCCGCGGCTGCTCGCCCGGGCTTAACGCGTCCTGCGCCTCTCCCTCGGGGCTGAGGGTTTGGTCCCCCGGGGCCCTCCCCAGGGGCTGCGGCGGCCCCCGGCCCCCACGCGGGACGTCCCGCGGGCGGGGCGCAGGCGCGCAGGGCCGCGGCGGTTGCCTGGAGGCACGCGTGGGCCCCGCCAGGGCCGGCCCCTGGGGGCTGACCCCAAGGCAGCGTCGCGGCCGCCTCGGAGCCGGGCAGGAGCCGGCGCTTCAGTACCTGGTAAACGCGGCGGCTTCAGAGAAGAGCAGCCCGGCGGCTCGGGACTTCCTTCTGCCGATAAGATCTTCGCCTGCGCTCGTCACGGGCGGCGGCTGCCCCGCTCGCTCGGCTGCGGGCTCCTGAGGCGAGGCGAGGCAGGAGCGGGCGATGCGCGGGGCCGCCCCGCTGCCCCGACCCCCTCCGCCCCGCGCAGCCCCGCGCCCCGCGGCGCCGGCCGGGCGGCGGAGCCGAGGCTAGCGGCGACATGGGGACCCTGGGCAAGCGGAGGGAGAACCGGTGAGTCCGCTCGGGCCGGGGGCTGCGGGGCAGGGGGGCAGGAGGCGGCGGGCAGGACCCGCTTTCGCCCTTCCCAGCGCCGGTCTCGCCGTGGGGCGCTCGGAGCCCGGGGGGGACGGGGCTCTGCCGGGGGGCGCCGCCACCCCCGGGGAGCCGGTGGGTGTTGCGGAGGTCCCTGAGGGGTCCCCTCCGCGGCCCCCGGGGGCTGCGCTACCGTCCGGCCGGTTTGGGGTGCCTCTGCCGCCGGGGTCCGCTGAGCGGGCCGCGGTGCTGCCCCGACCCTCTTTGGGGCCGTGAACTTTGCTTTTGTGCGCTG
The DNA here is from genome assembly GCF_964211835.1 of Anser anser. Classification (NCBI taxonomy): domain Eukaryota; kingdom Metazoa; phylum Chordata; class Aves; order Anseriformes; family Anatidae; genus Anser; species Anser anser. The sequence goes on along the minus strand of NC_139725.1, from coordinate 26,914,221 downwards.
TTCGGTGCCGGCTCGGACGGCCAGACCGAAAATATCCTCCGCTAAAACTCGGGCTTCGCCGCCGCCGCGTCCCGAGCATCCTCTGCCCTGCGCTGCGGGGGCCCGGCACGAAGCTCGGAGGGGTGGTGGCCGAGCGCCTGAAAAGAGAACCCTGAAAGCTGATCGGGCCCTCGCTCCGCTTTATGCGAGAACAGGAAGTCAGATCACAAAGCGACGAGGGGAATTTAGAGAAAGGGGGAAGGGAACAGAGAATTCTTTGCATAGCCAGCGCCAGATTGAGTGCAGGAGAGCTGAGCGATGGTCGCTGCCCCTGCGGGGTCAGGGCTGCGTTCAGCTGGCGGTGGGCGAGGAGTGACATCACGTGAAGTTTCGTGGCTTTTCCAGCGTGGAAATGAGTCAGAAACTTAAGAGAAGGCTTGAAAGTCGCTGACATGAGGTAGGGTCCAGCCTGTCTTCGCTAGGCATCCGTATTTCCAAATTTGTCCGGGACCACTTGTATGGGATGCTGGTGTCGTTACTGCACTCTCTGCCTGTATGTGGTATGCACACTGGATACATTTCTATGCCTTTTCCTCTCAGGATTGTCAGTGTATTAATAAAAAGTTTTGCATAGTGCTCTGTCTAAGAAAAAGCTGTATGAAAGCTTAAGATAGCAACTTAAAGATGCTGCGGTAACTTCCTTAGGGAGATTGTGGGGTGTGAATTGTCTCTGAAATAATCCTGAGTTTTATGGAAACAGCAGTGGCTGTTGCCCTTTTGGGAGCCGTACTATCATGCTCTCAAATCAGATTTTGAAGTGGTTCCTGTTATTTGCAGGCGAAAACGTTTCAGCGCTCTTCATGATATTTGTTGTTCTTCAACGTTTCATACAGAAAGAAGAACATGTCCACAAGCAGTAAACATCTTTTAATATTATCTGTAATGTACACATTCCTAAGCTCTGAGAAATGATAATATGAGCAAAATACAAGCCTAAAACTAGATACTTGCTTTATTTTTGGCCTCATTTATAGTTATAAGCCTTTCATAATAAAAGCATTAATTCAGTCGTGTATGCACTCTTAAAACAATTTAGTAGGAAATAATAGTATAGAATGGATACAAACTCACCAGCAATATTTTTTGATTGTGAAATGCTCCACTGTAAAGTTGCACTGATATTTTGGGGACTTAATATCACTTGGAAAATCACTATTAATAAAGCTAGTCTGTGTTTTTCCAATGTGTAATATTTGATTATGGTTATATTTTTTTCTCCTTTACTTTTGGTAACCACAAAATCATGTGGTACATTAATGCATAACGATGTTCCTGTTACATGGCTTGTATACACAGTTTAAAGTTTTGTTGCTGGTTTTTAATCTTGTGCTAAAACAGTAATATAAACATACCAGAAGTCTTATTGCTTTGCTTGAGAGTTAACCTGACAGATCATTCAAGAAACTCTGTAACTGTGTGCTCTACAATCCATGTTTAGCAGGAAAAAAAAAAATCATTTACTGAGTAGTCTCTTTTGTGTACTTATTAAGTGGGAGGGCTATGTCTTTCACCAACCTAGCTACAGGGAATTAATTGCCCTTTAAATCTGTCCCCCTTTTCCATGCGGCGTAAAATTTGCCACTCGCTCATCTTGTACTTACTTCGCTACTGTGTTTTCTTCTAGGCAACCTGCCCAAGGATGCAGCACTGCTCCTGAATCAGCACTTGAGCTGAAGCAGATCAGTCATTGTCACAGCCTTTCAAATCTTACCCAGGTCACAATGGTGCCACTGGGGCACCTGGCCAAAGGGGCAACTTTGGAAGATCTTCTTGAAACCTGCATTCAGTCTTTTGGTGAGTGTCTGGGGGTTTTTGGAATGGTATGAATATGTTTCTGTACTGGTTACTTCTAGGTCATTTACTAGTGAATTACACTGATTTACTAGAGAATTAGAAAGGCTTAACTGATCGTTATACATTCAGTAGGTAAATGGATATTTTATGGGTTTGTTGATCTGTGTATGCATGTTAATATATGCCAAGAGATTGATGTGATTTTTATTTTTCTTGAGAGAATAGGACAAACCCCAGTCATCCGTACTTCCATATGTTTGTGTTTTTTTCCTCTTTTTTTGTTTGTTTCTTTGAATATCAGTTTGGTAAACTTTAACAAGTAATCATTATGTTACTGTAATATGCTCATAATGTGTCAACAACGTGTTTATGTTAAATATTTTGAAATGAGCAGAGCTATTTTTAAGCTGAGTGAAGTAACGTTGGATTGCCTTTTATGTTACCTGTATAGATTTTAAGTTGTCTCTCAGTAGTGAGAAAAAATCCTAATAAAAATCACAGCTGAATTATTTTTCAAGCCTGTCAGTTATCCATTTCTCTTTCTGCCATAAGAATTGTAGTATGTGGATGATTATTGCTGTAACCCTGTCTACTTTTCCAATCTTTTTCATTAGTAAACATGTTCACTTTTTATATGATTAAAATATACTAGTACTGAAGGCACTCAAAAGGGTTCCAAATACTTTGTAAGTAATTTGTTTAACACTATATCTTTCAGTAATGTGAACTACTCTGAAAGCATCTTGCAAAGTTTACTTGCAGAGTAGCCCTTAGACACTGAATGCTTTCAAACGCCCACTCACCTCTAAAATAATTAATCTGTGCAGTTAAATAGTAACACACAGTGCTGATGTAGTACTGCAGCACATAAATACTGTATAAACAATGACTAATCTTTTGCATCCATTGGAAATGCATTTTTTAAAAATATACTTACAGCTTGTACAGAGAAATACGTGTCTGGGAAAAGTTGATAAAACATGCAATTATCGATATTGTTTCTTTTTGGCTCCTTTCCTCCTCCATTTAATTACTGTAAAGAATGTATCCACTGAACTGCTACAAAGCTCCAGGTTTTAAACAAACATCGATTATAAGTTTTGGTTCACTGGGAGTGAGGCAAGACATCTAAAGCACATGTAAGACCTTTGTACAGTTAAAATATTGAGACTTTTCAACCAATAATAACTTGTATCCATTTTTATGTGGTTGATTTCAAGTACTATATGTAAAACACTGAATCGGAGATTTAGTTTGCTTAGTTTTATTTTAATAACTTTTTCATATTTAAAGTATATAAATCAGCATGTGCTCTCAGATTCCTGGGCATCCATGTATTATAAGGACTAAGGTGACAGAGATAAGAAGCATACCTGTCCAGTTCAGCTGTCAATGCATGTGAATCTTTCAAAAAGGTTTCATACTTGAGCTCGTTAAGGACTGCTACAGCCACGATGTGCACTGTAGACACTGAGACTCTTTGTTGGGCAAAATGTAGTAGTGTCTGTATTTGTATGTCTTCTATGACATTATGCATATTCTTAAAATATGTTGGAATTTCCAAGCTGAGTATTTAAGGAAACTGTAACATGCAACTTAAAACTATAGATAACCTATTTCATGAAGTTGCTTAGAGAAGGTTTTTGTAGCCATCAACAAAAATACTGTGGAAAATGTGTTCATTTCATCATGCCAACAAAGGAAGCAGTGGAAAAACTTTAATCTGGGAGACTGAGGAGGAGTAGGGAGAAAAAGAGTGGGTAAAAGAAAGGCTGAATGATTACAAGTATATTGAATGATTAAGCAAGTTTATTCCCATGCATAATACTTAAGTAAAGCTACTACCCTTTATTCTAATCAGATTAAAGTTGTATCCTCTGTCTCAAATATGCTGCTGTATGTTATTTTGTATATTATTCCGGAAATTGATTATCGTAATCTGAGCAAGTGTTACTTCAACATTAAAAATGCAGAATCCTCCAAGACTTAAGCACAAATCTTCTTACTACATTTTAAGTTTGCTTTCTGGAAAAAAGCCCTTGATTTATTTACTGTCTAGGGTTAAGAAAAACAGTATGTAGTAGATAGAGATGTTGATGCGTCACACTTCAGAACATGTACTTCATCATGTTAATACTATACGGCACTTGCTAGTATTATGTATACAATTATAAATACAATTTTTCTATAAAGTACACAGCCAAATTTATATTCCTGAAATCAATTATAAAAGCTTGGAAAAAAACAGATTATGTGTAAGAGAGGCTGCTGTCAAAAGGGTGTGTAAAGGGAAGTTGGCAGCCTTCTGCCATTTATGTGAGGAATAGCACAAAGACGGCCTAACCAAGAAGAATTAACCCACACTTAAAACTGTGAAGGACACAAGTATTCATAATTTCTCTTACAGCATGGATAGGAGGAAAAATGAGAAAGTGGGATGTGTGAAGTTCAAATAATGAGTGAGAAAATTTTGCCACAGTGTTGTAAACAATTCCAGGATGTTTTGTAGAAAGGCAACTTTCAAGAGAAAGCTCAAGAGAGCTGAGATAATCTAAAACCTACGCTAAGGAGGTAAGAAGCAAAGATTGGATCTTGGAGTTTGTGATATTGTCTGTGGGTCTGCAACAGTGCTGATCAGAAAATGACACTAGAATGTGAAATGAATACCTTGATTTACAAGGTGGTGAGTCCAAAATCAACAAGGTGGTGGTTACCTGCTGATTCCAAAAGTTGAGAGTTAGGTGGACTTTCATTTTCTTTTTTAGAAAAGACCAAAATCTTATTCAGTGTAATCAACTTGAACACGTACTTTAGGATGATTAATGTGTTCTCTCTCTCCCCTTTCAAATCTGGCCATCTTTAGCTTGAACTCGTGAATGATGGGCGTGTACTTTAGAGAGAAACAGTGAGGGTCATATGAGGTAGTGTGAAGTCATGTGGATAACTACATCTGAGAGAATAGTATAACACTAGTGCTTATTTTATTCAACAGCATGATTTTTATTAACAAAGATAGAAGGAGATGCTGAAAGAGGCTTCTTCAAGCCATGAAAAGGTTACGTCAGGATGAGTAAGATGAGTTCCAAAAAAGAATTGCCAAAAGTAAAGGCAATAGAAAAGCCAGGACGTGGACTAGGACAAGAATTCAGGAAAAAAAGAGTGCGATGAGAGACTGAAGGCAGGTAGTTTCTCAGAAAGGGACAGTGGTCCTGTTTTTAGTCTATGAGAAGGTTTGTAGAGGCTTGAAACAGCTCTCAACGGTGCAAAGAGGAAAAAAATATGATTGGATAGGACAGGGATTAAAAACATTTTCTATGTGACTGGGAAAACCGTTCAGCTTTACAAGTACCTACAGGATGCTGTTACTGCTATGATCTAGATTGACAAGAGCTGTAGAGTGCAAATGAACACATTATATTTAATTGCCTTTGAAAAGAAGGGGAAGTGTAGGATATAAGTGGAGCTAACAATAACATTTAAGGATTAAAAAAAATGATTGTATGGAAGGAAGGAAGTCGTAATAGAGAAATAGAGGAAAAGAGAAATCAAAGGAGGGAGGGGAGTGGATAGAGAGTAAGAGCAGGAGGTAGAGTAAGGTGATTGAAAAGACTAGAAAATGTAGCGTGTATAAGCAAGGCCTAGATTTGGTGGAACCTCTCCATCAGAGAGGTTAATTCAGAACAGAAAGGTCACCTACTTTTAACTAACACCTACTTTTAATTTCCTCTTTTAATTGGCAACAAGATGGCTGAAGCTGTGAATTCATGGAAAAAAAGTAATTAATAGATCTTGGCTTAGAATACGACAACTTCAGGAGGGAGATAATTTATTCTGGAGGAAGTCTTTGTTAATGACTGTAGTTCTGGAGTGAAATTGTAGGTAAAACAGTGGCGTTAACCCCTTGTATCCATGTTTTCCTATTATGTAGTATATAAAACAACTGGAAAATAATGTACCTTTGAGTGTCAGACTGGTCTCTGGAAGTCAGTACGGCTTTGTCTCCTACATCACTGCTTGGTTGTAAAGACACTCGTACTATCAGCTTTGTTGTCAAAACCACCATAGTAGCTTGCTGTTCCATGGCCACATCGACTATTTAATGCTGACAGTTCAGTAGAACACAGGAAGCGTATGCTCAGTAGCGGAGCTCTATTTTTGCTAGTTCTTCTTTATAATAATCTTTGCAAGACTGCATAAATGCATGTTGACATATATTTAGTCCAGAAAGTGTTACAAATTAGTAAAAATATTTCAGCAGTGTTCACTTCACTGGATAATTATATCTTAATTTTTTAAACTCTGTATCTGCTACGTATAGAAGTGAAATAACAATACTTCATCATACATTTTACCCATGGCTATTCTCATGCTACTGTGTGCTTGATGTTTTGACTGTTTGATAGTAAGTCAGTTTCTGTTCTAGCAGATGTTTTTTTCCTCCCTATTTGTATGCTCACTGTGTAGGGTAAGAGGTGCATGGTAAGAGGTACCCATTTCTTTCTTTGACTGTAAGCTTCTATCTTACCATGTAAATGTATCTTAATGTTGAAGTGTGCTGCTATTTTTTTTAATACATCTTTTGAAGATTCAATGAACTATTTTAATGTGCATTAAAGCTTATAGGCCATATAGAGTTAAAGGGTCTTTCCTTTGAGTACACAATACATTTGTTTAAATCATTTTTACAAATGTTTAAAAACTCTGTAGCAACTGGGACAAAATGTATCTTGAGCATATTGTCATTTTGCTACCTCCCTGCTCTGTCTACAGTGAAGTCCTGAAATTTTACTTCAAACTACCTAACAAACACTCCTAAGAGCACACTTGACAGTTCTAATTTCTACAAACGCTTATGTCTTCCTGAAAACATCAGAGGGTCATGAAAGAGCTAAGAAGTCCCTAAGATGTCACAATTTTAATATTAAGAAGATATTTATGTCTTCAGCCTTTAAGATCTTATATATTTGCCTCTGTGTTTAAGCACTGCAAGCATGCTTGCTGTAGCACATGGAAGAGCTATGCTTAACCTACAATTCCGGCACTTCAGTTACTGCTGGGCAAGATGAGCATGCTCAGTGGAAAAAAGAAATATGAAACTTCTTTTAAGTGTCTGTCACCATGCAGAGTCCCTGTGCCTGGTTTCTTAAGAGATGTAAGTAAAGGGTTTTAGGAAAGCAACTGGTTGTTCTTGTTGTTTTTTCTTTCCCCAGAGTATATGTACATTTATACGTGTACATAATGCACGTACATTAATACATGCTTTATGTATTGTAGTTCTATGTAGAAGCTCAGGCATGAAAAACTGTTTGCAGTGAAATTAATTGTTTATACTGCTATGTCAATCTTCAATAGGGAAAAAATGTGTATTTTAAAAAAGATTTAGACCTGCAGCCAACTTTTCAAAAAAATTATTATTTTAACTTTATAAATTAGCAATGTTCTTAATAGAATTCATGTGAACCTAGTGCAATTTGCAGTTTCTAATGGTCATAATAATCTTAGGCTTGATGCAAATTGTTTTGCAGTATCTGATCAGTGTTAAACCAGCTTGTTGACTCAGTGTGGGATAAAGAGAGTGTTTGTAAACCAACCTTAGAAATCTGGGAAACCACTTCAGGACTGATCTGGATGAAAGATGCCAGATAATTATTGTGATAGAATGGAGACCATCTGTCAAAGGAGCTGGTTGTCTCTGTAGGTGATCAACAAGTTGATCATAGTTTACGTTTTTGAAAATAAAAAAAAATAATAATAATGTTAGCAGTGTTGTCTAGTTCTGTGAACTCATATTTCCATAGCTCATTTTTGCATCAGTATCACGCAAAAATATATTGAGTCTTCTAAGAAAAAAAATTCTGCTCTTAACATAAATACATTCTTCCAGTCTAGTTGTAATATACAATAACTTATAAAACGATCACAGTTCAAGTACCAAATTTATCTTTATTCTTTTACCAAATATACCAAATTATAGGATATAATTGCCTTTTAGTCAGAATTCTGGCTTTTAGGGCATATGCGCACCCACAGAAGCCAACTTTTGTCATTTACTTTTTTCTCTGTTAGCTTTGTCTGGCCAGTCATTTGTTTGTCTCATGTTTGTCCTTTCTGCTCCCAAAGCCTAGAGTGAATGTTGAAGTCCCTAGTCCCCCCAAAAAGTGATTAAAGTTTGTTCACAGTGTTATACTGTGTTACAATGGTGTCAATCATTATGTGTTCAGTAATTTGGGTGTGATTTGGTCAAATACAGCGCAGAAAATTTAGTATTGCTTGGCAACAGAAACTATGTTAACGATCAATTAATGACATTGTGAGAACAGAAGAGTAACTGTTGCTCTGTAGAAAGCTAAGTGCCATTTAGCGAACTATTAAAGGTAATTGTGATAGTACCAAAAAGAAAATTATTTTTTTAACCTGATGTCTGTGGATTTTTTTCCCCAAAGAAATGAAACTAGATTTCTTTGTGTGTATTTTAAAGTTCGAATTAGCTAATTTGACTTCAGTCTTTTCAATATAGCTGTCTGAGTCATGAAATAAACAATAAAAGAAAATACATAAAACTTAGAAATCTTGCTTTACAGAGCCGCCTCCCATTTACTGATAATTACCACAGGGCTATGACAGCAAATTATATCTTCATACCTGTAAATATAGCTACAGAAAAACAATATAACTTCTAATTTGCAGTACACAAAAGCTTAGATAACAATATAAAAGAATTAATTCTCCTGAGAATGTTTCATGAATTTCAATTTTTTCTTCTCTACAGCACGTGTATGAAGTAGAAGCAAGAAATCAGTCATTTGTTCTTTAGGCTTCCCTGTGCATTTTGCTTTGTTATTTGGTTTGTGTATGCTTTAATGTTGAGTCTTTCAGTATTCTGCTGTTTATTGCCAGGTATAAAGACATATTTTGGCAATGCTTTTTTTATAAATCTGAGAAAGAAGTGGCTTCCCGTAAAGTATTATACAGTTCAGTAGATGTTTCTGTTACCCAGGATAGACTGGAGATGAAAAGCTACGATAATTTTCTAAACATGATACCACTTTTTTCATCGCATTAAAGAGGTCAGAATGTGAAAGTGCAAAAGCCAGGAAAAGGCAAAGGTAAGAGAGCACCCATTAAGAACTATTAAGATTATACTTGCATTGGAGATAACTTCAGGAATCCTCAAACAGTGCAGCTTTAATATTCATATGTACATAGAGGTTATGTTAAGAAGAATTCAGCGCTTAGTGCCATCTATTTTGTGGTCGTTTAGCAATATGCCATAATTCCTTTCTTTTGAAATACAGAATCCTCTGACACAGGGCTGTAGTGTGAGATAAGAAGAGCCTTTTTTCTATGTTAACCTTTACATTTCCTTGAAAATATTTCACCTTCCAAATTTACGGTTTGGATAAAGATGAGGTTGTCATCTCTGTTCCTCAGCTATATTTAATCAGCTCTATCTAATGTTGATCTCCACTACGTAGTGTTATTCTTTTAAAAAATGTACAGTAAAAAAACCAACAAAGTGTTTACTTTGAATAAGAAAATGATCAGATACCTTTATTACTAATATTCAGAAATGTGCTACAACAGTACTTGGGAGGCATGAGACACTTTGTGCTAGAGCAACTGCTGCAGTGGGGCCAATAAAGCTTACACTTGAACATACGAGAAAATTTCTCTGGTGAAAATTTGACAGTGCAGCTAGCTAGAATCAGCAATTGGGAAGCAGATTCTGTATGTAAGTATTTGATAGTGGTGCATGGTGCTTGGGTGTATTTTAAGTCTGTAGTGAAGCTGAAGGCTTTTTGGAAACCTTTTTTTTTTTTTTCTTTTTCCCATCTACAGTGAATAAGATACGTCCCAGTCTGAGGAAGGGACAAAAGCTTGCCTGGTAGTGTGTAAATGTTAATTCCAGAAATATATCTATAAGTTAGACCAAAGACTGGGAAGCTGAGGTATTTAAGGGAAATTTGAGACTAAGTCAGAAATACTATACCAGGGCAACTTTATAGTTAGGGTAGAAGTATGAGTCAGCAACGAAAGTCAAGGCCAGAAACTGGGGTCTAAGCTACATGTAACATCTTCAGGTCCTCAAGAGGTAAGCTGCTTGGTGTCTGCTGCTCTGTTATAATTTGAACTTTCGAATGAAGCCGACTTCATGCTTCCATGGGTTTGATGACTGGCTGCACCAGGATCAATCATGCAGTTAGGTAGAAGCTCATTGTAAAAACACTGTGGCTGTGGGATGAGTAAGTGTGAAGCATGCAGCTGAGGTGAGTGGTCACCTAGTGGTACTGTCCTCAGAATTTTCTGTTTCTGTTCTGGAAGTCTGGTTTGTCTTAGCTACCCGTGTTTATACCAGCACAGCTGTGTTGCCAGGCATTACACTTGAATTATTCAGAAGTTGTCTGTAGCTGAAAAACTGCACATGGCTCCTCTAGTATGATGATTTCAAGTTTTCAAAAAACTTGAACTCTCAAATAACAATTGTTAGGCTCTATAGAAAAAGAGTACTTGATTAAAAAGTTCTCATCTACACTTGCGAAGATCAATACTTTAACCATACTGTAGAACAATGAATATTACCGTGTGTAGGGGCGTGTTAACTTTTTACCTTGTTCTGTGTACTTGATATGAATTTCCAAGGCTAATGGAATGCTTTCCACCCACATTTCATTTAGTTTCTCTTGAAGAACGTTTTAATTTCTCAAAATCATCCCATTTCCCCTTGACAAGAGCTTTTATCCTCTTGTTTTCATTTTAAAGAATTATCCACCCAGAGCTTTCTGCAAGATTTAGCTTTCCCAAAGCTGTTTCTGAGAGAGAGTAATGGCTTTCCCTTGAGGCTTTTAGCCCCTAATGTTCCCTACCCTCACACAGAACAGTCTTATTATCCTTCTTGGATGCATATTAGACTCACTTGTGTCTTGGATATATCTGCATTGTTAATGAGTATTTGGAAGAACATTTTTTTTCTGTTTTTTGTTTTTTTTTTTTTCCTTCCCATTCTATAGGGAGTTTGAAATGGGAAGTAGATTTGGAGAACTGTCACATTTGTAGCATTTCTTTCAGCATTTCTGTTTATTTGGCTCGTTTAGTGTTCTGCTTGTGTGGAACTGATCACAGTATAGTATGGTTCTTTCCTCTCTGTAAAAATACTGACTTGTTCTCATTTTAATTTTGGAGGTTTTTCCCATAAGTCCAATTGCTTGTGTAAATAAATTTATATATTACTACAAGCATTTATGTAGACTAAGCCAAAAAGCCAAATTAAAAAAAAAAAAAAAAGCTTTAGTGCAATTCCCTGAATGCTTTGGTCCACTCTACTGAATGCCATTCTTTTACCTAATTGATGCATCATCTTTGTAAGGTCATAGTAATTAGCTCACATTGTTTCTGAAACACATTAACCATCTAAAATAATAATCTGAAATGAAGAAGAAGTCACTAAGAACAAGTACTAAGTTTACACTTAGGGTAATCAGTTGTAAAAGCAGAGTACAGTGAACTTGATATACAGCTGTTCTGCAGGAAAGAATATCAACATGAAGACAGACTTTAAAACTGAAAAGGATGCAATGGTATTGTAGTAGTGCAGAAAAGACAAAAACTCTAAGGGGATATATAGGCACAGAAGAGTGCGTATGCTTATTTTTATTATTTATAACATATATACAGTTATTCTGTGCACCATACCTTTATATATATATATATTCAAAATAATATGCTAACTCTGATGCTAAGATGTCTTCTGTATTACTTTATTCAAGTTTGCTTCATAAATGGGCAAATTGCTGAAGGTTCAGAAAACAACGTTAGAGTTGAACAGAGATCTAGAAAGTCTGGCTTCTAAGGAAAAATTAAAAAGACAGTGTTAATGTTTCCTAATTGAGAAAAGAGATGAGGGAAGAAATCTTTAAATAGAAAAAAAATACATTGGTAAGGAAAACAGAGTCTTTTTTCTCTCTTCTGGGGGCCAGACGTAATATGCTGAAGCTGCTCAAGTTGTCTAGTCAAAAACTTAAGGCAACAGGGAGAACTCTGACACAGATGGTCAAGTGCTGGAATAAGTTACCTACAGAGACTGTGGTGTCTTCATCACTGTTGAATTTAGCAACAAATTAGACTGGTTCTGAAACACACTGGCTTAGAGAAAACCAATTCTGCATTGGAATGGGAACATTAACCTCTAGTCCTGATGTCTACGTTAACTGAGCTTTCAGCTGCCTGTAACGAATAAGACTATTTCTGACTCAAAAAGTAAACACCCTAGTTTAATTTGAATCTGTTTCTCAGCTCTTGGTGATGGCATCTCCCAACATAAGAAGGACATGGAACTTTTGTAGTAAGTCCAGAGGAAGGCCACAAGGATGATCAGAGGGCTGGAGCACCTCTACTATGAAGAGAGGCTGAGAGAGCTGGGGCTGTTCAGCCTGAAGAAGAGAAGGCTCCGGGGAGACCTTATAGCAGCCTTACAGGGCCTAAAAGGGGGCCTACAGGAAAGCTGGGGAGGGACTCTGTCAGGGGGTGCAGTGATAGGACAAGGGCTAATGGCTTTAAACTAAAAGAGGGTAGATTTAGATTAGGCATTAGAAAGAAATTCTTTACTCAGAGGGTGGTGAGGCCCTGGAGCAGGTTGCTCAGAGAAGCTGTGGATGCCCCATCCCTGGAGGTGTTCAAGGCCAGGCTGGATGGGGCTTTGGGCAACCTGGTCTGGTGGGAGGTGTCCTGCCCATGGCAGGGGGTTGGAACTGGGTGGTTCTTAAGGGTCCTTCCAACCCAACCCATTCTGTGATTCTGTTCTATGATTTTACACTCATAACTGATGATTGGGAGGGTGGCTTCTTAAGAATCTGATTCTGACCAAATTTGATCAATTGAACAAATAGAGTTAAATGACTGCCTCCTTAGCAGGGTAGCAAATTCCCTTGCTGAAAGGGAATAATAAGCCCATAGTAAGGCTATTATGTGTTGTATAAGTTTTTAACTGAAGTGAAACAGAGTGATTGTAGGGAATAGTGTTCCTATCTGTGAAGGCAAGTTCCAGAAAGTATCCATGAAGTATTCAGGAAATATTTTGTTTAGTTTCAGCTCCTTCTAGCCTTTCTAAGTTATCTCATAAGATCTGGGGCAGTGACACTGTCTTACAGCTATTTCAATTCAGTCACTAAACCCTAGCATGGTACTTCCACATGTAGCTCCATATTTCACACTGGTCTGTACGTTTCATTAAGTTCTCCTGCTGCTAAACCTTAAAAACGTTACTTGCCCCAGTTTTCCTATCAGATGCTGCTTTAATAATCTTTACAGACATTTATAACACTGTCCTCACACAATCTTATTAAAGTTACCAGGAAAAGAACAAAACAAAAAAACACTTTGCAGAAGTCTTAAAGAATATTATACAGCAACATCAGTATAGCAACCCATGAGTTTCAGCTTTGCATTTTGCCGGACTACTTGGCAATTGCTTGATGCTTTCTTGTGTTGTGTTGTTGTTGTTGCTAGCTTTTGATAATGACTGGAAGACTTCAGGTAGCTTTCAAGAAGTTATTCACATTCTTAGTAGTATAATCACTATTCATGTGATGTCAGGGTTCTGTGATTCAGTTCTGATTCATTTCAAATTGTACACTAGGTGATAGAGTTGGAACCTGTTGGTAAAGAAATGCTTATGAAATAAAGGACTCTTAGACCTAGGAAAAACTAACTTCTTTCTTCCAAAATTAAGTTCAGTTAAGACATTCTTGGCATTTTTCCTGTTGCCTTATGATTGCACTCATGAGTGGGAAGGTCCCAGTACAGTGATACAGCCTATAGAACATACTTTTTCTAGTAAGCACATTTACTGTAGGCTTGGTGGCTGCCAGGAGATGGTGAAAAACAGGCAGTTTGCTCTTACAGCCTTGCTTATTAGCTTTTGAGTACTTTGATCTTCTAATTATTCTAGGAACAAGCGATACTTCACCTATTTCTAAATCACAGATCATGTGCTCCAACTGGTGGCTCCCTGCAGTAGAGTGGTTGATAAGCCTAGGTTGGGATGTTTTTACTCTTGTGTGTTCTGAGTGTAACGTATGCAATGGAACTTTCATAGCTATAACTTTAGTGGTGTTCTGTTACTTTACGGACACTAAAATATTCAGCCCTATATTTCTTTGCGCTCTCACTCATGTAGATAAATACTGGAAAAGTATTTTCAGTTCCTGCTTTCTTGTTTGCATCAGAGAACATTTATTAAAACAACACATTAAGGGTATTTACAGGAGAAAAAGAACATAACCGGTGGACTACTTATATTTTTCTGCAGTGAAACAAAGCTAAGGCTTATACAGTATTTTGCAGCATTCTGTTAAGGTAAATTGACTAACTGAAACACACCCATGCCACTTTATTTAATGTTCACTCAGTGGTTTTTGCTCAGCAGGGTGTGTGGTTAGAAACAGGTATACAAACGGAAATGAAAATGAGTCTCAAACTTTTTTTTTTTTTAAAAAAAAAGCACTGCTGGAGGTTCAAGAGAATGCTGTGGAGGCAGTCAGAGACAGTCTTGCAAGAGAGTCAGGAAAGCCCTCTTATTGGCTTCAGCATTTGCACAAAGATAGTTTACCACGACTTTTGTAACTTCCTTACACATGGCTATGTTTAGCAGGTTAGCTCTCTGAAAAGAAGTGACCCAGTGGTCAGAGGTGTGAAATAACCAGTGACAATTCTGAAACTGAGCTGGAGTCTCTTCTCACCGAAGGTCCATTTTTAACAGTTTTGTTGAATTAGGAATTTATGCAATACAAATAGAAGAAGAATCAAACCCAGCATTTTTCTCCTTGGTAACATTTGCTGTATCATAGCACATTACTTGAAAAGTGCTTCTTTCATAGATCTGGCAGGAATATGACATTAAATATTTGGTATCAGATGTGTTTGTAAAATTGGGTGCTGCTACAATCCCATACAAGTTTGCTGTTCAGTGCTGGAATGTACTGGGAACCTTGAGATTTGTGGCTGCAGCGTGTTTGTTTTTTAAACCATCAGTAATGCAATGTTTTTCTTTGTGTAGATTGAACCTTTTAATTATTGGTGCAGGGGAGGAATGGATAGCACAAAACAGTAATGCATTAGTGTGTGCAAAATAATTACATGTTGCTGTAAAATATCGTAAAGTCCACCTCTCTTGTGAGATAGTTAGATCTGGATGTTTTGAAGCATAAATCCACTTCTGTTATGCAAGACAGTTCCATTAAGCAGAACATGCTATTTTTCTGTGCACCTTTATAATATGAAAAATAAAAATAAAAAGACTAACAAAAGGATAAAAGTTCATTTTGGAACATGGTACCAAGTGGTACCTGTGGTATGCCTTGATAGAAGAGTTTGGAATATGCACAGAGGAGAAGCTGCTAAGATAGTTCTTTGCTGTCTTTGTCAGCTGGATATGATCTATATTGAGCACGTCTTAAAAGCAAGTGATTTAACTACAGCTCTACATACTTACTATTAAGTGTGCATGTAATCATTTTGGCTTTCAAGTTAAGGATATATTGAACTGCTTTTCTGGCTAAACAAGACCCGTTAGATGTAAGCCATAGCAAAACAAGAAGTTTTGTAAAAATAGATGAAAATTGATACCAACCTCTATGTGATGGACCTAAAAGAATTTTACTCTTGTTGAAGATACTTGGAATAGTACAAAAAGCCAAATACTAAAGAGCTGAAAACACATTATGATTCCTGATGTCCCAGCCTTCCCCTGCAAATTCCCTACTTCTCTGGCAAAACTTGCTGTTTCTCTTCAGTGCCCTGGTACACAACACCTGCTCTACTATACTGTTCATATCCCAATAAGAACAGAAAAACTCTGTTGTATAATGAATGTTGTAATCAGTTCTGTTGAGTAATGAATGAAATTATGTGAGAACATGAACAGGGGATGTGTAAACTTTGGTTTGTGCTGTAAAATTGAGAACTTGTAGTAAAAGTCAAAAGACAGCTCAAAAACTTTTCAAGTGTGATGGTAGATGCCTATTCACCAATTTTATTTTACATTGATCTGTTAGAGTAACTTCTGTATTTAAGAAGTCAATGTTTTTATTTAGTTTACGTCCCTTTTCAGAGATTGCTGGTTAGTATTCTCTTTCCAGTTACTAAACTCTCTTCACCCAACTGCAGTTTCTTATGTCATCAATTAAGTGTCCTGACTCAACTGGTTTCCAGTGTAGCTGATAGCCTGTTTCTCTCTTATCTGTGCAAACAGTGGATAGTTAAATACAATTAGTATATCCCATACTACAGAAAAGGACTGGTTTCTATCTGCTACACTGAGGGAACGTGTATTTATACAGTTCAAAATGCTGATTATTGATGCTGAACCTTTAGCTCTTCTTGATTCCCTGAAAGGAAACTAAAACTATACGGTTGTTGTAGTGCAGGAGTACTAACAGTTCCTGTACGTTGCTAACAAAAAGCCCTAGATGTTTAAGGATGTGCCTGTGGTTGGTAACAGGGTATTTATAAGCTCTTCATATCATCTTAGTTGAATCGTATGCTAAGCAGAGTCTTCTGTATTTCTTGAGTAGTGAATGCACTGTCGTGACCTTGGAGCTCAGCTAACACATGAAAACAAAGCTGGAAGCGTGGCAAAGAGCATGCAAATCTCTAAACATATCTGCAAGTGCTTCTGTTAACTTAAACCTGTCGCTCTATTAAAAGAAGAGGCTGAGAATAACACTACAGAGATTAGTCTTCAGGACTTTTATCATCTTACTTGTTTTCTTAGTGTAAGCGCAAGGAGGTTTGGCTGTTATCTTTTGAAAGCTTAGCTTTAAATTCTACGTTGATAGTAAATGTTCATAGGAAATTTTCTGCAATTTATTCTCCTAACTCTCCAGTGCTTTCTCTCCATAAGTTTATCAGACTGAGGTTATACACACAGACGTGTTTTCTACACACCTAAATTTTTCAGTTAGAGCCTTTCTAACTGAGTCACTAAGAGATGCTACTGCCCACTGACTCAGTTGTGGTGCGCTCTGTTGTGATGCTGCAAACATTTCTGATTGCCATAAAATATTGGGCTAGTATGTACTGCATCAGCTGTTTAAAAAACCAAACCAACCAAAAAAAAACAAAACAAAACATAAACCACCCCTCCCACCCATATCCCCCTTACCTGAAAAGATCAAATTTTCATGAACTTGTTTTGACTGAAATGTGTTAAAAGTGATGGAATTGCTGAATTTATCAAGGAAGCTTAAAATGATCATACAATGCAAAACTGACTGCACCTCTGAGTGTTCAGCTTTAATTAGTGTTATTTTAATTCTTCGTAACTTATTAAAGGTTTTAAGCTTTACTGTCTATAAATAACTATCCAGAGATGAGTGTGGCCTGTTCTTTGAAAAATCCTGATAATGTTAGCTGCTGACTTGGAAGTGTCTAGTCTTATTAGCAGCTGGTTAACAGTTTCCTTGGTTATGCTGGGGATGTAATATGTTTAATTTCAAAACCTTACCTACATTAATGGATACTTCTACTTAGTAGTAGAACGTTTTTTTTATTTTTTATTTTAATTTTTGGACACATTAGCTTTTTCTTCAGTACTGAGAATTCTTGAATTGCAATGTATTGCATCTAGGACTTCTTTTATTTCCTGTTATGGTAAGACAGTAAGAAGGAAGAATATGTTTTGTATTTGTTACTTTTGTGATTTATAATTCTATTAATGGCTTCCTAAACACTGGTTGTTTTAAATCTTCTCTCCTCCTTTTAGTTGCTTAGGCTCTATACAGCCATTTATGTGGCTGGAGAACACGCAGACTTTTCCCTTGCCCATGTGCCTGTAGGGAGAATTGTTTTTTACAACTTAGGTGTAATACAGAAAGTAAATTCAGAAAGTGGTCTCTTGTGTTCAGTGTTGAAGATCACCTGATACATAAAGTTCATGTTCTGGGCTTGTTAACGCTGGTTGGGTTGATGCACGTTCCTGTAGGTCCTCCCAGGATTTACCAGTCAGGATTTTTCTGCTCCTCTTGCCTGAGGGGCTGGCTGTAGTAAAAGATTTCAAGACTGTCTATTGTATTGAGTTTCCTGCAAACCGAATATGCCGTTACTAGAAGAACGAAGATACTTGCATCAGGTGCATGATACCCAGCACGTCCTTTGCTTTTAGGGATTCAAACCGAGAGCTGAAACAGTAACTTCACTTGCCAGCTACAGGCTCAGGCTGTTCTGAATCACCTTCCTCCTGAACTACATGAAATAATTAGTTGGTCTGTCTGCCACCTTAAACTAAATTTGGTGGAAAAACAGGACTCTGTAAAGAATTGACTCCGTAGAAGGGAGACGTCCAGCTTGGTGCCCACGTTGGTATAGGGGCAATGGGGTGAGCCTTTTGCGTGTCTGGCTGGATTTGACTGTCAGGGTCCTGTCACAGCACATACTGCCTTGTGTTGGCTCTCTGTAAGCACAAGTGGGGAACTGTGGTGTTGATACAGGGAAGAGAAGGCAAAGACTTCCAGGGGTCAGTAAAGGGTGTGAATAGGACTGTTGTGAAGAATAGAGGAGACAGATCTAGAAGCAATCAGGCTTTGTTAGTTCTACCAAAGATCCAATGTATTGATCAAAAGGAAAGGCCTGGGTTTTGGGGTCCTCTCTTCACATTTGGTACCTCCCTGTATAAGGGCATGGAAATTGTTGCTCAGTGACTAACATGGATTATGTTGTCTTGCGAGTGGACTCAGCTTAGCGTTCCTTTTTCTGTGCTGTGCGATTTAATTTTTTTTCCTCTAGCATTATATTCCACTTCTTATGTTCCAGATCTGCCATTTCTCTTGCCTCTTCTGTTTTGCCTTACTGTGCATTGCTTCTGCATACTGCTCTTGTTAAGTGGCAACTGCATTTGTCCTAATAGACGACTAAATATTTAAAAATGATTGAAAAGTACATTTTGAAAAGGTGTCTAATTCCAGTTCAAGCTACCTAGTTTGTCTCGTGGCAGTCTGTCCACAACCATTGCCTGTTAATATTAATGAAGTAGTTAAAGTGTGTGTAACAGAAATGGAAACTTTTTAAAACATTCTGATATATTTGATGTCCTTGATCTTTTTCCAAATATGGAAAAAAAAATACAATACCCAGAAGATAGGTGTAGTCTAAAAATGTCCTTCAAGTGAAATCCTTGTAATGCACAGTTCAAGGAAATTCATTAGAGCATTTAGGTCCACTGCTAAGTATGCATCAGTTAACCCCTGGACTTCTGTATACATTGTACCTCATACCATGCATTTCTAGGTATAAATCCTAAACTGTGTGTATAGTTTAGGATTATATATGTCAGCAATGCAAAAAGGTTCACAAGCACTTAAGAATATCTCAATTCCATTTCATGAGTTCAGTCATGCCACTGACTGATACAATTCAGTAGCCTAACTCTCTTGCTCCTAAGTTCACTGATTTGTTTCAAAGGTTATCTCACCTGCCTAAAGCTAACTATTTAAGTATGTTGCTGGGCTCAGATCATTGTGTATACTTATCTAAATACTTTGACTGTTTTTGAGACGAAGTTTTTTTTTTTAATTGTTATATAGCTCTCATCACAAAAAAAGATGGACTTCCTAAGTCAGTATGTAACTGCTGTCATTCAAACAGCACAGACAAACAGACTTGATTAGAATTAGTGTTCTGAAGAAGCCTCTTGCATGTTTATGAAATTGTATCAAGATTCTAATATGAACACATTTTTTTTTCTTCAGATTTAGAAGGAAACGCTTATCAGAACAACCAGCTGCTAAAGATGATTCTGACCATGCATCAGTTTTTCATCTCCTCTGCAGACATGCTCCAGAAACTTGTTGATCTATATCCTTTGTAATATCCACCTGTTGTTAAGGTAAAATTAGAAGTACTTGACAATTTTAAAATAGGTAAGTGTAGAATATTTAATTTAGGGGTATACTACTGTTTCACTAATAAAACAATAGACTTGTTCCTTACAAATTTTGTGGCTGTATAATGTTTTTTGTTTTGTTTTAGTGGTTTTTTTTTTTGTCTGTTTGGTTTAGTTTACGATCTACAGAGAGAGATGAAATTCCAATTCAGATTTTAAGAAGGATAAATCACCCTCCATTAGCTGTGGAAGAAATATCTAGGGAATATCTCACAGGTGTTAGATTAAATTAGGCACCTTAGTTAGATACTGTGAACCTGGGCCTGGTCCAGGTTTCTCTTTATTTTTCTCTCCTCTATACAAGTAGAAGAAAAAGGCACAAAAGCGTTTTTATTTTTTTTAGTATTCTGATTTTATCACCTGGAGATGACAATTTTCTACAAATATTCTTTCTCATGAAAATTTTCCCCCAAATTCCATGAGTGATTTTGGATAGTTAAGAATGATTTGTAAGCCATCTAGCTTTAGACCGTTTGTTCAGAGCCCTTCAAAATACTTGGGGAACCTTTTCAGACTTCATGAACTCTACAGTCAGCCTCATTTAAACACTTAATACAGGTACTTTTTTTGTGGATTTTCTCTCCACAGTTGTGGTAGATTTCAGCTGCAGTCAATTTCAATCAAACTGAGAGAATCTACAAGGTGTTTTCATTAAATTATTTTTTGTAGTACTGAAAATATATGTATAATCTATAGCAGAAGACTGAAGGTATATATAATAAATTTTTCCAAATGGATCTTCCATGTCTTCATAAGACATTGGTTACAATATAAGAACATGTGTTTTACAGAGCTAATAAACTAAAAGTATGGATGTTTCTTGTTTCTTTCTAGTTACCAGAGCATGTCAAATGAAAACTATTGCAGTTAGAGAGGTGAGGTTAGCAAGGAGTATTTTATATAGCTGGTTATATTTAAAAGAAAATATCCTTTATTTATTTATCTATTTATTTATTTATTTATTTTTGGAAAAGCTTCAGTGACTCATACTAAACTAGAGTATTTCTTAATTAAATGTAATTGATATATTTGGTATTGTTTCAAATTTTAGTGAGATATGCAAGTGCCTGATTTTTATTAGAAATTGTGAAGCATGCTTCAAAGAGGTATGTGTAGAAAGCAGTCATTTCAGTACTTAACAGTATTCTATACTTGGGCAGTTACATCAGCATTACTCAGGGTTGTCATGTTTACAGCAAACATTTGCTAGTGATCTTGGAACATAAATTCTATACCTTTATATAAAACTATAATCTGATATCATATGCCATGAGAATGATTCCTACTAGACTTAAAGGTAGGGAAATATTAAGCATGCTACATTTCATATCATATGTGAATCGATGTGGTTTTCCTTAACGGTTTTCTACCTATCTTAATGCTTTAGAAAAGAAATCTTCCATGCTGTGTGTAAAGATATGCTATTTTGTGAGGTAAGAATATTCTCGTATGGTAGCTATTAGTCTGCAGCCGTCCCTGTACCATAAAGAAGAATGCTTTTGCATATCTTAAGATGACATTGAAGGAGAAACAGTTGCATTTCTTCATCTTTTCAAGTTTCAGTTTAGCAACTTAAAAAAGGCCCAGGTAGCCTTGTGTAGATCCATTAAAGTCAGTGCATGAATCACTGGGTCAGTTTCGAACTGATTCTGTATAAGGCTGTACCTTGAACATTAATGAGAATTGACAGTGTTCAGGAATCAGTAGTGTTATGTCTAGTATTATTATATAGGCCTATTAAAAAAAAAAAAGATGTGGGGTATTGCAGCTACTTTAATACTAAGCAAAACACCATTGTATTCAGGAGGTAATTTTCCCTAGTAACTGTTCTTAGTCACTTGAAATATCCTGGATCGCTTATCACTTTTTTTTTTTTCTTTTGGACTAAGTGTGATAAAATTTGATATCTTAATGCAGAGAAAACAAAAAAGTGGAAATAAAGATACAACCCTGATAACAGATTAGCATATGATAATTCTTCTTTACACGAAATAGGAAATAACTAGTATCAGTTATGAAAGGTTGTTGTTTTTTGGGGTTTTTTTTTGAGATTATAAAATCATTACCATTAAAAGTAGATTATTAGGCCAGAGTGCTTTGCTATTGTGTGTGGTTGGGGAACATTTTTGCTTCCCAGCAAACTGATGTATATATGCATCCATGAGAGTACGCATTTCCATTTTTCCAACAAGCACAGATCTTTATGTGCATGGGTGTACTGGGTCTGGCTGGGATGGCATTAATTGTCTTCGTACCTGCCTGTATGGTGCTGTGTTTTGAATTTATGACTAAAACAGTGTTTGCAACACAGCAACATTTTACCTGTTACTGAACAGTGTTTGCACAGCATCAAGGCCTGCTCAGTTTCCCACTCTGCACCCCAGAGGGTAGGCAAGGAGTGAAGGTTGAGAGGTTGGGAGGGGACAAAGCTGGGACAGCTGAACCAGTCTGAACAATGGGATATTCCATGCCATATAACAATATACTCAACAATAAAAACAGGGTTGCCATTCTAAAGTAGCCGTACCTTGAATAATGCATGGGCTTTGGTCTGCTCATGGGAGATTGTGAGTGATTGCTATTGCAGCACTTACTTGGTAGTGTTTTTTTTTTGTTGTTGTTCTTTTTTCCTTTTTTATTTTTTTTCATTTTCTTTTATTCAGTTGTTAAACTCTTTTTATCTTGACCCACATGCTTTTCTCACTTTTGCCCTTCCTATTCTCTCCCCCTTCCCACTGCAGGAGGAGGAGGAGTGAGTGAGCAACTGGGTCACTATTTAATTGCTGGCCAGGTTCAACCTACCACAATGGGTTACAATTCACATATGGGAACTGAAATATATGATAGAAACAGTTTGAATGCCCAACACATAACATTGTAGTTCTCAGAAAATATTTGGTGCATGGGAAGTTGAATCACCACCAAACAAATGTATGTAAATAGTAAATTTTTCTTCAGTTAATAGTTAAAATTCTGACTAGCACAGTACGTTTTCAGACTGAATTATTTGAGGTTCTAAAGGAATACATAAGATACTTATGAGATCATGAAGAAAATAATCAGCATGCATATTATCTAAATTTAATGTGAAAACAGAAAATTTAATATTGAATTACTGAATTCCATTTAAAAATGTACTATAGTTTTATACAGAATTAAAGTGTTACCTTCTTTTTTATCTTGAATATTTGATTTCTGATAGAATAAAGCAGAAACATTTAAAAACAGGGTTATCCCCTGAAGTTGATCAAAAAGAAATACAAATAATAAACTGGAGCATCTATAGCAACTATCTAAGTTTCAGCCTCACTCACGGTAAAGCAAAATCTTTATTTTTGTATTTCTGTTTTTTCACCGTACAATAGGTATTGGATTACAGAGTTTTGGGTTATGTTCAAAATGGACTCTAAACTATCCACAACTATGGAGGAATTTCAAGAACTGGTTAAAGCTAATGGTGAGGAGTTACACTGTCGTCTAATTGACACAACTCAAATGTGAGTGCAGAAGTTTCAGTATGCTTAGAAAACAAACTTTTGTTCTGAATTTCCTTTGTTCAAATATAATATCTTTCCTGTACAACAGGGTCACAATCCTACAGTGGGTTAGGTTTAGTCTGTAATAAGATAAGTGACTGTTATTTATCCTAGAAGAATTTGTACCTTATTATAGTTAAAATATATATTACATAAAGGAATAGAATGCCTTTCAAGAATGGCTGACATTCAATTTAACTGTTGTGTAGACTTTGTGTTCTGTACTAGATAAATTTTATTCTATCCAGGGAACTTAGAAAATTTGTAGAGGCCTAATGATTTTGAAAGGCCTTACTGACTCAGTTGATGAAAAAGGAAAGTACACTTTGATTGGTTAATAAAGGAGGTAAAATGTGTTTGCATTTTAAAGCCAAAGGTAAGATAGAAGATACTGTTTATTACATTGTCAGACTCTTTATTTTGTGTGATTTCTAGCTATAAGATGACTTACACTGTCAAGAACAAACCCTACAGCTATACATAAAACCCTACAGCATAGTTCTGTCTTGGGAAGGGAACCTTCCTTGTTATGTTAGAGTAAGATAACTCTGTGGAACTGCCTAGCTATAAATTCGTACTTCGGAAATGCATAGGCAAAAGCAAAGCAGCACTTCGCATGCATTTTATATCTGCTTATGAAAGATGATACTTAGTTTTTCATACTCAAGTAACTTTTGTTACTCTGCAGACAACTATCATAGGAGGAATAATTCTTATTCAGATGCAGGTCAATGAAATCTGTTAGATGCAGGTCAATGAAATCTGTTAAGAACTATTAAATGGAAGAACACTGTATATGTTCCATAAAGCCAAGGTTAGGGACAACAATTCTGAAAGTGCAGTATACGATCTTGGTTTTTTTAGTAATAGAGTTGTACTGTACTTATGTGCTTCATTAATATAATACCTAGACTAAATAATGTATTGTCATATAATCTGTAATATGTGACAAACTTGCTGTTTAGAAATTCAGGTAATCAACTTTTTTATGCAGTAAAACATGAAAACAATGTACATTTTGTATTATGAAGAGAAGAAAAAAAATTATCTTCAGAAGATAACTCAGGGTAATTCTGTTTTAAAATTTCTCTAAAAGAAATTCCAGGGACTGGTCTAGAAAGCTGACACAGCGTGTAAAGGCTAACACCAGTAAGAAACGGAAAGTTTCTCTTCTTTTTGATCACCTTGAGCCAGAGGAGCTGTCAGACCACCTTACCTATCTGGAATTTAAGTCTTTCAGAAGAATATCAGTAAGTGATTTATTTTGTTTCATTTTTTAAAACAAAAGCAGGAAGGATGTAGAAAAGATGGGAGAGGAATAGTATTACAAGTTTAACCCTGCAGTGCAAGTAAAATGGTTTTGCTGGAGAGCTAGCAACGTCAAGGTCAATTACAGAACCAGCTGGGAAAACTGTTATCTGTGTATCAGTACAACTAAATGAAGTAGATAAGGCCTGTTCCCTGGCCCTGAAATCAAGCAGAATGATCACAGCTCAACTTGCATCTGCAGGGCTAAACTATCATGCCTTCTAGAGAAGGATACTGATGCATGCTGTGTGTTGAGAATATTCCTTGGTCTGTGCTGTCCATATCCATACAGACATATCCATGGATCAAATCCACCTGTAGTTATGAGAGTGTTAGTGGCATGAGTTGAAGTTTTATCAATTTTAAGCTAACAATTAAATGTATGGACAAATATATGCCCATGTCTGTGTCCAGACTCTTTTTGTTTTACTGGAATTGAATTGGCCAGTGATACTTATTCTGAGTACCTTTCTTTTCCCTACAGTCAGGGGGAGGGAGAGTAGAACCTTTTAAGTAGCTATGCAACACAGTCAGGGCAGGGTCCGTTGGAAGGAAGAGGAATAAACAATCTTCTTCCAAATAATCTGTTTCTATTAGAACAAGTGGTGTTATTAGGCACAGAAACAAGCAGCATCCTTTAACTCAAATCGTCAGTCAGGCTGAAAAGGTATAAAGGAAACTTGGAAAGCTCCCAGAATGTTAATTTCCTGTGGCAGTAGGAAACAATGCATCATTCTCATGCAGTGGCTAAGGGCTTTTCTGCATAAAGAGTCACTGGACTCACTGGACTGTGCTTGCCTTGTTTTTTTTTTTTTTGTGTGTGTGTAACAAAATAAAAACAAGGATAAGTAAGCACTTGAGAAAACAGCATTTTAAGATGCTAACTCCCCTACACACTTTGGCCTCACTTGCACCCTTTTATGCTACATTACTTCTATTCAAACATGGTACAGTTCACACATGAAACAGAATAGTGAACATTAGACACCAAAATGTAGTTGAGTTGCAAAGTCAGTGTGATAACACTGAAAGCAGAGAAAAAATCAGTCTTTTTTCTCAAAATAACAGAATTTGAAAATGAGGTCTAGCAAGCAAGGTGGTTCTCAGTAGATTGCAATTTTCAGTCATGTGTTAGTGTAGTTTGTGTGTAGTTTATTTTGAACTGACTGTATGTGACTCTTCAAGTATTGTGCTAAATTCAAAGAGCTGTGCAACCAAAGGCATGCATAGACATGCTGCTTGTAGGCAGTACTAATACTTAATACAAGTCTTAATGCTGTCAAAGCTTTGTGCAGACATAAAATAATTAGTGATTAATGAGCATAACAAGTATGATTGCTGTCAGAGTCTTGGATTTGTCATAGTATTCCAAATTACAGTTACATACCTGCATGCATTTTGGTATAAATTGAGTTTACTGAAACCTCAGATCAGGAAAAAATGTGTAATTAAGAAATAGCTCTAATCATTAACTCTTTGCAGAATGTATTCACGATATGCTAAGCCACAGAATCCTTTTCTAACTTGGCAGAATATAGCAGGAAAGAGACTGCAAATGGCCTGTTATGTTATCAGTTATTGGCATAACTACTTACAGACTCAGTTGTTCGAAAGTGAGAAAGGAATACTTGATCCCCTACACATATGCAGCACATAGCAAAATCTTCCAGGAGACACCTTGTATCTTGCAGCAAAGAAAAATGCAGGGAGTGATGTTCAAAAAGTAATGACTGCAGGTATGCTTGCACTTGGAAATCATTTTAATGCATAGCTATAAAATACAGGGATCCTATGCTCTTTTGTAAGAACCTAGATTCTGCTTTACTATTGAGGCTCTTTAATTAGTCATTACAATACCAGACCCTTGCATTATTTAAGTACCTGCACTTCTTTACTATATATGCCGCTTACAATTCTTTTACAGCTATCTTGAGTCTTTAAGTAGTATCAGATATAAACTTGTTCAGCATTTAAAAAAAAAACATTTTCTGAAGGAGAGAGCTGCTGATGACAAAATATAAATTAATCAAACTGATTTATAATTGCACTGAAACTGCTATGAAGTTGATAATTATGTAGTCAGATATTGAAAAATTAATTATCAGTACAGAGTAGTTGCTTAAATTTCAACATCCAGCCAAATCTGGCTATGGTTCAACATTCAAACAATAACTGTGCTATGAAATCTTAGAGACAGCTCTACTTATTACTCATAGTATTTCTTCCATTTTTAATTTAGTAAGAAGATGAATCCAGGTGTCTGCTGTTGTCTCTGCTTTTTAGTGTTAATAGTTCTCATTAAATGGGTGGGGGGAAAAAAAGTTAAAAAAGCAGAGAGAGTGAGCAAGAAACATATAGCAGTATTACAATTTATGACCTTTCCTTAAGGATCAGTGCCATTCAGTATATATTCCTTTGACCTTAAGTAAGGAATACATATCTACCATGGCTACAAAAGTTTTTGGTAGGATGTCAGTATTAGTGCCCATAGTAAAGAATGAGTATATAAATCTCCTGTCAAAACTTCCGATTACTTACATTTTTGTGTATTCCTGTTAATGGATATATCAAGAGAACAGGTAAATGATGCATCAACAAAAACAAATGATTGCTTCTTTTTAATCTTAATGGGAAGAATGGCTTCAAAGAAAGTTTTAACTGCTTGTCCCCTAAACAATTTTGGATCGCTTTGGTTAAAGAAGACGACCTCACAAGCCATATCAAAATATTAAGGAGTCCCTAGCCTTCTTTATTTCTCAATGGGTTTAATCACAGTTTTATATAAATATGATTGAACTTGCTTCTTTATATTTGTTTTAGTATAGCTTAATTCAGAAGTGTGCTGTAGATACATAATTTGAACCTAAACCATTACTGAATTACTAGATTGGTACATTACACTTAACATTCGCCATAGAAACCTAGATTCAATCAATCTGTGGAGCCACTGGAGAGGAAAACCCCAACTTTGCTCATCCTAAGGCTTATAAGAGTCAAGGCTTGTGGGATATACATGATGCAAGTGATGTGATACAAATTATCAAGAAAAGATGCTTTCAGTTAATTTCATTACTTCAAATCTTCTGCTTTGAACAAAACTGAACATAGCTTTTACAAAGTAGAGTTTTCAGTCTTATGGATATTTAAAGTGCAAGATAGATCTTGTTCTTTAGTATTTAACTTGTAAAGCAGACCTTTATTTGCAAACAGATCATGAGGTGTATGAAATGGAAGATGAATTTTAATTTACTTTTTATTCTTTGAAGTTCTCAGATTATCAAAACTACATTGTGAATAGTTGTGTGAAGGAGAATCCAACGATGGAAAGATCAATTGCTCTTTGCAATGGTATCTCTCAGTGGGTGCAGTTAATGGTTCTCAGTAGACCAACACCACAGCTTCGAGCTGAAGTATTCATCAAGTTCATTCATGTTGCACAGGTCAGTTAAATTTTGACACGTGTTATTTATTTTGTCTTTCTCTGAAACACCCCTTTAGTTGCTCTTCCCACACTACTAGTGTGGGGTCAGCTAGGAAAGAGATGTTGGCAGTGGTCTCCTGGTTCATATATACAGTGTGCACATGTGTGGGTTCATACCAGGTATTCAGTTACATTATCTTCAATGGCACTATAGCTTTCTTGTATCTATTCTGAAGAAACTGCACCAAGAAACTAGAATTCCTTTTCAATCAGCTGGTGAGATCCCAAGCTGAAACTGCCTATCTTTCCACTGTATGAACTGTTATGATGCTTTTGACCATACGTAGAAGCATTTGTACCAGATATGCTTTACCTGATAGAAACAAAACTATGGTCCTATTGATATTTTTTTGCATGCTAATCCAACTGCAGTCACAAACAAGACAATGGTCAGTGTTTCCTAGGTGTGGCATACCGCAGGAAAAGGGAGAAGTACTAAAGAGCCCTTTGAAGACTTAATAATTCTGTAGATAGAGTATCTTATTTAATAACAGGAAAACAAGTAAATGTTACACCCAGTAAAATTAGAATTTCAATACTGAAATGAATGAAGTCAAATGGATTATGGGACAAAACTTGTAAGAACAATATTAAACTTGTCCCTGAACAACAGAGGAAATGTAGAATTTGGGTTTTCATGTTGAACAGTTTCACCCTTTAAATAATAAATACTGATTGTTTTTATGTCAACACAGAAGCTTCACCAGTTGCAGAATTTCAATACGTTAATGGCAGTGATAGGAGGTCTCTGTCACAGTTCCATTTCCAGACTCAAGGAAACAAGCTCATGTGTTCCTCATGATGTAACTAAGGTTGGTATTGTTTTATAAATGAGATAACTTTTAAACTTTTTGTTGTCATTGCCTACACGCACATGCACAAAACTAAGCTTATTTTGTTAAATCTGACAGAGGAAAAAAAAAAAAACTTCCTCTGTTCTTTTTTTTTTTTTTTCTTTGTCATTTCATCTTTACAAACACCAGTTACTCCTACACTTTCAACCCTCTCTTGGAGATTTGTAGAGCTTTCTCAATTTTTTTGTTTGGGTATGAGAAGATGCATTTTCATTTACATGCAGTAGCACAGAATAGCATTCAAACAATTGCAGACAATGAGATCCTAGAATATTTGAGAATAAAACTTTGCTATCCATAGCAACACTGACCAGCCTGAGTCTATAAAATGCTATCACAGACGTCGGCACTTTAAACTGAAAAGACCAGTTCATCTGATCTTTCCCTATGACAGATTTTATCTAGCTGAGACTTGAACAAACTTAACTCCAAGACACATATATTGTAATACAGTGGAACATTAGGAATTAGTTGAAATTTTCATTTTAATTCATGTGAGTTGTAGAATGGACATATTTTTGCTGTGATTCCAGCTACTAAAACTGTGAAGTTTTT
Organism: Anser anser; assembly: GCF_964211835.1. Classification (NCBI taxonomy): domain Eukaryota; kingdom Metazoa; phylum Chordata; class Aves; order Anseriformes; family Anatidae; genus Anser; species Anser anser. The sequence continues at coordinate 26,884,722 of NC_139725.1, read as the reverse complement.
GTTTGTTTTGGTTTGGTTTGGTTTTTTTTAGCTATGAAATGGCTTTAGGCACTTGGTCTTAAGAGACTAATGCACTTTATCTTATTTGGGTCCTGAAAGATTTCATAAGGGTATCTAAAGAATTTGTTTTGATCACAGTATATTTAAACAGCTTTAATGAACAGTGAATACCTGAAGTCTAGACCAGAAATGACTTCCCACTGATAACAGTTGCAGATCTCAGGATCTATAGATCCAGTTTAGCAAGCTTATTTTAGAAGCATGTTGTTTTACAAATTTCCTCATTATGAGGAGTGGACTGCACATGTGCCTATGATTTGAATAAATTTTTGCATCAAGAAATTGTATATAAGTACTAATAAAAATTAAGTAAATACAGGTTGGTAATTAATGACTTTACTAGTTTAAAGTTTACTTTAAAGTTTAAGTAAATAGATTAACTTGTGAAGGTTAAAAATCAAGTGGTTAGACAGGAACTTCCACAAGAAAACCAACCAATCAACCAACCAAAAAAAACAACAAACAAAAACATTGCTCCATTGACTTTCTAATATTAGAAGTCAGCTTTGTGCCTGTACAGTTTTAAGCAAGGAAGGTGTTTATATGGCTAGACTTGAGATTTGTTTGGCCTTTGCAACAAGTTGATATATGTTCCTTCCTTATCAAGGAAGAAAGCCTTCTTAAAAGCACAGATGTGCCACCTTGACCTGTAAGAGTTCTGATCATGTTGTGATAGGACCATAGCACAGTGTAAGGTTTCTCTTCCAGTCCATTCCAGCTGGTGACCTGGAAGTTGGAGAATTGCATTACACATTGTAAGGTGAAGATGCTTGCTTTTAGGAAGGTCAGAGACATGACAGATAGCTTATACATTACCCGCAGAAGCATCCCCTTGATTTGAGAGGATTCTTTCTTTTCATTGACTTAATAGGGAATGTAGGAAGGCTGGCATTATAGATGAGGCACGTAAGATGTATTATTAATTTAAACAAGGTGAATAACTAGATTTCATTTGGAGCCTAGAGACTTACATTTTTAAATCGATGTTGACAGTCACAGTGAGCAAACCACATGAGAATAGTCTGGAAAATTCGTGTGATATATGGCCAGAACAGAAGGAGGAACCACTTTTGATTATTTGTTTTCTTTTTCTTTTTAGGTGTTTAATGAAATGACAGAATTGCTTTCATCTTACAAAAACTATGACAGTTATCGACGTGCCTATAACGAGTGCACTAACTTTAAGATCCCAATCCTTGGGGTCCACCTGAAAGACTTGATATCGCTTCATGAGGCCATGCCAGACTACTTAGAAGACAAGAAAATTAACATATACAAACTGTACTCTCTGTATAACCACATAAATGAGCTGATACAACTCCAGGAAATGCCACTTCCCCTGGAGGCTAATATGGACCTTGTTCATTTGCTTACAGTAAGTCTATTGGATGAGATAAACACCTGCATTTAAAAAATGATTTTCAAGTACCTCTCAAATTAAACTAAGTAGAGAATTCCATTAATTATAAATACTTAACACTGTAAGACTTTTTTTTTCCTTAACGAAGTGTACAATAACAGAAGAGAAAAAGTTAGTGATGCTGGTTTACCTGGCAGCAAGGGTAGAGGTGCCTCGTGAACACTTTGTTATTTTAAAGTTTATTGGAATTTTCTCCCAATTACTTCCATAAGGGAAGGAAACATTTATTTACATTTCACTATGGTAGTATACATTCTGTGTGTACTTTCCTTATGGAAGCACCCTGACTCCTCTGCTGATTAAGCCTCAATAGGGAGAAGGGTAGAAAGCTTCCTTAGGGTGCACCTCGGAGGCAGAAGATTGCATATAAGGCTTTCTCGTGTTGAACATATAAACTTGCACATAAAAGGGGTTCCTCAAGATGTGTAGGGTTAAACATACCACATTTCTAGCCAAGTTTCTTCTGGTACTAATAAAACTGTTTGACATAAAGATCAGTCAAGCGTAGTTGTATTGTGCTTCTAGTAATCTCTAGTCAGTACATGTTACGAACAAAATTAATATTACCTAGCACATGTGTCACAAAAATAGTTCTAGCCTCCCCTGGTAAGTTAAAATAGTAACTTTTAGTAAAACAGTAAATCTGCCTTTCTTGTTTCTCAGTTTTGCTTGGCCCTAACAAGTCTTAAAGATTGGAAAAGCTGGATAGCCTGCTGACTCTTTCTGGTTATGTGGCCTGTTTCAGGAAAACCTCATAGATAAAATGTTCTTGTGCTTAAGGTTATTTGTCCTCTCTGACAGCACTTGTGTAAGGTCTTGTGCCCAAGGCCTGAAACAGGCTATTCAGTACTTCCCATAGAGCTACGTAAAGTGGTGAATTTCTTCCTGTAAAATGTTTTAAATGCTTTGTCTCAAATGATTAGAAGTTGATCTTTTTCACTAACGTTTTATAAAAGTGCCTATTACAAGCTTGTAGAACTTTGGCCACAAGTTCATGTAACTATATATTACAGGACATAACATAAAAGAAATACTTCTTCATTTCAAAGCAGGAGTTTCTCAACTGCTAATATTCCAGGGTGTATGAGTGTATGATTTTCTTGTTTGTTCCCTGTTTTTTTTTTTCCTCTCAACAGTCTTTCTCCCTTGTGTTCCTATCAACAGCCAAATCAGTTTGAAGAGGCAGTAGTGATTACGTACATGAGTCAATAATTTATAGAAATATCTTAACATTTGCACTAGTTTTTGAGTGTCAGAAACTACTTTAAGATTTCCCCAGGAATCAAAAATTATTCACTACTTTTACTACAACAGCAATCTTTTAGTTGTTCACAAGAAAGTTGTTGCACATTTGAAATTTAAGCCATGTTATTCAGCTTTGGTCTGATGTGTTATTTGCATTAAGCAGTATATTTTGGTTTCTTATTTTATATATATGTGACTGCCACCACCTTGACTGATATGCTAGGATAACTTGAAACTAATTTTGTTATGGAGAGAGTATTTCAACATTGTATTTTCTTCAGACTTGCCTTGGATGGAGGCTTGTAACACATTTACCTGTGGCTTTTCTGTTCACGTTTCTAATGTGAATATTTTCATATAGTCAAAAAGTGTCATGTTGCCAGTCTTAAATCTTAACTTGAAATTGTTTCCATTTATTTGCTATACCATTTTCTGGGGCACACCCATAAGCAAAGATATAAATTTGGTAACTTTTTCAAATTCCTTTATTTATCCAGGTGTAAAGTATCTCACTCTACATAACTGCAGTTAACAGCTAAGTTCTCACTAAATATATGCAAGTCTGTCTTTTATCCTCATCATATACTTGTTGGTTCAGTGTGGTCCCCTGACATGTTTAAACGAGAATTTTCTGAGAATTATGGTTGACAGACAGTTTCATTGGAATGGTGCTTAGTTGCATGGTAGACTATCTGTGTATCATGGGAGTAACAGGTTTTTTTCAGGTTTCTTATTAACACACGGCTAGTTATGCCTTCAGTCACTTGCGTGTTAATGGCTGTAGCTGTGTAACGTTACAGATTTCCAGATAACAGCAACAACAGACTGGAATTTAGAAATGCGCCTATTTCAAATCATGGTCAACGCCTACGCAGCTCAAATGCATTTTTTTCCTGTGGTGCAACCTAAATTAAAAAATAGTCCATCAAAATATACTAATGCATGCCAGGAAGAAATTGATCAAGTAGTATCAACTGCTTTGGGATTAAGCTAATATTGTGTTTGTTTTCAGCTGTCCCTTGATCTGTACTACACAGAAGATGAAATTTACGAGCTTTCATATGCACGAGAGCCAAGAAGTCACCGAGCTGCAGTAAGAGCCTTTCCAGATTCTTAACAAAAAAGTTTTTTTATGAGCAATTTAACTTTTATCCCTTGCATTCATTTTATTTTGTATGTTTTTGGCTTAGCATAAGCTTCATAGACTGAGCAAAATCTGTTAAAGCATAGTTTGATGATGGTTGAATAGGTTGATGATGAAGCATAAACGAGAGTATATGCGAGACTTGACACCAATGTCAGGTTTCACAGTACAAATACAAATGCAGTTACTTTTATAGAGACATCAGGCTCAACCTTGACAAACGATACTGGTTCTTTTAAGTTAAGAATTCTTACATGACTCAAATGATCAAACCCATGAGTGCAGTTTTCGTTCCTGTTTTATAAACATGGAAAAGATGGTGAATTTACAGGGTTGCCAGTGAACCGTGAGAATTTAAACCATTGTTTTGGACAGCTCAGGGAAGAGCTTTCTCTGAAGTACCACATAATTATCGAAAGTATGACGTTGGGTCAGATAGGCCATTTCTGCAGTCCTGTATCACACAGTTCATCATCACAAATTGAGGAAGCATTATACTGAAAATATTTTAACATGGTACTAATAAAGTTCCATTCAATTTATTGTAGCCTTTGACACCTTCTAGACCACCAGTAGTTGCAGACTGGGCCTCAGGAGTAGCCCCAAAACCTGATCCAAAAACCATCAGCAAACATGTTCAGAGGATGGTGGATGTAAGTATGGTTGGACTATCTACCTTACATCTCAGTTATAGTCTTAATGTTTAGGTATGAAAAGACACAAAGAAGGGAAAAAAATAGGGCCAGACACAATCAGTGATGTCACTCTATAAGTGGAAATAGGTCTGTCACACAGCTGCTTCTCACATAACATTAACCTGGCCAAATAACCCAGGCAGCTGCACAGATTTGGTTAGGGAGATCATCGCTGACAGCATTAACTGAGTGCATTAGTACAAGTTGTGCCTTAATAATGATCTTAAAGAGTGATGAAATAAGAGCTAGCGTTGTGAAGCGTTCAGTCCGTTTCATGTTGGCTTATCTGTATCTTCCTACAAATCAAAAAATCATCATGCTTCTTCAGACTCAAGCAAGAAAAACAATTAGAAAAAACTTGTACTGTTGAATAGATATTGAGGGAAAGTAGGAGAGGAATCCTCTGAATATTGTGAAGACTTTCTGAAGTGGTAATTCAGTAGTTCCTATCCATGTTATAAACTATTCTACTATTATCTTACCACAGTCTGTCTTCAAAAATTATGACCATGATCAGGATGGATACATTTCTCAGGAAGAATTTGAAAAGATAGCAGCCAGTTTTCCATTCTCATTTTGTGTAATGGCTAAAGACTGGTAAGTACTTACAAATCTCTTTTAACCTAGTTCTGCTTATCAACTTTGTAGGCCCTGTGTGTGTTATTTCTGTTGTTTTGTTAGTGGTGGTTTTGTTTCCTTTTTTTTTTTCATCTTCTGTCACTACGATGGTAAAATCATCCTCTTCACCAACAAATGGAAGTGAAAACATAACTGACAAAAGCATCTTTTAAGTGTTTTGTGAATGAACTCTTCATGAGCTTAAAGAAATAACCAGGCTGATGTAGGAGTAAGAATAGAGATAATAGAAGAAATATTTTTAGAATGATATGCAGTATATACTGCAGAGGAACTTTCCAAAGATGACCTGTTCGTAAAAAATAGAGAATTGGCAAATGTATATTTTGGTCAAATTAAAAATATTTCTTGCAGCACATTAAAGCACGGAAAAATACAAACATAGTTATTCCAAAATTTTGAAATAGCTTTGAGGTTGCATCTCATATACAGATAGTTCATTTATCCTTACAAGCTGCAATTGTAACATGTAGAGAAGCTTCTGTAGACTTTTGGAACTGTTGACAAAATTACTGATATCACTGTAGTTCTTGGCCAATTAAAGTACAGCCATTATAAATTGTGAAGGTATGTTTAGTTCTCCTTATTGGTATGTTTAATTCTCCTTATTGCTTTTAAGAAAAAAGGTGCCTCACAAACAACTTTTCTTGTTTATTTTCAGGGAAGGTCTGATTAGCAGGGATGAAATAACTGCTTACTTTATGAGGGCTAGCTCGATCTATTCCAAATTAGGACTTGGGTTTGCTCACAACTTCCAAGAGACCACTTACTTAAGGCCTACTTTCTGCGACAACTGTGCTGGATTTGTAAGTTCACTTTTTAGTAAATTATGTTAATATTGTTTGGAAAAATGCCTATTTTTATCTCATAATTACTTTGTATCACATACAGAAATGAATCTGTTTAAAACACCAGTGAAACTACAAACATCAAGTTACTGCCTGTGTAGCTATTTAATGTACCTTTTATATCCCCCTTGGCAGTGCTATTATCTGTTTAAACATGGCTCCTACTTTGTGGTGTTTGGCTGCATCACTCTCAGAGAAGACTTCCCAAATCCAGAGGCTTCCACTCCACTGGGCTGTCAGAACTGGGGCTGTTAGTGTGTGTCCAAAGGAGGGCTACAACAATGGTGAAGGGTCTAGAGAGCAAGATGTATGAGGAGTGGCTAAGGTCCCTTAGTTTGTTCAGCCCAGAGCAGAGCAGGCTGAGCGGAGGCCTCATGGCAGCCTGCAGCTTCCTCACATGGGGAGCGGAGGGGCAGGTGCTGAGCTCTGCTCTCTGGGGACAGTGACAGGACCCGAGGGAATGGCATGGAGCTGGGTCAGGGGAGGGTCAGGCTGAGTGTTAGGAAAGGTTCTGCACCCAGAGGGTAGTTGGGCACTGGAGCAGATTCCCCAGGAAAGTGGCACTGAGAATATGTGTATGTATGTATAATCTGTAAATATTCATGGATCTGAGCCTGCTGGAGTTCAAGACGCATTTGGAAAACGCTTTCAGAAATACGGTTTTATTTTTGGGTGGTCGTGTGCAGAGCCAGGAGTTGGACTTGATCCTTGTGGGTCCCTTCCAACTTGGGATATTCTATGATTATATGAACTCATGTCCTGGTACACACAAGCCCCGTGCCTGGCACAGGAAGATTTAGTAAAACTGACTCCAACCACTTCCTAGCTTAGCTGGGATCAAACAAGAGTGCTGACGAACAATTCTACATCTACTCTAGTTCTACACCTTCACTGGGAGCTGTTAGATCTGCTGATGTATTCATTAGAGACTAGGTTAAGCTATTTTGTTTGTGGTTAAGGAGCATGCATACAAATATTATGTTTAACTTACTCTAAAGATGTGTAGATAGTTCATATTTTGATTTTTACCATTAAAAGGATATGAAAACAAGGTACTCTGCAGGTGCTCAAATCTCAGATGTGAGTAGAGTGTTTAGTGAATATTTTTATCCAGAGGTATCAAAGGTGCACAGAAATATGTTAACATATATTGTTTGTTTGAATTTCAGCTTTGGGGAGTCATAAAACAAGGATACAGATGCAAAGGTAAGATACTTTATTCTTTGTTAAATTTAATCTATAACTAATGGTGAATGGCAAAACAACCAAATAAAAAAACACCTTGATTTTTCCAAGATCCATTGCTATGTCTATGGACCTATTTAATCTGGCCTCTCAGGGAGAAGGCTGACTCAAGAATAGGATGATAGACATGCTCCAAAAGAAATGCGAAGGTGAAGGAACTGATAGCTCTAACCTTTTGCAAATCTTCACTGAATCCAGAGGACTGATAAACAGACCCTTCTATTCTGATGAGTGCAATACAAATTCTCTGAAAACCGTGTAACAGATTCACAAGTATTTTGCAGTTTTCCACCTCATGCATGTATCTGCTTTCTCTGCAACTCCTACAGTCAGAACTGTTACAACTGTATGTTGCTATTTGATATTTTTATATTGAAAAGGAGTTTGAGGTATATATAGCAAGGGGATACAGTTGAGTTTTTACTAAGTGTATATTGTTTCAGGTAAGGCATGTAGAGAACCTTAAAGAAACTTTCCTGCTTCCTTTGGAAGCAACACAGTGTGAGAGCTGACTTGAAATACTACAACAGAGCCACTGAATCATGTCAAATTTGTTTTGTTTACAGACTGTGGAATGAATTGCCACAAGCAATGCAAAGACCTGGTTGTGATAGAGTGCAAAAGAAGACCCAAAACTTCAGTTCCAGACAGCAGCCCAACATCTGCTCTTGCTTCAAGCCTCTGCACACTAGGGGTCAAAGAGCAATTCCATGGTGAGGAAAGGTCACATTAAAAAAGATCAAAAGATCTAGATAATTTTTTTGTTCATTTTTCTTTTAAAGATGAGTTGTACAGTATTGTTTAGGGTTTGGTTAGTTAATTGCAGAGTTTTACCAACATAGTAACTAGAACGAGTAGGCCTCCAGCCCAAGCAGTAAGATCAATGGTCTGTATAAAACTTATTAACATATAAAATATCTAGAGGCTTTTCTCTGAGTTTAATGGTAGGTATGCTGTGATTCTGATGGAAGACTCCTGTTTTCCTCTCAATAATCCTACTGAGATAAGGCACAGCACTGTTCCAAGAGACATGATATTGAAAAATGTCCCATGACACCAATTTTACATTTACCAATGTAAAAATAAAGAATAGTTATATTTATTCATTAAAGTCATGTTTAATTACTGTACCTGCTGGTTCTCCTTTCTTGGGATAAAATCTTGACTCAATTTATGATGCATATTCTACAGGACAAGAAGAAGGACCATTCACGTTTCCTAACGGAGAAGTAGTGGAACACAATGAAGGCAGCAAAGACCGAACCATTATGCTGATGGGTTCCTCAGCTCAGAAAATCTCAGTAAGACTGAAACCAGCTGTGGTTCATAAAGGTACACAGACTGATTCTGTACTGCTGCTTGGTGATGTATCTCATAGGCAGACAGAGAAGAAAGAAAGGATACCAGAAAATCCTTATCTCCAGCCTACCCCACCATCCCCATGTCCAAGCCCACTACTAAGCCGCAAAAAGGCATATGTTAAATGGGAAAACAAGGACTCCAGCCAGAAAATGAAGGAGGAGCATCACAGCTATAAACCCTCATACCACGAACTTGAGCAGGTATGTACATAGCAAAACAAATCTGGCTTTGTACAACAGTACTGTAAAGTGGTTAGAGTGGGGTGGCTGAGTGGGAAGGTGTCGCACTACCACTGTGCCTCCAGTATAATTGCCAGAATAATCCATGAGAGGTATCATGAATTCTTAGCCGCTTTAACTGCATCAGTAATGTTTCACTTCAAATGCAATTTTAGTAGTGGTACAGGGCTTAGGAATACATTTTGAAGCCTTTGTTATGGTTACGTTCATCCCTGTAGCCTTTTAAGTGACACGCAAGAATGTGACTGTAATCCAATTGCTTAGGACAGGATGTTACTCCACAAAATAAGTTATTTTAAGGAATAAATTTTATTTATTCCTTTTATTTTTTTAAGTCTTCTGCACATGTAATACAAGACTGAGAAACTTGAATTAGTGTTTTAACGTAACTTTGAAAGGATACTATTTACATAAGGCATTATGTTGAAACCAGTTTAACACTTACCTTAACAAAAATATTTATGGCTAAAGAAAATCTGACTTCTAATACAAATTTAAGACAACAATGTTAGTCAAAAAAAAAAAGTTCCTAGAAGTAGAGAGAATATAGAATAAACAAAAAGCATACAGTGAGATGCACGTCAGCCGTTACTAAACAAGGAATCAGAAATCTGTTCAAAGCTTTAACATTTTCTTAAAAGCTAAAAAAAAAAATAAATAAATATGTAAATATCCCAGCCTGCCTCGGAGAAACAACTGTTCTGAACAATGTATAGAGTACTTTTCTGTATTTCTTTCCTCATGGATTACAATGCTGGTAAATCAGCTCTGTGTACAAGCTCCAAACTTTACAGAATATAGTGTCTACTGTTATGTCTTGATTCTCACTATGTAATCAAGCACTGTAAAGACACATTTCTACAACATGTCTTAATTTAGACTCTGCTTTGGATTGTAAGAGGAACTTCTTGTTAATGACTGATAACACATTTTATAGATAGCTTTGTGTATATATATATATAAAACATGTATATATGATTTGCAAATGATTGTCTTAATACGTTAACTGCTTGTTAGCTAAAATGTCTCATCCTTTTAATGTTACTGCATGTAAGCTAGTATCTTTTCTATCGTTAAGAGACATCTCCAACTTATGTTTAAGCCAATCAACCTAAATATACAACCAGACAATCCTGAAACAAATTTAAAATCAAATCCCATTCTCTATTTTTTTTGTTTGTCTAGGAAAGAAATATTCTAAAGGCAGACAATGAAGGTTTAAAGATCCAGCTGGAGCAGGCACATAAAACAATCGAATCTCTTACAATCCAGAGAAGAAATCATGTAGTTGATGACCTACAGCACAGAGACTGTTCCTAGCAGAAAAGGGGAAGATCCCTATGGAAGAATGGAAGGCTGAAGGTGTGACAAAGCTGCTTTACCAAGTGATCTGGAGAGCTAGTCCAAAGGATTTTAAACAGAAATGCTCTCCTTATTCTGTACACTTCTGTATTAGAAATACACTCTTAAGTGTATAAATGAATTCCTTTGACCTTTTTAAGGTAATTTAGCATCATCTGCATGATGAAAATCATATCTTCTGGGATTGCTTTTAAAAGGAGTGACACTGTTCCTGAAGTTTATGTTCATGACGGATTCCACAGTGAGTTCGCTGCAGGCAGCACACATTACTCTACAAGTGTTCTGACAATGTAGCTATTCATAAGACTATCACCTCAGATTTGGTCCAAATTCAGGTTTGTAGAAACATGATCAATAAAGCTAAGCATTTAAGTAAAACTGCAGAAATATTCCATTAAGAGAGAGAGTTCCTTCTCATTGTGTCTAAAAACAATTAAAATTATTAAGTGGACTGTGGCCTTTATTTCTGAAGTTTAGAAAAAATATTAAAATAAGTAAAGCTAATGATATTTGATTACTTGATTCTTAGGCTTTGTTAGGATAAACTGACAAATGTTTTAAAACTCCTTCAGAGCTTTGTAGTCCTGCTGCTCAAATGCTTACCTTTGTTAAGGTAAAATATGAGACTTAAGAGTTTAGAGTGAACACTGCTTCCATTTTTGTGGAAATGAGCCCTACTTATTCAGCTTAAAGGATAGCTTGCTGTCCCTTTACCATAAATATGGGACAAAGTTGATTATCTTTTTGTAATGTCAAATGACACCAGTGTTGCAACATCTGAGTACAACCTTAAAGGCCATATTATGAGGGAAACTGTATAGTAATCCCAGTGCAACAGATAATGTATTTCTGAGTTTCTAACATCTTACAGCTCTAACCAGGATTTTCCATTATCTTTCTCATAGCTTTCACATGCACTTTATCTAAAGAGTCAAGCTGACCATGCTCTCATGTGTATAAATTTTGTATAGAGAAAGGTGCTAGGGAGGTAACTTAGTTTTAATGCTATTAAGTGTTCATACTGGTAAAAGATGACAAAACAGTGTTTCAAGTTACTAGTATATTTGTCAGAATAGTCGATTTTAAAATTGCATTTGCGTTTCAAGGTAATTCTTACACTTACAGTTGTATAAAACTCACTTGCATTTATCAAGCAGGTATTTCTCATACATGTAAACAGCAGAAAGTTAAAACTTGATATATTTATTAATAATGTATACTTAATGCTCTTCAAAACTTGCAAATTACTTTACAAACTCCAATATAGATTGAATTTTTAGTTGACCCGTTATAATAGCATGCGTGCTTTGTGTTCAAAGTGGCATAAGTGTATGTTCTATCTCTAGTTTACAGTCATTAATTGTCAAGTATATGAACGCTTTACTGTTTAAAAAAAAGACCATTGGAAACTACTTAGCAGTTTACTGGTTCTAAATCCTTGTTTAGCATTTAGATTGTGCTTGTACCTCCATGACTGGTAGGAGACAGTAGTAGTAGTAGTACTAGTAGTAATGGAGTTTGTTATTTACTGTAAATAAATATGGTAAAGAGTTGAAATGTGTATGACAAAAAATAGCAGCTGTGAAGATTGTGCAACTTTTGTTCCTCATACACTAAACCTGAATTATTAACAGTTAACACGTAATTGCACTTTGATTAGTGAAGCAGTCAAAATGGCTTTCAGGTCATGTTTGTAAACTTGCTTTGCCACTTTTCTGTAAGCTTCTTGATATTTGTCCTCTATGCAGGACTACAGCAAGGAGAATTTTTGATATGCATTTAGCAAACAAAAGTCTATTTCTGCAACAAATAAAACAAACAGGATAAATACTTAATATATTTTCATGTATTTGGAAAATACCTTCAAAGAGCAACAAAGACTGGTAAATCCTGTTGTGCAGCTAACTGCTTGCTTATGCTCTGGACTCTGGATTCTAATAGAATTTCTGTATGTGTATATACATATATATACTTTGTTCATTTCCTTCCCTCCCTCTCCAAAGTAGACAAACTAATGTCAACAGCCGGCCTAAAGGCCAGCGTTACTATGTTACAGAGTACTAAGGTTTAGTACTTAATGCTTAAAATTGAGTTAAGACCATATTTGTACAGTCGTAAATGTTAACATTTCTCTCTGTCATTCTATTGTTCCTACAAACAGTTTGAATGATTTACAACACCTACTTGCAGGAACATCTTACAGAACCAGTATATGGTGCTTCATGTGTGCTGAAAGCTTCCTGCTTCAAATGACTTGGTTGATACCTGGAAAACTTGAGAGCTCTTCAACTACATTCAGGTTCTTTGTTTGCCAAAATCCCTTTACAATGTTTGGTTTTTTTTTTTCCTGTTTTGGTGATAGTCCCTTCTTATTACTTTTGGGACTTCGATTTTGATGCATGAAAGACTTGTGCTAATAGCAAAAACGGACTGTACTGAGATACTGCTGAAACCAACCGAGCTATGAGCAAACATCACATGCGTCTGTTAACCTTAATGCTCCTCCTCTATGCTAGGAAAAAAAGATACAGTTAAACTACCAAGTGCTGTTTAAGTCTTATCAGCAAACAGTGATATTGAACACCACTTATAATTTATCTTGTTAATAAAAATGAAAAGCACTTACCTTTATGGTTCTCCAGGCTCAGCTGTGTTTCATGTACGTACAGGAAGGAAGAAAAAATGAACACCCCCGCCCCAACTACTGTTTATTTTTAAGTATAAATTCTGATCCTCTAAAGATAAAGTAGACTGAATAATATAAAAACTAAAATGGCAGAGCTACTTTTAATATTCAAATTGAAGACAACTGCATTTAAAGTAGCTTAGAAATGCTTTTGAAAATACCAAAGCTACCTTTTGGAATTTTTTATTATAGCAGCAGTCTGTTATTCTGTTGTAACTGCTCTCTACAGCAACTTGAAAGGTTTTTGTTTTAATGCTATTAAAGAAGATTGAAAAAGTGTACAGATTGTAAAGATTTTATATATGTGTAAGATTTTGGTTTAATATTTATAATAGAAAAAAATATTAAAATTGCACATTGCCTCTGCGTTTCTATCTGAAAAATCTTAACCTAAATTCTTTTTCCTCGATTCTGTTATCTGGGACACTTCTGGGACTAACCTAGTGTCTGAGTCTCTACTCTCTCTTGCACCTGAGAACATTGAGAACGCTCGGGAAGCTAGGCCTGCGCAGATTATTCTTTCAGTATTTTAGTGGTTGACACGCTACAGACACTGTTTCTGCCACTCTAATGTTCCAAGTATTGCAAAGCACAATATCCTACTAATTCTGAAAAGATTTAACAGCATGATAAAAAAGTTTAAACAAGTCTTCTGCAATTTCTACTAAGGCTGTCTATTACACAGACAACATCACAGCACCCTGAAGATTTACTATTTACCTTACAGCAAAACTCAAAATACTGCATCTCAAAGGCATTTTTTATGTGAGGTATTGAACATCAAAATATCTGACAGAGGGGAGGCAAGAACAAGTTGTGTTTTGTTTCAGAATTACAGAAATTAAAAATTGAAAGCTTCACAAGTAATTAGAAGTTATTTCCTTAATTTACATAAAGACAACAGTAACAATCATGTAGACCTATGCTTTTTGTCCTATTTTTGACACTGACACTTTCAAATGAGACAATACAAGTGGGACGTATCTGGAATCTGTCCTGTCTGGTGAAATTTTCCTGTATTGTTATCTACTGCCTTGTCTATTTTGGTCATGATCATAAAAAGCAAGTTTCATCATTACTGCAAATCACCAGCCGGAATTCTTCCTTACAAACACAGGAGCACTATGAAATAGAGAATCCAAATTACACTACAGTGATGCAAGTAACTTCAAATACAGTACTTTATTCCTCAGTGTTTACAGCTGTTAACAAGTCTCTCAAAGCCTGACACAAAAATCTTTTTTTTTCCAATTCTCAAGCAACCAAAACCATTCACTAAGTCTGAATAAACACAAAAATGCTCACAAACATATATATGAAAAAAATTTACTTACAACAATTTTTTAAAAATACTTTTTGTCAGGACTGAAACAGAAAAATTTGAGAAGAGGTTTAAATCAATTATTTTAACGTTATTATTGCATCTTTTGATAAATTAAAAACATACATTCTGACAGTAAAGAAAACTGAGAAAAGGATACCTCTATGAAATGTGGTGGTGCTTACTTTACTTTTCTACTACTGCCTTCGCGTTTTGGAATTATTCAAGAAAAAATGAAATGACCTGAGTAAAAAAAAATCTCCCCCAAAACTTCCTCCTATTTAAACTCTTGTCTTCTACGTGGTCTACATCAATACAATTGAACTATGATATTGGAATACTTAACTGTTATAATTAGATGTGGGCACACAGCTGGTTTACTTGATGGTCTACTTCATTCTGAACTGCCCTGCCTGTTACAAACTACATGAAAGCACCAAGGCACATCCACATACACAATTAAAACAGTTCAACTAAAACAGTGCAACATCAGATCTTGACTGATGAAATTTTTATGCAGAGACAAACCACCTGAATTTCCTTGGTGTTACTAAATGCTTGGCTGTTGTTCAGAAATTACTTGTAGCAAAAATAACATCACTGGGATGAGGAAACAAAACTTAAAATTAAGGCTTTGTTAAAACTTACTCTTTCCACTCCCTTGCTGACCAATACTTCTCAGTTCCAAGCCCAGTAGTCTCACCCAGCATGTCATGAACTTGTGAGCTGTTCTGTAGCACTAGGCAAAAATCAAGCTCAAAAGCAAGAAAACCAGTGCTATGCTCCCACACGACCCATGAGCACCTCTGCAATGACAGCAGACACAACAGAAACGAGCATAGGAAAAAGTGATAAAGAGACCATACTGCTAGCAGGTGGTGAAGTTAAGCCAGCAGAGTCAACTCATTGTATCAAGAGTTTACATCCAAGCCAATGTGTTCAAGCAAGGAAAACTCCTGCCCTTTTTTGTTAGGTACCTGCTGGGTCCCCAAGTATGGATAAGACTCTATCAGTCCCATCACAAAGCAGCATACTCGAACAAACAACAATCATACAGGGATGTTACAGGAGGGAAACTTTTCAAGTTTATCTAGACTAAGATTTCAAATGAACGTGTTGGTGGTGACTAATTAATAACATCTTACACAGGCTTTTAAAGGATGTGATAGATAATCATGATTTTAAACAGAGCTTTAGATTTGTGCACAGATCTCCCTCTGTAACTGAGGACATGATGCATGTGTCCCTGAAAACAGAGTAACAACTTGAAAGCAGACCAAATACAGACACCAACAGCAAATTTGTGGAAAAAAAACACAAAACAACTCACCTCATAACTGTGGAACATAAACCACAATCAAATCTTGAAAGTTCAACCTGCAGTTAAGACTAAGCTATATAGTCAGTGGAAGTGCTGGAAGGTTTCTGTGCTATGCCATCAACACACATGCCCAGGTTTATCAGATGCCTTCCTGAATTTCTCTGCAGTAATGTGACCCTGATAAATACTGTCATGAACACACACTTCGGCATTCTCTCCCTGTTCCACCTCTACTCACAGGTGGCATCATAACAGGGGAGATCTCAAGAAACTGGACAACAGAAATTCCTTCTTTAACTGACAGCTGTGAACTTGCCTATATGTATTTACTGCCATAATTATACAAAATCTAACTCCTCACCTAGATGCTCTTCTTCTAGAGTAGCACTATGTGTGAAGGAGAAGATATCCATATCATATCAAGACAGAATTTCTTTTAAGTTACCAGACCAATTGGTTAGCGGAATAAGAGAAGAAAAGTCTTTGAAAACTGCATTTGCACTTTTTCCAGAGAACTCAATGGGGAAGAACAACTTTTGTATGAGATACCTTATCAAGCAGGAGGGAAAAAAAAAAAAAAAGAAGAAATGGCACGTTCTTTCTCAGGAAGCTCAGCTTTGCTCAACCTTTATTTTTAAAGGCTGATGCAAAAGGAATGAACTCCCAAAGGGCATGATGGTTGCAGAAGTTTCCAGCTCAATCTGATCTTAAAATACTTTTATGAAACCTCAATAAAATGGAAAACAGGTAAAATCATACTAAACATTTAAAAAAAGTCACCGTGATTCTGATTTTATGGTACACACTCTGACCTTCAATTAGTCTCTAATATATTTATGAACGCACAAAGCTACCTAATTTTATTAGTTTCTATAGAACAGTAATTCAGAACATTACTTTTATGAGAAGTTTTGGAAAAATATGAAACCTAACTGAATAATTTTGACCAAAGACTTAAGGGTTTTAACATCAAAATTCCTCTACATGTCTGATAAGAAAACTGGATGAAGAGAAAAGCCTGAAAGCAGCATTCTTCTAAAAAGTGTTTCCCTCTAGTTCTTAGGCCTGTTTTTTTGTTTGTTTGTTTTTTTCTCGTCTCCTCTCTCTCCCTTCTATACAGTTTTAGGAGCAGGGGAATGGACATGCAACATGCGATAATTAGAGAGGCCTGAACATCAAAAAATTATTTTTTCTTTAAAAAGGTTTTTATTCAGTTTTCTGAGGCTTATTTTAAATAAGAGGACATAATAAAAAAACATGACCAGTACGAAAAACAAGGATTCTAGTCGCAATATTTTAGTATAAAACTTCTGTTCAGTTAACTAAAAGAATTCAATGACAACATCAGTTGGTCTAATGCAATGATTCATATGGTCATACTTAAATCTAACCTAAACCAAAGGTACCATAGCTAAATTCCTGATTACCAGTAAACACCACCACTATATTTTGCCAGTTACTCTTAGTATTTACAGGTTTTTTTTGTTTTGTTTTGGTTTGTTTTGTTTTTTTTAGTATCGCCGGTATCCTCCACCTCCTCTTCCACCATATGGATCTCCGTAACCGCCCCTGCCACCATAACCTCCTCTGCCACCATAATCTCCCCTGCCACCATAATCTCCTCTGCCACCTTGGAAGCCACCTCCACCTCTTCCACCACCTCGGAAACCACCACCTCCAAAACCACCACCACCACCTCCTCCTCCTCCCCCTCCTCGACCCCCTCCGCCACCCCAGCCACCCCTTCCACCACCACCTCCACCTCCCCAGCCACCTCTTCCACCACCTTCTTGTCTTTTCTGCCAAGGAGGCATTTCAGGAGGAGGTGGTTCAATCTCTGTTGGTCTGCCTCCACGATCAGGTACTCTCCCCATAAGAACCTGTATGGTAAAACATAATTTTTAGTTTTAAAATAGTAATTACTTAAAGAGAGACAGAGTAATTCTCTCACGGATAAAAATATGCTGACTGCCCTTTATAGGAAATATGGTTACTTCAGTGTGGAGCTTGACATTAGGATTCCTATTTCCTGTCTTTGTAACTTGCTGCATGACAACAGGAGGCAAGAACTCAAAGTGATCCCATGTTTTACCTCTAAGACTTAAATAATTGCAGCTACCTAGCTCATAGTACTGTTGTGAAATCATTACAAAGAAAACTGCATGCAAAATACTGCAACAAAGCAATATATCATTCGTATATGTATATTCATAACTCCTTATGATGCTGCTGCTGTTCTACTTCATTTTCAAAAAGAAGTTCAAACCTAATCAGCCAGCAAAAAAAAAAAAATAATTGCCAAACTGATGTTCAACTCTTAAAAGGAACACCAGTATGCCTTACATTAGAAATTACTGATGCTGAGCAAAGAACGGTAACAGACAAAATACATAACACACTGCAGTAACACTTTCAAGAAAAAAAAAAAAAGGAACTTTGGTAGGTATTACCTAGCGTACCAAAAGGGAGATTGTACTGGACAAAGTTACACAAAACATAAAGTTGAAGAATAAAGTAGGTCTTTTTGTTGCTGTTTTCAGATTACCTAAGCTCTCTATATAAAAAATATTAACATACTTGACTCAGTCCCAGGCACTCCAATTAAAGACCTCTTACAAAAAATAAAAACCAACCAAACATAACAACACCTCTCTCTCTCTCTGAGATCCTAGCACAGGTAGGAAACTTCGGAACTCTTGGGATCAAAACAACTAAAGGCTATCGAAATGGGACACAACATTTAAGAAAGGATTAAATAAAGAATTAATGAAAACAGACAGTCACCATTTAAATAGTGAATTATTCACTATTTAAATAGTGTACTAACATAGTTACTTGCAAGCTCCAGCTTTTGTTATAGTCCAGAAGGTAGTACTATGTTTACTTATTACAAGTAGCCAAACCAAACAATTTTACCAAATAATTAAACATCACTTCCACAGAAACTTCTGTGGTTTGTACTGATACACTAAAGATGCCTGTTAACAACAACAAAAAACAAACAAAAAACAACATAGGAAACTAAAAAAAACTTGTGTTTTACTTTTTCATTACTGTGCTTGACAATACATAGTCCAGGCACCAATACTGGAAAGACTAACACGTGTTCTTAACTTGAGGTATAAAATTCCACTGAACTCAAGGACCTAAGTTTGTAACTCAAATATAGAAACAAACAAACAACAACAAAAAACTATCAGTAATGAATCCAATTGTGTTAAGCATTGTATTTACTCACTAGTCCTAACATGAAGTATAAACCAACTCGAAGCAACCGTTCTTCCTCCTTTCCCCTATTTTACCAAGTATACCTGCTACCTAGTAGCTGTAAGGAAAATTAACAGTTTTCAGGTGATCCTGTTCCTGTGTTGACTAAGAAAAAGAAACAACTACTACTATAATTTTATGCTGAATGGAGTCCCTTTCCTCTGAAAATACAGATACCAAAGCAAATGGATGATTCTTATCTTATCTTATTTGTGAATGGTGCATTTGACCCTGCTGGAGGGCAGATTAAAGCTCAGCAGATTCTGCTGTGAAAAGGCAGGACAGGCCAAGCTGTCCAGAAAGATTAAGCATTGACTCTTCCTGAGAACTGACTAGTGTAGCCCTGCTTTCTGAGACTGCTGTTTGAAAAGAACAACTCAGTCGGAAGGGAAAAGTAACTTCTGAACTCTGTCTACTTCCTCCGCTGTTCTTTCTCATCTAGATTACTATTTAATCTGGTTGCATGACTGACTGTGTAATAAGATAAAAAAGAACTTAATGCAGTGTTTATTGGAATGCTGCAAACTTTTCTTGTTAAAAGCACCAGCTATAACCATCGTGCAAAAAGGAACAAAAATATTAAACAAAGAGTGTAATTCCAGAATAACTTTTGATGGGTCTGTAAACTCCCACATCCTTTTATCATACCCCAGGAAGAAATATTACCTTGTTGATTGCACAGACTGTATTTTCCCGTGTTGATCCACTGCTTGTTCTTATGATCTTTGATAAATCCTCTCGAGCAGCAAGAAGGTGAGCTAATGTTATAGTTGACTTTGGAGATAATGCGTAGCGCTTGGGCTGATAGATGCGTGCTATGTCATCTGTCTTTACCTAAACAATAAAATTCAGACATTACTTACTTGTGAGGCATACAAATACGAACACACACTGTAAGCCACACAGTGGTCTCAGTACACTGCAGTTTGAGCACTAGGTGTGATGTATGAAAAATTTGGTGTCAGTTGTTACCAGCTCTGTTCTCTGATGATGTGCAAGGAAATGCTGATTATGTTTAATTGATGCTGAACTTAGCACTGTTACAACAAAAACTCTCCTATCCGCTGGCAACATATCTAAGACTAAATTTTAGGCTCCATGCTGCTCTCTGAAGCAGTGCTTTAAATAGCCATATTTAACACATCACTCCAAAATGTGATGAAAACAGAATAGCTTTAAATGCAGGTCAATTTGTGGAAATCTGCATCAATGAAGCAGAACACTTGTGCAAGCCATGAAAAAGTGAAATTAAGAAGGGGAAAAAAATAGATTTTTTTCCAAATCCACTTTGATGTTTACTTGTTTAACAAAAGATGAAAAATAAATACACTTTCTGTGAACAACTAGGATGATCTTCAGAGTAAATAAACATTTGATCTTGGATGGACCAGACAACAGGTGCTGTTCTTTGTCATTGCTGTTTTGCTAGGCAATTGCAACATCATTTATGGATCCATTTCAATCTGCAAAACTAGCCCCCTGGGGGACAGAAAAAATTAAAAAATACACTACCACCACTCCTCAAAAAAAAAAAACAAGAAACACACACCAAAACACACTATCAAAAGCAGAGACAAGCAGGTATCAATACATATTTAATGGAGAGGGAGGGGAAGGCAAGCTAGCTAATGAATTAAAAAAGGACAAGAGCTTGCTTCATCGCTTAAAAAAAAAATCAAAATTATTTCAATGCCAAAGTATTTTGAATCCCCGCAAAATTTTTGGAGACATTCTAAACAAGTATTTTACAAGAAAAATGAGGGGAAAAAGTATAAAAAATCATATGCAATTTTAAATGAAGGTCAATTTGCGTAAATTTTCATCGCAGATTTAATATGTAATGGGGTTATTTCTAACTGCATGCTATTTTGCATCAGCAGTCTTTCTAAGACAGGAAAAGGAATCATCTTACTGCTCTGGCATCATTAAAAATTTCATTAAACTTGATCTATCGTGAAAGTATTCATTGTTTTTAATGTCATTTGGAATAAACATCAGATTTTAGTCTAAGTTAGTTATCAGTTAACATCAACTACGTCCTAGAAATACACCTTAAATTTGAAAATGTATAGTTGCGTTGGTTCAGCTATAACAGTTATACACAGTGAAATCTGGTAATTTTGAGGTAAATGCCCTCTCTTTTCCCCTCTTGTGCCATTAAAGCACTCATAACCCCTGCAGAAATTAAAGTGGGCCATTCTGAAGCAGCAAAGAAGAATCTAGTCATGTCTTTCAGTGATATTTAGTGAGCCTCACAAAGCAGATTCTGTCTGCACATGTCTATGCCAAGCTATAATATCACTTTCAGAAAGCTTTTGAAGTTCTAAGGCTTAACAATCTTAAGATTTCTACGCAAACCTTCTCTTAGAAGTAAAGCTGATCTTGCAGCTCATGAGCAAAAATGTCTGACTTCAGCTTACCACACGTATATTCATCAAGTTACAAACTTTTAGTATCTTATCTTCTTTCTTTGCTGGATGGAAACAATATGAATTTCTAGCTCAGAAATATCAGACTGGTTAAGTCGTGTCCATTTTCTAACATACAGAGTGCTAGGAAATAGTACAAATGAAATTACTGTGATTAAAACAATACCAGCAGACAAAATCCCCAGCAATAGTTTGGATGTTTTAGCCATCTGAAGGCTTTTCTCACACCAGCTGTTCAGCTTACCGTTTGTTTATTCAGTTGCTTTGCACTCAAGATAGATAGCAGTCACTGTAATAATCTCACTGACCTTGTGGGAAGATGCTCTCTGCACCCAATCTCTGTTAAGGCCTAGTGTTTGTCTTCCTCCTGCATCTCCAGAGAAATGCAGAGGTTTTCTCCTACTTTACTTGATTGGAGGGGTGGATATAGGAAAGAAAAAGGGAGGTATGGACTTAAAGTGAAAAACCCCAACAAAGGATGCTAGCCTATGTGTGTTTATGAAGCTATAGACAGTCACAAGACATGGACTGTGTTACCTACTCAAATCCTTCCCTTTCCTCAATACCTACGACTTGGATGTTACAATCCAGGATGAGAAACTGCTTGGAAAGAAGACAGCAGTAACGGAATTGTATTTACATAGTACATATATTTGGTAACAAGACCTATGGAACTGTAGCAGACTCCCACCTACAGGAAGCAAAAAATACAGCAACCTTACCTTTGCTCTATCAGACCAGCCAAAAGACTGCACCGTCACATCTAGCCTCTTCATTAACATACGACGGCGACATTCATACTCACTGCGAAGAGCATCATTGATTTTTTCCAATCTTTCCTGCAGTGTTACAATAAAAAGTCCAAATATTCAATTCAATGAAGATATACAAGTCAATTTAAAGTTAACCCCATTCAGCAAATAAGATGACTATTCTCTGGTGACCACTACAAACTACATAAAATTAGGGGTGCAGCTGTGTAGTGCTGCAGTAGCGTGTATTTACAAAATATTTCAAAAGTTAGTACGTACATATATCAAGAAAAAGTCTGTTAAAAACATAAATTCTGGAAGTATCGGATTAGCATTATTAATATTTAGTAATTTAATATTAAGTAATAGAAGAGTGACTGTAAAATAAGACAGTTAGACAAAGCCATAAGCATTAATTTTGACCATCCCATGAAATACAGAAAACAAAATAGAGGGACTTTTTTTTTTTTTTTTTACCACTTGATCAGAATTCAGAGGTTTTGTTAGCAGCGATTTCCCCACATGGTTTTTTTGAACTTTTGAGAGAACGTCCTTTATCTGTAACAAAACACATACTTCTTCTCAGAACACAAATTATATTTACATTTATTTCAGCAAAATGTGCTGCAATCACAATTTGCTACAATTGTAAGATCAAATATAGCACATTTGTTTTAGCAGATTCATAAAAACAGATGTCTTCTGCCTTATTATCATCCATTACAAAGAGTTCCTGAATACTTCTACTACATGATCAACCTCTATATAAAAAGACTATATGGCACAGCATTTCTCCTCCCAATTATAATTGAAAAATATCTATATGTCAAATTTATCAAGTGCATACAGGCAATACAACTAGTTAAATCTACTGGGTTTACTCATCATTAAGCACTGTAATTACATCTAAGGAAATTAACAATTGAAAGCTAGGAGTTCACTGACAAATAATAGACCTGGCTACAGAAAGCTGACAATGGGTGCTAGTAAGGAAGGCAGGAGATATGATAGGTATGAGGTCATTCTCTCTCACTTCTTTCCTTCTATTATTGGTTCCAATTAACATTGTTTAAGACTTTTGCACTCACTCCAAACCAGCTTGGCTTATAGTTCTTCATTAGCTTTGCCTTCAGTATTTGGGAACGAAGCGTGCCCTCTCTTTCTGACTTCCAAACTTCGCTGCATCCCCCTCTCTCCTTACAGAAAGCTTCTACCAAGGAACTTCTTTCAGCACACACTTTCTTTTTCACACACACTTCTACAAACCTTACCACAAATGATCACAACACTCCTACATAACTTTCAGGCCAACTGATTTTTAAGCAGAAGTAGATTGCATGCATATTACTGTTCCTGGACACGGTCTGATTGGAAGAAGTTTTGGACACCGTCTGATTGGAAGAAGTACATCTTCACTTGCTTTCATGTGGAATCAAGTCAAACAAGACTAAAACTATATATATTTTTCTCTTTTTTTAAACATTTCACAAGGCAGGATTAAGGCAGTCCATGATCTACAATAAAACCTATAGCTGAAGAGCGACATTAGATACATTTGCCAGGATTATAAGATTTCATGTAGGCATACAGCCATTTACACTAACATTTATCATAGAGGTAAGGTCCGGTGCTCACTCCTCTAGCATTACCTTTTCATTTTGTCAGAGTCTTGAGGTCTACACATTACAGAAATATCATCTGCAGTGATCACTGTGAAGAAACTGCAGGAGACAAATCAACTTGCTCAAATTCTAGAGTACCTAGTTAATCAATTACAGAAAATTACTTAAATGAATACTTGATAAATTGACTCTCACATTTCAGGGTTTCTGTAACAATTCCCCTTTCCTTTTTTTTTTTTTTTTTTTGGATATACCAAGGCATATATATAGATGATGATAAAATCTGTGTGAAAACAAAGATGTGTCTTTTCTTTACATCAGCTTTGGACAGTACTGTGGCAAGATAAAAATGCAATTTCCCCCAGAAAAACATTTAGGTCAAAAACATTGTGTAGTAAGCAAATTACTTCAAAACAGTCTTTTGACTGTTTTGCAGTCAAAAGGCCTCCAGCATAGTAATACCTGCGAAGTGCCCACCTAGTACTGTGGCAGCCAACAAACTTAATAATCAATATAACATCAGCATGACATCAAGAGATGAAGAAATCAGTAATTAATACAGAAGAAGGAATAAACGGCATAAAGTGACGAATTAAAAGTACCACCTGGGCTGTTCTATTCCCTGTGCTATTAGATTCCATCCATATAAAAGAAGTGTTTATGATAAGGGGTGAAGTTCAGTTTCATGTACCCTATTGCTCCCCACACTCTTCTTTCTCTTAAAATTCTTGTACCTTTGCAACCTTTATTTACAAAAAGCTCTCCAGGGTTGACTGACTTGTCTATCTTGTAAATCTAGCCAACTTGTTTTGACTCTAATGAAGCATGCACATGATGCCTCTCAATCTGCTTCAGAATTCAAATGTAGTTGAGCACAAACTATGCTTGAATTTAAATAAATGCCTGAAGAGTCAAAAAGAAATTTAATAATCAACAATATAAGATCAGCATGACAGAAAGAGATGTAGAAACCAGGAATTATTACAGAACTTCTTCTATACTAATAGCACATGAATTAAAAGCTCTATTAGGGAAGACGTTTGTAGCCATTAAGGTCAGAAATATATTATCCTCAAAGGTTCTAATGAGTTGAAAGGATGAGAATCTACCGAAATGAGACTGACTTTGGGGAGGGATAACAATCAAATAAATAACAACAAAAGCCACAAGCCAAAAAACACAACAACAAAACACCTCGATGTAATAACCTGTAGCTATAGATTGAAATAAAACCTGGAAAGCACAGATGCTGAAGATGTTCTGGAGATCAGAATTATTACAAGCTTGCAGCTGCCAGGGCAGCTAAGAAGAAAGTACAACACTGGGCTCCACTTACAAAAACAATACATTCTGCCATGACAAGTGAATCACAAATCAAAGACCTAACTCAGCACTGTCTACCCCTGATTTCTGTAAGCTGAAATATGAAAGAAAGTTCAGAGGAACAATAAAGGAAGAAAATCAGCGAAACTCACAGTCAGAAGAAGCAGGAGCAGCTAAATGAAACAACCCTTTTCTGGCTAGGAAACTGCAAATTTCTGCAAACTTTTTTTTTCCGAGTTAAAAAAAATACATTGATAATAAAATCGTCACTGGATAAAACAAATTAAGTTAAGGAGAAACGTGTTCCACAGATAACCTGATCTACTTTCCTTGTCTGTAACACTCTGCAAAGTCATATCCAGATTTCTGAATCTCCATTAATACTTTACTCCCTCACGTGCATTAGCAGTGCTCTGAGTGCATATCCTACAAGTACAATAGTGAAATAAGCTTTTCTGCCTTACAGTTGCAGCATATGGTGTCCAACCTTGACCAACAGGGCTATGAGCATAAGGTCTCTGACACATATCCTGTCTGCCAGAGGACAAAAATCCAACTGATACAAGAATCTATGCTGTAACCCATTCCTAGCCATGATAGTTGCCCTGCATTAAGGAGAATAAACAGAAGTTCAGGGGGAGAAAAATAAAAAATGTAAATTCTGCATTTGTAAGTGGGAACAATACAAAAAGCCGTGTCCAGATAAAAGGGCAGTGAAAACATATTCACAGAAATGTAAAACAAATTATGCCAGCCAGGTCATCCTAAAACTCTCACACACTCAGTTATGAGAAGCAATCCAATTAATTAAAAGCTAAAGGGAGATGCATATATTTGACTATTCAATATACATAGTAATCAAAGACCTTGATGACACTAAATATTCAAAAGATTGCTTTGGAAGTTCATATACTCAAAAAATAGGATGTTTGAGACAAAAGTATTGGGATTTGACTCCAAACTTTGTTGTGTAAAAATATACAGTTATTCTATTTTTTAACCAAATAAAGCATACCTTTATGTATCAAACATAAAACATATTTGTTTTATAAGTCTATGCTCATTTAAAAAAACAAAACTTTAGCTCACAATTCAGGTTCCATGTTCCACATATTTAATAAATATCTTTACCCTCTGTCAAAATAAAGCTATAGATTTTATGTTTAACACCATTTGCACAGAGTAACAATATATGCACACAACTGCCTGGTTTCTCAGGTTTCAAAAAACTAACCTGGAGAGAGATGTCATTAAAGTAATTTAAATTAAAACACTATCAACGCACAGGAAGGAACATCTTCTTAATTAGCCATAAGGTGTACTGCACATTTGCAGAAAGATCACCTACATTCTTGAGCACAGAGCATGTTAATCCAAACAACGCCTCTCTTCCATTTACTTACATGTCATTTCATTTTCAATACTTATCTAATTTTAAAGATGTTTTTGTCTGAGCTTTATGTCTGGTGAATGCCTACAAGTTTAGGCACAAAGACTACAAACCAGACAACTCTTCTGTCTTGTTCCCTGAAGCTATATTGACATTTTATGCACAGGCACCATTACGGCTGTAAGATTATTAAACACTAACAGTTAAAGGCAACACACTAACTTAAATATGAATAAATTATAGAAAACATTCCCAAGTATTTTTTAAAGATTAAGTCTCCTCATATTTCAGTTAAATTCTATTTTAGCTTACTTTTGATTTAATTTCTTAGGTAACCCTTTACAGTTTCCTTTCATTGCAGTAGACTGTTAGGAGACTACCTTTTTCTGCACTAGAAAACAAGAAATTTGTACACTAGAAAACTAAGAAAAACATGAAACAAAGCAATACATGGTAAAAAAAAAAGTATTTTGAATATTTTTGTAATAAAAGGTCTGTGGAATAAACAGTATTAGAAAGTTACTTTGTAACTAGGTGTGAAATTCACACCATCTTGATTGGAAAAAGCTAGATATGAGCATGCAGCACAATGCTGGCAGAAACTTTTCTGAATCTTTGATCAAGGTTCATTTACAAGTTATGGGCTTTCTAGTAGCAAATTGCAGAACACCTCCCAGAGGTAACTTTTATAAACATACTTTACAAGGGAACTTCACAAGGGAATCTTAAAAAAAAAGACTATTAGTTTTTCTATGCTATAGAATATAATACATTACATTAAGCCGTAGGAGGCTGTAATGCTACCAACTCTGTCCTCATATTTTCTTATATGCATAACCACTGCCCCAGTTCATTACAGGAGGTGCAAATTTAAAAGGTACTTCTAATGACTGCATATTCGAAGTTTGATGTACAACAAAACTCATAGTTTGAATGAAGAAAGTGATCTTGATTTTATACTAGTCTTTTAAGTAATCTGGCAAATTATTAAAAACAATCAACGTTCTAATGTGCCATACCAAAATACAATGTGTGATCTGTCCCTTTGGTAGATTGCTGCTGCACAGCCAAACTAGTCTCAGAACTATTCCCACAGCTACTGACAATGCTGAAGATGCTAGACAGAGACAAAGAGTAGACATGTTGAAATGCTGCAGATACATTTTCAAATTCAATAAAAATGCTAGATTAGTATGTAAGTTTCTGTTACAAATCATACAGTATAATACTACATGTTAGCAGTGCAATTTTATACCTAATTAAATCAGAAGCAACATAATATTTGGAAAAATAAATTGATCATTGCAAGTGAAATTTTGCGTGAATCCAAAAAAAGTTACAAATGGCACTGAAAAAAAAAATGTTTACAAAGTCTAAGAATTCCAATCAGGGGCGTCACCACGCTAATGCAGCTACATCAACAAACGTAGACATCTAACTCCATGCCCTGTATCAAAATAAACTCTGAGCCTGTCCCACATGAAAGTAGGGGATGAAGGACAATGAAACATACAGCAGAAATTGTACAAAATCTCCTGAGAAGTATGAAAAAAAAAGTCCTTCAGTTGTAAGGGCCAGAACATTTCAGAGCACAAATTACACTATTCATCTGAAGTCAGAGAAGATGAATGAGCTAGTTTTGCCACCTTTCTACACTCTGAAGTGCATACAAGTTGTATAACCACTGTGGAATTGACAGACCTGGAAAACACTGAAAAACAGCTCAAGGCAATTTGTGATATGAGAGAGAGGGGAGAGAGGGGGAGGGAGGGAGAGGGAGAGAACATGCTTAGAAGACTTTGATGCTTCAGGACTTATGAAACTGTTAACAGTTTATGTAAACTGTTTAACAGTAACACCCTACACACCAATGCAAGCATGTGACCCTATCTGAAAGAAGTCCTGGACTTTGCAAAACCTTGTAATGCAAAGACAACTTTCTAGGCGTGTGTGTGAAAAGCTGGCCCACCATGTCTGCTATTGCAGCACTAGAGTGTTATTCCTTTAACATGGCATGAAACTAAACCTGTATCCAAGAAGTGAAGCCAAGAAGTGTGCAAGGAAGGCCACTGTCCATGGTTGGAGCCTACAAGCCCCTTGGATGTAAACACCCACAGGGAGAGATCAACAATACTAGGCAGCTTTAATCAACTAGTTACTAACTGGAACTCTGACATTTTAATCCTCAGAAAACAGCAATAGAATTGTTTCTCCATTCCCTCAAAGATATTTAATGGAAAGAATAGATTTAAAGATTTCATATGAGCTAAACAGATCAAGCACAGGGACACTTCGGGAATGCAGACATTTTCACTGCCACCTGGATATTGCTTTTTATATATGAATCTATTAAAGGTTCTGTCTTGCTACAATAAAGATCCACATCTGTAAGAAAATCATGGAAAAAACAGGCCCCCTCCCCAAAACCTCTGAATGTTCAACTTCCCATTGAGCGATAAGGAGAAAAAAAAATCCATCATCATGCAAAAATTAGTAAATTCAAAGATTCAGAGAGCAGCAGAGGGAAATTCATTCCATGCATCTCTCATAACTCAAGAGGGGACTGATTCTCTTCCCAAATACTAGGCAGAAATGAAGAGCCAAACTTTTAACAGAGAAGATAAATTGGCTCTTGGGGTGGCACTTATAATCTGCTGTGAGGAATCCAAATTAAACATCACATCAGTGAAACGAGTTAGAATCTGGCAGGATACAACTGAAAGAACTATAAGGTTGAATAAGGTATGAGGCTGCGTATTGACTAGCTAACTTAGTAGACAGGTTGAAAAGTGCCTGAATTAAAATGAAGAAAATGGCACCAACAAATCAATACTTGCAATTAAGGTATTCATAAACCAAAGAGCAAAAAGGTAAGTTTTGCACATTAAATTTGAATACATCTCAGAATTGACAATGATAGGTATGTAAATGTGCAATCAGTTATTACCCAAAGTTTTGTGACTGCTGCAGCATATTTGAATAGGCAACAGGAAAGCGTTCCTACAACTCATACTTTGCCGTGCTACCTTAGGGTATGGCTCATCAGGTACGTCTCATCCTGAGGGAACCACTCAAATATTTCACCTCATAACTAAAACAGTTTAGCTTGTACACTAAGCTGGTTTCCAGAATAAAAATCCCTTTGCACTTGTTGGATAGGGCCTTCATGAATCTTACTGCTAGGCCCTCAACTAAGATGAATGCTTACAGAAGTACGAGTTAACAAGGGAGAAAAAAAAAAACCCGTACCTTTTGTTCCACATTGGTTAACAAAGGAGGAATATCAGATGATGAGTTTGGCAGGCCCAGTGCATCACAAATAGCTTGTACTTCCTGATAAATTTCATTGTGCTTTTCCAAATGAGAGCCTTTACTTTTCTTGCTGTGCAATATCTTCAAAGCTTGGAGTTCTGTACTTAGAAATACTAGAAAGAAAAGTGGCAGATAATGGCAGATTTAGGGACTCAAAAATTTTTGCATCCACATTCTCATAATACAGTTAAGACGACAACAATAAAACAGACTCTCAGTCCTCTTGTAGGCAGGCCAGTATCAGCTTCCCGTTCATTGCCTGAACTGACTTCCATCTAACTTCCTGTCTGTACACCATACTTAACTACTTAACATACTTCCTTCCCCAGACCCCTAGTTCCTTGACTAGTTTCGTATCGTCACACTGGTCCCTGATGTTATTCCATTCTTCTCCTGGAAAATTCTAAGTGTTTGCCACCACCAATTTCTCAATGTAATCTCTTTCCATACTTAGTCTCAGCTGGTGCTCCTTTGTCCAAGTCTAGCTTAAACCTAGACTTCACTCCTCTCAATCCTGCTTTCAGCACCTTCAAATCATGTCACATGTTCCTTCAAGCTGCCCCAAAACCTCTCAGAAACAAGAGAAGGAAGGTCTCAGTTTCAGCTGAGCTGGACTTGGATCAAGAAATTGTCAGGAGGCGTCAGTAGGTTGAGCCGTACATCACAAAGAAATATTAGTTTTACCATTTCCACCCCTCCGCAAATAAGCATGCTTGGGTAGGCTGTAGTGATTGTAGAGATATGCTAAAATACACACAAAGAACTATTCAATGTAAATTGTAGAATAATGATAAAAGATGCATGTAAAATAATAGTATAATAAGTGGCAAAAATGGTCTTAACTTACAGAGGAGTTTAAGACAATCTTCTTTCTCTTTTAATCTGTCCTTTATGTCTCCAGATATAAGTGATGAATATGGACAAGCCATTTCTCTCAGAAAGCCACTAATCTCAAGCTGGAAGCTCTCTATATCTTTATCACCTATGGAAATAAAGAAATAAATGCAAAGTTAATGGCCCTTTTTTTGTTGTTATTTTTACAGAAACATCAAACTATAATCTATTTTTTTTTATTTACACATTTAGATTGCAGGTTTCAAGACCCCATACAAATATTTCCCACCTACCACTCATAACATTTTTTTTCTTCCTAAAGAAGTCCTACATACCAGCAGACACTCCTTTTTAATAGCTAAAGCAATATCGTATTCATGCTTTAAACAAAAGTTGATGTTACAACAGCTTGAAAACATGAATGCAAATATTTGGAATGAACCAGCAGTTAGTTTACACCAATCAGAGGAACAGACAGTGCTTATTCCTTCTTCAGATCACAGGATCAGCACTATCATGTGAACAGCTTATGTCACAAAACGGTGGATCAATGTAATTAACTTTCTGATGAACAAGTTACAGGAAGCAAATTAACCAAACCACATGTATGAGCCCATTTTTATTGTCAATGTTAGGCTGTTTTTTTTTTTTCTTTTCTTTTGAAAATTATCTTCACAAGGTAGGACCTTAATCTAACAGCCACATACACACAAACATCAGCCCCTCTTTGGCTACCTTTTGGCTATTTTTTCAATTTCAACACTAATCTTACTACTAGCTAAAAATACAAGTCTAAACCTACTGAATCCACTAACTACTAAGTATCTTCAACAAATTAACATCCATTTACCATCTGTTGGCGTGATGCTTTCTTCCATGTTACAAAGTGGCTTTATTTGGGAACCTAACCAAACACAAAGGTCAAAAAACTCTGGTGAAGACAATCCATTTTCCACTGCTTTGTTCAGGGCTTCCTCCTCCAATAGGGGACCTGTGTACCTGTGCAGAGCGATAAACATTAGTAATAAGAAGCAGGTTAAACATAAAATGTGCATACTTCTAAATAATTTTAACAAAAACTGGTTAGGAACTACACTGAGACAAATGAATAATTGTGAATTACTTTTGCGAATGAGTAATTCAGACTTTTTTAAACATGCCAAAATGAGAGGTAATTTATAAACAAAATGGTTTGAGAGAAAATAGGAGAGAGGCATTTTCACATATGACAGGTATATGAGAACAGAGTTAGTTCCACGTTTCAATACACGCTAAACATACTAAATCCAGCATTTATTCAAGTCAAGCAATTCTCCTTCCAACACTTTTAACTCGCTGCCCGAGAGCCTCGACAGTAAGAGGTAACTGATAATTCAACTGCATTTTACACTATTTTTACTCCGCTGCACCCGTTATTCTCCGCCCCGAACAAAGAAAACACGTTTTATCCGTATGAAGCCCAAAGCCACCCACCACCCCTGCGAGCCGGGGCACCTCCCAGCCCCAGGCAGCGACCGGAGCCCCCCTCGGGGCAGCCCCCGGCGCCAACCCCCCCGCAGCACGGCCACGGCAGCCCCAGCGCTGGCGACAAGACCCCGGCCCCGGCCCCCGCTCCGTCCCCAGCCGCTCCCCGCCCGAGCAGGGCCGGCCCGGGCCGCTGCGGCCTCCAGGAGCCTCCCCTCGCCCGCCGAGGCCTGGCCGCCCCCCGCTCACCCCAGGGCCTCCAGCGCGTCCAAGATGTCGCCCTCCATCTTCAGGCCGGCCGCCAGCTCCCTCATGCCGCCCCGGCGGCTCGCCGCGCCGCGCCGCGCTGTGCCCGCCTCAAAGCGGCCCGCCGCAACCTGCGCCCGCCGCTGCGTTCCGCCGGCCGCGGGCACCGGGCCCGGCAGGGGGCCCCCGGCTGCCCCCGGCCGCTGTCAGCCCCTCGGCGGGGCCCGGCCGGCTGGTCGGGCTGCCCCGGCCCCCCTCGGCCTGTCCCGGCCCGCGGGCACGCCGGGCCTCCGCTGGCTGCGGGTCGCGTTGCACTGACCCGGGTCTCCTGAAATCCCTTTTCAGCGATGTTGAGAGAGAGAAATAAACCAAAAAACATTTTTTTTTTCTCTTTTTTTCTGCTTGGCACCAAGCTATTCCATAGGCTTGCTCAGCCACTTCTGCTGAAGCATCACTGAATTCCCTCTAAAACGCTACTGCCACATTAGCTCTCCAAAGGTACTCATTTCATCCAGCTCAGCCACGCACTCCTATCTTTTCTATTAGGTGAAGGAAAATTCTGCCTTTTTTTTTTTTTTTTTTCATTCAACCAGTCATGTCTTACATGTACCTTCTGAAACCCACAGCTAAACCTGTGATGAGGGCCTGTAAAGGCATTCTCTCATTCCCAACATGAAATTGCCGTAATTTTGGAAGCAACTTTTTTGAACAGCCATGAGACCCTCCCACACATATGGACAGAAATCTAGAAAGTAACAAGAATATTTATGGCAGTGGAAAAGAGAGCACGCTAAAGTCAGGCAGGCTTATGTCAACCATATGATGTACATCAGTGCCAGTAGCTCTGCGGCCTCTTTCACAGCTCTCATCTGCCTTTCCCTCTGACGATGGAGCTTTCAGAGGACTTTTGTTTCAGCAGGGTTTATCCTAACCCAGAAGCATGTCTCTGAGAGTGGAGAATCTGAAAATAACATCTCTTACTCCTGCTAAAACAACATTAGTTAGTACCACATTTTGGTAGACTCAAACGTTCCTGCATCATCTGGCAGTGAGAAGCTTGTGCTGAATAGTGTTAGTATTAATGGAATAGATAAGATTTCAGGATAGCTTTAAGGCGAATGATGAAAGCCATGGAAAATATGAAATAAGATGGAAGTTTGAGCATTGCCTGCTTTACAAGAAGAGAGGGTCACAGGGAGTTTCCTTATCCTTTTGTCTCCCACTTGAGAAATGGATCCAACCCCAAAAGGATTTTAATCTTAGTTTCTTCCAAGAGTCCCGTTTGTGCTTGCTGTTTGAAATAGAACCAGGATATTCCTGCAGCAACTTGAATGGGAAAACACTGTGAATTTTATTCAAGGGTGGTGTAATTAGTATACCAGTGTCCTCCATTGAAAGCTCTGTTTTAGTCAGAAAACATTTTTTGCTGAAGTCTTATAGGCCTATAGTAATGTCTTCTCCAGTCTGCTGAAAAATAACATTTCAATCAAGTTTTCTTGTCTGTGCATTTCAAAGTCCTGAAACTCCAGGATTTTGCCACTGTAGCAGAATTCTACTACTATTTTGGATTTAAATGAATGCCTAGTTAAGAGTGAGAAAGCAAAATATGCAGAAAAAGTCTTCCTATCACCCAGCAGTTCATGCTAAGAAGAAGGACTGGGAACAACTGAAAGTGAAACTATCATAACATTATCAAAACTAGAAAGTAATTGGTAATGTAAGAAGTACTGCATGGTACAAGTAGGTGGCAGTGTTATTCTCTGGGTTTCTCTGTAAGTTTTGTTACATGTCATAAATATGATTTGCTATGTTACAGGACAATACACAAAACAGTAATTTCTCCTACTGTCATTTGATAATATTGCACATATAATGTTGCCCAACACCTTCTTACAACTTTGCCATTCATACAGTCCACACCTTTCTCAATAGCCTTTCCTCTGTCCCCTGTCCCTGGTGTGTGAAAAAAAGAAATCATGATAAGGTTGGCTAAATAATATTTTGTAGCAGCTTATTCTCAAGCGAATGGATTTTACCTTTGCTGCATGCACTATGTAAAACACAAACAACAACAAGGGCGGAAGCCCCAGCATACAGTCCTTGCTTTCATGTGAAAGGTGTATGTGGCTTCCCTGCTGTCAGCTCTGTCATCAGAGCCCTAAATATTTGAAACTGGAACTAGTTTTTTGTCAGGATTTCTTTTTTATTACTCTAGCAGTTAGCTATCTCGCTCAGCAGTCAGGTATGTCGCAGTGCTAGCACAAGGACGGGGCAGAAATGCACAGGCTGGGATAGGAAATGGAGTCAGGACTGATCAGCACTGACTTGAATCCCTGTAAACTGATACGAAATGGCATCTTAATGGAGTGTGCAGCTGCAGCTGTCTACACCTCTCTTAAATATACTGGAACGTACCCTGAGTTGAAAGCAAGGTGAAGACAGGAATCTGGGGCTAGGTCTTCTGCCAATTCATATTAAATCCCTACAATTACAAGGTGTCTGTAATCTTACTTTAAAAAAAAAAAAAAAGGCAAAACCCAACATTTTCTACTGAAATTAATCTAAGGTGAATCTCAACCACTTATTAAACTGCCTGTATGACTATGACAAGCCGTTGTTGCACTATCCAAAACCGCTCGAGGAGTGCTCCTACTTCCCGACTCACAAACGGGCACCAGGCATTCTCATGCAGCCCAGTGGGCAGGGTGGGGAGAAAGGGCTCTGCTTACTGCTGCAGCAGGGCAGTCACCTCCTGGCTTGTGATGTGAGAAAACATTCTTGCTTGTGCATTATATGCACAACATATCTCTTTCTCTTTCTAGTACAGAAAGTGAAACTGTTCACAGATATAGCAGATGCATGTTTGCAAAGATTTAGTTGCCTTGTCCTTCTAAAATGTGGCAAAGAAATTAAAAAAAAAAAAAAGATTTCTTGAATTCAAGTGAGGACGAGACAGCCTCTATTTTAATACAGAAGAGGTACAAGTAATTTGTAGTACTAAGAAACATTTAGCAGGCAATTATTGACCACTAGAGGGGATCATAGGCATAGAGAAGGAATTGAATATACAACATAATAAATGTTTTCCCCTAACATAAACTTACCTGCATGCAATGTTTTACTGTCTGTTCACAGTTTAAAAATGATTGAAAAAAGACAGCGCATTATGCATGCTTAAGTCAATATAAAAAGCTTATATTAATTGAGTTTAAAACAGATCAATAGCAGTTTCAATTGTGAAAGTGAAATAAGTTCTTTACATAATATTTTTTTTGCATCAGTTTAAATTGATACAGGTTGAACTTTTTCAACTTCTATCTGTCGAAAAGAACTAGCCTATTAGAAAAAAAATAGGTACCATTCTTTAGACTTGCTGACATTTAAACAAGAGTGACTTGCTAGTTTAAAACCTAATATTAAACTGCTCTTAATCCTTCAATAAACTCTTTGCTATCTTTGAGGATGATTTGGGAGCACTCACCCCAGGCATTACCAACTTCATTAGAGCATTGTAGAACCAGACTGCAAGGTAAAATCTGTCTATTTATAAATTAAATCAGTCTTGCAAATAAAGTAGATGTGAATGATAGGTCTACTGACTCCACTGAACCTGAATGGATTTATGCAAGAATCCTGCCTATCGGTTTAAGAGCCATCCTAATTAAGTTGAAGCTGACCTGACATTATAAACATTCAATTTAGAGATCATGCTTCTAACATATCCTACACCAAATCAAGCCACCCAAAGTAATGACATGGAAGTTCTCAATCCAGAATGAATTTCTGCTAGAAATTATATACGTGATCTAGTGGGAAGTGTCCCTGCCCATGGCAGGGAGGTTGGAATTAGACGATCCTTAACGTCCCTTCCAACCCAAACCATTCTGTGAATTCTAATGAAAATGTCAATTTCTTGAAAGTGGACTGCTCTCAAAGTACGTTCCTGGGGCACACATCTCTGCACAGATGGTAGGGGAGAGGTCGGGAGCAGGCAGACATCAACAGACGTTGCAGACTGACTGCAACATATTGACCATTCCGCTTTTACCAGTGCCTGTCTAAGGAGGCAGTGGTTCTTCACTATCCGCAACTTGGAATAAAATCAATAATGCACAGTCTAGCTCTGTAATGTTATAGACTTAAAAGCACATAGTTGAAGCTACTGAGATTTTTGTCATTTACTTTAGAAGGAGTAGGTGTGCTGCCTAAAGTGTTTCAGTGAGATGTGCTTGTAGCTTTTGGTACCACTCTTAACAAAAAAACAATTCTTTGCAGCCCCAGCGTACACATTTGTTTGCTTCAATTTTATTTATTTTTTTTTTCCCGGTGGTGCATTGCAAGAAAAAAGTTATGACTATTGAAAGAACATAATTTTTATTGCTAGATTTTGTTTTGCTTAAATGGAATCTCATGTTGAATATATTGATGTATGACAGCATGTCAAGAAAAGTGTTGACCGTAAGTAGCCTTACAAAAGGGAAAGATGAGTGACTCATGGAATCACCAGCACCTTTTGCCTCTGTCAGGGGACTGAAATTAATTGGCTTCTCACTACTGAGATAGTCATTACCCTGTGAGGACTGTTTGCTTGTGAAGTTCTCATAGATTTTTTTTAAGAGATAGTAAAACAATTTAATCTCTGGGTGCACAGTGAAGATCTGTTTGCGGAGGAGTCTTCTGAGTACTGGTCATAGTTTTGTAGACATTATTCCATTATGAATGAGACTAAAGCCTCAAACTACTGCAACATATGCTATTAAGTGAGCAAAAAATGACAGACCTGCAGTAGGTCTGGCCCCTGCTTCAGCAAATGTCAGCCTGGCAGGACAAAGCAATGAATATTCCAAGTTCATATTTCTCATTCTTTTAAAAATAAACTGTGCCCATTTTGCTCTTCAGACCATATGGCATGAATCATTTCAGTGAAGCATTCATCACATCATGATTTACACTGACATTATTTCTTAGAAGTTAAGTGGTAGGGCCTCACTGTGAGGAGCTATGTGTATTGCAGTCTTTCTCTGTTGTTTCACTTGCTTCACTGAAGGTAATTTTATTCATCTTAGCTTGGAGTTACAGGTGTGAAAAAACAATCATACAGAGTTCCTGCTTTTAGGTTTTCTGATTGAAAATGAATCTCTTCGTGAATGCACACAAACTTATTTTAAGATTCTATACTCATATATGATGTATTCAGAGGTGCTTGCTTAATACTTACCCCATCCTCCTTATAGGAAAGAGGAAAAGTCTCATGATAACAACAGAGAAAAGTCTTATGATAGTTCTTATGCAAGTACCAATTTAAATAAAATATGATGAATATTTGAATGGATGAATGAGGTATGTGGCCAAGTGTGGGAGCAACCTGAAGGGGATTCTCTGAGGTCAGAAAGCTGCTGCTGAATTCCCACAGCCTGTGTCAGAAGCACTGGGAGCCTGAAGTTTTCCAGGAATGCATGTGTGGTAGGGCACCACAGACTTCATGCTGCCTCCATAGAGAAACCAAACATCTAGAATTGCAAAAGATCTCTCTCAGCTTGCTACTGATTTTTTTTCTCATTACTGATTTCTTTATTCCATGGATTTACCACAGCTAAATGATTTTTCTTTTTCTCTTTTTCTTTTTCTTTTTCTTTTTCTTTTTCTTTTTCTTTTTCTTTTTCTTTTTCTTTTTCTTTTTCTTTTTCTTTTTCTTTTTCTTTTTCTTTTTCTTTTTCTTTTTCTTTTTCTTTTTCTTTTTCTTTTTCTTTTTCTTTTTCTTTTTCTTTTTCTTTTTCTTTCTCTTTCTCTTTCTCTTTCTCTTTTTCTTTTTCTTTTTCTTTTTCTTTTTTTTCTTTTTCTTTTTCTTCTTTTTTTTTCTTTTTTCTTTTTCTTTTTCCAATTTGCTTCTTTCTAGTGAGGGGAACAAAAATCAGAGAAAGGAAGGTCTTTTTCAAATTGTAAGACAAAATGATATCTCTCCTAGTCACACACAGTGTGAACCTGAGAAAACACTTAGAAGTCTCTGTGCTTCATGTGTAAAAAACAGTGTTATCTGCATGGTAGAAATGGTAGACCAGAGCTTAAAGAATTTAAGAAATAATAGTAATCATCATATTCTGCTCAACTGACAAAATGCAAAGTATCAGAGTATCTGTCCTAGTTGAAAGAAAAAACAGGAAATGTGGGATAGCTATTAAATGATGGGAATAGTTGACAGCTAAAAAAAAAAAATAGCAACACAGGAAAACAACAACAACAAACAAATCAAAGCATTATAAAGTGGCAAATGTTAGGTCTTGAATGTAAAGCTGAGAGTTTCAAAGTATGAGACATCCGTTCCACTGGGGCTTGACTCACAAGTCATACTTCACAATTTGTAGCAAAACTGGATTCTTAACATATTGGAATAAAGATTTTTAACAAGCTTCCATCTGTTAAACCAGCAAGTTGGCTTGGTCTGATCATGCTTGCTGTTTTAATAAATAGCCAGCATCATTTTTCAAACCACAGCTTTCAAATTATTTTGGAGAATTTCAACATGCACCAGTTGTGGCCAGTCCTGAAAGATTTACATTGCTTGTACATTTGGAAGAGACTGCACCACAAAGAGGACCCAACCGGTGGCTTGGAAGAAAGGCCTACCAGTGCCATTTAGGAAGGGTGGGCTAAGAAGTGACCTCAGGATAGCCACTTCCTTGACTAATGGTATTGCAAATGAGACGTAATTGGTCTCAAACAGGAAGGGAGTGAACCACTAAAGTCCGAAAGCAACTCCCTGTCTGGAAGGTGTGTTTGCCACAGAAAAAAAAGCGACTCTGTTAGCATGGGAAAATGAACTGAGGGCATGTTTGTCTTTTTTTTTTTTTTTTTTTCAATAGCACAAATGAAAATGTCAACAAAAGAAGTGTGCATGAAATAAAATTTTTGCTTTTTCCCCTCTAAAAGCAGACACATTTCTAATTTAAAGGCTTCAGTGGTGCTACACAAACAGTTTTCAGGGAGTCTGGTAATGGAAAGGCTTAACCAAGCAAGTTTAGAAGGCTACATTTTGCATTTTCTAACAGAAATTCCCTTTTTGGGAGGGAATTATGCTCCGAATCAAAGTGTGACCTGAATGTAAATCAGCATAATCTTGTAGTTCTGGAACAGTAAACAGGCTATGTACCTCTGTGCATCCTAACTCTGAAATTTAGCAATGATGTATTGATAATGGGTACTTATTGATAATCACACTATGAGAAAAAAACAAACTTATCTGGCTAACATGTTTATCCCAGCACTCACAACTGCCAAATTGCCTTTCCTTTCTACTCACTGTATGTGTGATTAGAGAAAATTAATTCATTATCCTAAGTGGTTTTCTCTGGACAGCAGACACCAAATTAATAACCTGTGTCAAATTAATAACATGCTCATTGAAAATGAAAACCATCAGAATTGTTGAGAGACACCTATTCATTTTTTTTTTCTGTGTGAATAATGTAACTGAAAGCATTTGAAGAAGAGAGAGGCAACACAATGTTCTTAGAGGGTGGGAGGAGGGACATTTATGGCATGCAGATATATTGATCATTTTATATATTTGTATTGAAGGCAAAGCATCAAGAAAGTTAAGATGAATGCTTATGGCCCAGAGTAAAGCACTCAAAAAGCCTTCAAACCGAAATTATAATGGGATAGGTGATTAAAAAAAGCATCAAGGAAATTACTAAATATATGCAGCTAAAAAGATAACACTGCCTAGAGAGACTGGGCATGCTTCTTTTATGCCCCATGCCTCTCAAGACCTGAGTGTGAGGAATATCCAAATTGGGAAGAGGTGAGGTTTTATTTTCTGGCCTTGGACCCATAGTATGTTTTCTTAAGAAATAATGACGACGACAACAACAACAATGGCATTGTTCAATCTGTTGTCTCTTCCCCCTCTTCTCTGTTTCTTCATCCAAGCTTATCAGTTCCTCACACATGCTTTCCTGGGGTGTTTGATCCAGACTTTTTCTCCTCTCCTCTTCAATCTTGTCCTTGTCCCACTTCCTCTGACAAATCTCAGAAGAGTACTACAAAGCCTGGGAAGTGCTGAAGGTTCAGTGGCATGGCTGCTTAAACAATCTAACCTACAAGAAGCAGCTGAGCTGACATTGGTGAAGTAATAATAATAATAATAAAGCATAAATTAAAAGAGCACGAAGCATTTGAGCCAAAATGATTGAAGTCTGACAACGTTAGAAGCAACTCAGAAATGTGTGGCCTTTACTGCGTACATTCTTCCTTGTGGAATACGGAAATTAATTCACACACACACAAGTTAGCAAGTGGCTAACGTATGTTTGAGGTTGGGGGTAGGTTTGGTTCTTGTTCTTTCTCTTTCAGATGATTCACCTATGTATTGGTTTTGTTTAAAATTCTTAACCTAATTCTGATGGACTCTCCTAGAAAAAGAAATAAGGTATTTTTAGAAAGCTTATTTTGGCTTTTTTTTTTTTTTGTCTTTTTCCCTAGCTGTAGGACTTTTTTTAATAGTAACTCAGCCTTTTGATTTTCTTTCACCCCTCTCACCTCCTCTGTTGCTATTCCTTGAGAACTGTGGGTGGCCGATGAAGCAGTGAACATCACATGATGTCACTTAGCAACCTGATGTTCATAAATAGCAACAATCATTTTTTCTAATGGCTATTTTTCCCCATCAGGAAAAATGCTTAGACCCATTCCGTTGTGACAGTGCTAAATTCTTTCTCTGACCTTCCAGCATATTTATTGCTTATGTTTCCTTTTTTGGGGTCTGATTTCAATGGTAACATCATGTCTAATGCAGCTTGAAGGCATCTAATATATTTCTGACCTTACTATTAATGTATAATAACAATAATTATTAGCACCCTTGCAGTTCTTTAAGAAAAGTCCCTTCCCCCTTTCCCCATATGTCTGCACTGCATAAATTTCAGATGACCTCAACGTAATCTTGGTAAGATGAAATCAGAAGGGTTATCCACATTTTTTTTAATGTCTTTTGGGAATACTCAGGAAACTCAGACACTTTTTGTTTCTTTCAGAAAGAATCTGGCAGTATTTTTGTATGTCCTCTTAACATTAGTATAGCCCTTTAAAATATCAGCTATGCTGCCAAGGACTGCCTTTGTTAAACGATAGAATTTTGCCAATAGCATACCTTCACATGAGTTATTAAGACAAAAACAAAAAAATAAGATTATAAACTAAGAAAAGTAGGCTTGTGCAAGCCTTTGAAAAGGATCTTGCAAAAATTGCTTAGGAAAGCAATAACAGAGCATAACAAAGCATAACAAAGTTATGCAACAACCTAAGCCTAGCTTGTCCCCAAGGAGATCACTGTTTGAGAGCGCATTAAAAAAAGAAAACAAAAACTCCTGGCTGTGCAGCACCGGTTCCCCTCTTCCTAACCATATGGTTGCTCCTCAAAGAGCTGCGGGTCTGTAACTGAGATGAGGGAGTAATTTGGGTGAAACCAAGACAGACTCATGAAGCGTGCGTGACGGCTTCCACAAATCCTCCAGCTACACTGTAAATACTCGTCTCCCTCTCACTATTTGCATTGGTAATTCCTAGGCAAACTAACTGGTGGCTAAACTACACAGATGGGGGAAAACACCTGGATTTCTTGCTCCCTTATTGGCTTTTTTATTTGATTAAAGTAATAATAATATACTATGGAACAGAGAAGTAGGGAAGACACAACATCCTTCTTATTTCTGAAGCATTACTTGTCATTCATATCTACTTGCTGTGGAGCTGCATTTAATTTCTATAAACTGGAAAAAAAATCTACATCAGCTCACATTTAGCTTACAGAACTCTCGTATACCACTATATATACCTGAATACCACTCACTGTCTCGTATCAGCAAACTAGTGCTATCTAAGCCACTTCAGGGATATCCGGAGAGTGACAGCAGTAAATCCACCAAGAGCAGTCTTGAAAGGTAACGTTTGGTTTGTCTGGCAGAAGCCAGAGGACAGGGAACTGTGGAATACAGCCTTTCCTCACACCTGGCTGAGGGAAGGAGAGATGGTAGTCCTTAATCAACAGCTCTCAAATGACAGACTAAAACCTTAAAACTCACCTTAACAGGAGAGGCAGATACAGTGATCCCTGTCATATAATACCTGCTACTGGCTCTTCCCACAAGCAAGTAAAGTTAAGGCTGCTGTCATTGAAAGAGCTGATCAGCCAGGGCAGGGATTTGGTGTGAGTTATGCATGGAGACAGAGAAGATGACTGGCCTGTACAAATGCTTCTTTTACTCCCTGCCAATGCAAGAAGATAGCTATAAATTATATTTTAAAATAGTGGTTTTTATTACTGTAAACGTAATTACTCTTAGAAAACATCACATTCAGGACAAAGCATGTGCTGGTTGGAGATACAGGACGAGAAACTCCTCAGCCTGATAATTTCCCAGCATATTTCCTTTTGCCTTATACTCCTTCTACATGAGTTGGAGTTGGAAAGCAAGGCAAATGAAGGACAGATAAGTGCACTGTAACAAAACTAGAATCACAGTTACGAGCAGTACTAAAAACGCTTTAGGAAGGAAGAATGCTTCATACTCTGCATGCCAGTAGATGGTGCTCTGTATGCTGTCTACATACACACCGTATGTGCACCGAGTGGTTTTATAGGAAATAATTGTTACATAGTTTTCCCTTAAATGGAACAGAAAGGACTTTGGGGAAGAAAAAGTACATTTTAATTAAAAAATATTTATCATTTTAGTTATGTTAACTTAAAAATACACGTTTTGTCTCATTTTCTTTCTAACTCCTCTTTCAGTTGAGGAACTCTTAGGCAAGTTTTGCTTCAGTGGATCTTCTGGCTTCTGTATCAGCATATAAGGTAGTAAATGAAAACAAATCAGCAAATAAGCTTATTTCCCAGCTGAACTGATTTTCACCGTAACCTCCTACATGTAGCTCCATATGTATATCTGTTTAGGTCCTTATTTGAGAACGATATTCCTTAATAGACCTTCCAAAAAGAAAAAAAAAAACATTTTAGCAATAAACTTACCTTTAATACATATTATATTAGCCCTTTATGCTGATTGTCATGCACTATTGTTCTGTTTATTTTGTTCCCATCATTAAATGACACCTATACATGTGCCAGAATTATTTAAGAGCACTCTTGTAGGGACTTTTGCTCATCCTTATTTTATTTTTTACCATATAGTCATCCATTCAGACCACATCAGACTACCTATAATAATTCCAATCATAAATACAAATGAAAAAGATAAAGAGTTCTGAGGCACGACTGAACCTTGAAGTGTATTGTTTTCTATTGGCTTTACTGAGATGAAGAGTTCATCATCTTGCAAGACAGGAGGCTCTTTGTTTGGGAACAGTTACAAATCACAGCATGTACAAAGTATACAAGTTGACAATGGCTCACTCTCAATCCCACAATGTCAGTGGAAAAGCTCCTTTCCTCCGTGACAAATTAAGCATGCTACATGTGCACCTAAGACCTTTTCACCACTCCTTTCTCACATATGGTTGCTGCTCTCCTTGCTGTCTTTCTAAAGATAAGGATAAAATAAAATAGAAGTGGTGAGATAGAGTTTTGGTGGTGGTGGTGTTTTTTTTTTGTTTTTTTTTTTTTTTTTTTAAAGAAAGAAAACTAACTTATAGTTTGCAATACCACTGAGACTGAGACGCTGCTGTGTTTCGATAATAAAAATGCAATAGACAGCAGGGAAAACTGGGATGACATGCTGGAGCAGATTTT
Organism: Anser anser; assembly: GCF_964211835.1. Classification (NCBI taxonomy): domain Eukaryota; kingdom Metazoa; phylum Chordata; class Aves; order Anseriformes; family Anatidae; genus Anser; species Anser anser. The sequence continues at coordinate 26,840,753 of NC_139725.1, read as the reverse complement.
CCAGGTTAGTTTTCACTTCTGTCAATCTTGCCTGCGAGGTGATGGTGGTGCTTGAGTCTTTGGCTGGGTCTTGCATGTCTGGGTTTTATTTTTCTAGTTACCATCTGCAACGTACATCCTGATATAAGTGCCCAACATTCTCCCCATAAAGCATGCAAGGGCTTAGATGCCGAAGGGAGAAGTTCATAAGACAGTGATCTGAGCCGGAGACAGCATGGTTGTCCAGGGAGATGATGGAGGGGTGGGCAAGGATCAGTGTCACTGCTCTTCTAAGCAGTGGTCAAGTTCTTTTATCAACAGCTAACAAAAGAGAGATGGAGGAGGTATACTTCAACTCAGTATTCCAGCATTCTGGGTATTGTGGCAGAGCCAAACTCAAACCTCTACTCTGAAGGTCATCAGTTATGAATGAACTGGTTACACAGAGAAATTTCTAGAACCCGTCCCTTCCCTGCATATCTGCTTGTCAAGTAAATACACCTTTTTCACACAGCCGATATGTGTTTTACAGAAAGCAAACTCCACTGCAGTAAGTCGCCAGAGCACCTGGTGGATGGAGCAATCGCCTAGGAGTTGGGGGTGAGGATTCACACACACACTGATGGAGCCCAAGCCAGGACCCAGAGCCCAAGGCAATACTCAGGCTGAACCACTGGGCCCACCTTGTATGTCTGTCTTCCTGTAAAATTTATACTCCCGATTTAGGTAGTGATCCAAGTCTCACGGTTAAAAAGCAGACAAGAAACTCCTCTTTGGGAATCCTGACAGAACTCAGGAGCTGCCCAGAAGCTAGCTATGTTGATATGGTTGCAACCTGATACACCTGCACATAATTTTTTGATGATTATTTGCCCCATCCCTGGAAGCATTCAAGGCCAGGTTGCATGGGGCTTTGGACAACCTGATCTAATGGGAGGTGTCCCTGCTCATGGCAGGGGTTTGGAACTGGATGGGTTTTAAGTCCCTTCCAACCCAAACTGTTCTATGATTCTGTGAGAGGTCCAACAGATAATACGACTTCACAAATGAAATATTAGATATTGACTTCAGGTGCTTTTCAGCGTTGAGTAAATAAGAGAACTGAACGTGTATGTAAGTGCTCACAGAGACAGTGCAGTTTTGGAAAAAATCCTTGCTCTGAATTTAGCCCACAATCCCTATGAGACTCAGCTGGCTGTCCCTAAAACGGGAATACTATCACATCCTTACTTCCTGGAAGCATTTTAAAGAAAATATCTTGGAAATATTGAGAAGTGTACAGTTGGGGGAAGGGAAAAAGCCAAACATATTGGATAGAATACAACACTTGAGATACACTTTTCAGGAAGAGAATTTATATTTTCAGCCAAAAAAGCTAAATAATTTTCTTCCTAGATACTACAACTGTAGTAAACATTCATAAAGATATGACCTACTCTAGAACCAAAAGGAAGATTAACAGCGTCAGTTTCATATGCTGGTAGCCAAATTATTTTCTCACTTAGTGGAATTTTTCCAGGCTTCTCCTTTAACTTTAGTGAGTTACTCCAGATTTAAACCAGTGTAAGCAAGGGCAAGTTAAAAATACTTGTGCCACAATTGGCCTTGGAAAATACATTTCTCCATGATAGACATTAAACTGACTGCTGAGGCAGACAGCGTGTCTTGCCCATAATCATTTTATATTTGCTTCTTTTCCTCAGTCCTTAAAATGAGTTCATGACTGCATGACTCTGAGAGTAAATATATAATGAATACACATTTTATTCAGTATTTGGAGGAAATTAAAGTAAATGCTGTATGTAATAATACTGTGTGGAAAAAGCAATGATAATTATTTGATGAGAGAGTTAATACGAAGGGCGCTCAGTTAATCATGTGGTCTGAGGTAAATGGCAGACATTCAAGTAAACCTAATTAACATCATAAAACAAAGACAAACTGCATTAGCCCATGAGCTCTTGACTAATCTAGTATTTTCTTCTGAATACCATTGCATAAAAAGGTTAGGATGCATACTCTCAAATAAACCCAGTTCTATAAATGAATTGTCACGTTGTACTAATGAAAAAGTACCAGTCAAGGTCTTTTGCTCCATTTCTAGTATGTTGCTAATTTTGTTTTCATTTGAAATGAGAAATTGAGTGTTTTGTTGTTGTAAATGAAACTATCGTGCTTTAGCAGAGTGCGACCCACAATGTCAATTCACAATCTTGCAAGGATGTCCTTACTCATGCAGATATATGAGTTTTGCCTGCTGGTGTTTCTTCCCCATTGTTCCTTTAGATGAGCACAAGGAGAGGGGAACTATGCTTGGTGAGAATGGTGGTAACTGAAAAGATTAGTGAGGAGAGAGAGGAATCATACAACCATTGCAAAAATAATGATATTAATTTTCAGTGCAGATGATTAAATAAGAGCAACTTTGTTGCTTTAGGTACACTGCACCATTTTTGCCAGTAGTTATAGAATTATCTGTACCTGAAACAGTACCTGGAGGATTATATTTTTATTTTGGGAGGGTAAGAGGTGAATTTGTGACCTTTCTGGTTGTTTTTGCTTTGCTGTTTTTGTTGCTTTTTAAATAAAATATAAAGCTAATATAAATAATATATTAGATTGATGTTTTATTGTCCTGTTGGTTCCTTCTGCTGTTCTTTACATCACACATAGTCTTTCCATGAGTATAGCACTGTGAAAAACATCATGTGAGGTTTTCTGGACATAACAAGATGATCTTCACACATTTATACACAAATAATTGGACACTGTGACAGAACATCAGAGGATGGATAATATGAAACGTTTAAAAAGCTGTCCATCTAACAAAATTTATGTCAAAATGCAGTGAATGGGACTTAGAAAAGTTTTTGAATAGCAAACATTTCTTTTCCTCTACACGAGCCACTGAGGCAACCAGAGTTTCACCTTTCAGACGAGGCAGATAAAAAATATCTACCAATATGATGAACTAGCATGTTTTTCCTAGGGAGTAAGGCAGTGGACTTTTTTTTTTTTTTTTTTATTCTGTTCACATACGTTGCTCAAGAACAAGCAGTTCAGTTATTTCATTATTTCAGTTATTAAAGAGTAAAAAGAATAAAATATGGTGCCAGCCCTGAACTCCTGTCCCTCTTATATCCTGAGCTGGTAGTGGCCTTTCCCAGGGACTGTCAGCAGGGATTTTGCCACATGTATTAGGAGAGACTGGGAAGGTGCACAGAATAGCAATTGTTAATCCTCCAGAAACCTCTGGTGCTTTATTCTACAAATAATCCAGAATAATACTAGCCAGCCCTGTTTTTACATGGGTTTCTTCATCTACAAAAAGGAAGACTGGAATACAGAGCATTTTTTTTTTCTACTCTAAACTCAGTATTTGTGAAAAATATCGGTTACTTTGACCGTGATTTATTACGTTCAATGATCATTAACTATAAACTTCAGAATCTTGTTTAGTTTTGCTTCATGTAAAAGTATATATGATGCATCTTGATTAAGCTTTCTGTGCCTTTTGGATTGTCATACTTTGTTAAATGTACTACCCTTTTCCTGTTAATCCTGCATGTTTTTTTTTTCTTTTTTTTTTTTCTCCTAATGATAAAGTATCAAATATCTAGATTTATATAAATTTTATCCAATGATTAGTCGTTATTGGGAACTAATGGAGTGGAGAACTCACTATTACGAAATGGAGTCAGTTAGAAGTGATACGTGCACGTAGTAAAGAGGTGGCATGGAATGACAGGAACAGGGCAGCAGCTTTAAATTAAGAAAGGAAAATGATGTAATAATGATTAAACCACAAAACAGAACTCCAACACAGAGAATGAGCAATGAAAATAAGGTAATAAAAAGGAGTACTGAACTAGCTCATGAGACATGTTATTACAGTGAACATTATCCTAGCACTATTTATTTTGCTTAGCATTATGGCCACCTTCAAGGTTGCTATGACAAATGTGTGTGAGCGTTTAACGGAAAGTGAACATTTTTTTTTTAGCTAAGAAGGCATCCACTAGCTCTCTGCCTACTCAATTTCCTAAATTACGTGCCACATAAATTTAACTTTATTGGCACTAGACAAATGTTAACATTAACCACTTATGGGTTAAAAAATTTTTGGAAATATTCAGTGAGCTCCTCTGCTTACATTCCTCAACCTGTACAATGAAATCCATACATTATCCAGTTATGCTGTTTTCCTTGAAAAAAAAAAAAAGTAGTCACTTGAGACATATATCACAATAAGAGCACCCACATAAGTTCTAACAGCTAAAGACCTGATCCAGAGATAAAATTAATACGTACAGCTTCTACTGTATTTAAGGGAAATTGAGGTTGTTTTCATAACTGGCCTTTCAATGACATTTTTTTTTCACGGCACTGAAAGAGTCTTATTCATCTCTGACTAAGTGACGCTAAAATTTATGCAGGCTTCTCACAGCAGAGGGAGTAAAGGAGGAAAAGCACAACAGGGTTTCTCCATGCAACTTATAAAAACATTATCAATGTGGTTCATTCACTGAGCAATGACAGACTCGGAGGCCTGCTACCAGCTGGAATGGGTGTAGTGGACAAAACAAAGAGGGAAAGTGAAATCGGGACAGCCACAGCCCGAAAATGAGCTAAAATAGAGCACAACAAGGCCATTGGAAGGCCGCACACAGGAGGGTCACTGCTTGCCAGGTGGCTTTGTAGTGATCCAATTTACAGAGACTAAATGAGAGATTTGGGAGCTTTGGTGGTCTAGGAAGCAGGTGAGGGGCACCCCCCCCGGCCTATGAGGACGTGTTTTTAGGAGAGGGAGGGAACATTACAAGGCTAGATTAGAATCGTAGAATCATAGGATCATTTAGGTTGGAAAAGACCTCTAAGATTATTTGAGCTGTGCATGTAGCACTTAACAGTGTACATAAATAAACAACAATAATAAAAACCAATATCACTAAATGGCAAGACTGTGAGCACAGTGGAAGTTCTGAGACAAGAAAAAAAGCTGGTGTAAAAAGAGCTTGAGATCAGGGGGCTGGCATAATCAGATCTCATCATTTCAAAAGGAATGGAGCAATTTCCTCTGCAGAGACCTCAAGCTGAAGGTACTATGCTCTCTAACCTGCTAACCAAAGAATTACGTGATATTATTGTTGGAAACCTTGATATAAGCTGTATAAGCTTTCTCTTTCCTGAAACATTGCTTAGGAGGTGTTCCCCATCCCCCAAGGTTTTCCTCTTTATTTCTAGGGGATGGTTGAAAACTATCATAGTCTGTACATCCTGGCACAAGATTGCAATTTCATTGTTAGGGTCCCTGATAAAATGCAATGCTGTCACTGCTGTTATAGCAGCGAGACTAACTAAAAGCATGAAGAAGCTTTGAGTCACACCACAGGAACTGTAAGACCACAAGCGATATTGATCAAGTTGCTGTCCGGTGTTTGTTGTCAAAGATTCAAGCTCATAACAGACCTCCTGAAGAGCTGGCCCTGACTCTGTCAGTAGGAATCTAAAGCAGCATGCGTATAGAAGAGAGACTTGTATAAACACTTCCATACTGATGCCACAGGTGGCAGACAGCATAAGAAAGACCCTAACCATGTACATTTGTGGCTCATGGGACAGCGTATGTAAGCAAATAAGCAACTGAGAAAAACAACCACATTTCTGCGATGTATTTGGTGACAGGAGAGGAGCAGAATGACCTGACTGTAAAGATTTTGCTTGGGATAACATATTCTGCTTCAGCATCAACACATGAGCTGACATTTTGTCTGTTCCTGGGGATGTGTTCTGGCTTACTAAGCTCTGCCCCACTAGAAAGAAACTTCTTAGGATATGTCTCCACAGAGAAGTTCTTCCAAGTCAGAGATAAAACAGTTAAGCCCTAATCATACCATGTAGTGGAAATGGGCAAAGAAAATTAACTGCAAGATTGACTGCTGCTGATGAGGTGCCATCTGATCACCCATGTAAATATGCAAACTGGAAGTCCTCTTAGGCTGCATCACAGATGTCCAAGTTCCACCAAGCCCTGGCAGTGCGGTCACCAAATGCTCTGACAGCCAAGACTTTCATCTCGAGTGATGTTGTGATAGGATGTCAGTCACCCTGTTTTTGCAGACATGAATCACTCATGATGTCAACCTTTCCTAAATGACCTTGGCAACACATGGGAGCAGTTTCACTTACATGTTCTTATGCCCAATTACCACACACACTATTTTGAACTGGGCATGCTTCAAGATCTTTTCTACAATATTATCATTAATTACAGAAAGTGTGATTTTTCACACATACAAATTTTTCATAAGGGATGCAATCTCAGAGAAGATCCCCACACATAGCATGCTGTAGTTTCACTGTTTGGAAGCCTACTTTGCTTTGGTATCTTGCAAAGAACAGTTCTGTAACCAAAAGTCTGATAAGGAAACTTATTGTTAAAGGTTCATTTGTGGATAAATGATGGCAACACAAACCATTACTAATTTAGTACTTGCCACTTGTGAATTGAAGAGGAAACCCATATGGTGTTCTGTACACATCTACAAAAAAAAAAAAAACTCCACTGTTTGACCTAAAGATTGCTTGAAGGTAATCTTATCCTCCTGTGGTGGTTTTACTCGGGTGGGCAGCCAAGCTCCACCACAACCGCACTCTCAGTCCCCCCTCTCCTCAAAGAGGAAGGGGGAGAAAATACAACACAAAGAGCTTGAAGTTTGAGATGAGGATGATTTAATTAAAGGGAAAGGGAATGGGGACAAAAAGAAACAAAAAAAAACAATAAGGCCACGCGGAAGCACAGAGTGACAGAAAAAAGTTATTCTCTGCTTCCCATCAACGAGCGATGTTCGGCCACGTCCTGGGAAGGGCCTCAAAATGCATAGCAGTTTTTCAGGAGGACAACCCCCTCCCCCACGAGAGCCCCCCTTTTTATTGCTGAGTGTGACATCAGGTGTTATGGAATATCCCTTTGGTTGGTTTAGGTCAGCTGCCCTGGTGATGTCCCCTCCCCATCACTTGCCCACCCCCAGCCTGCTGGCTCTTGGGGGCTTGGAGGGAGTTCTGGTGCTGTGCCAGCACCATGCAGCAATAGACACAACACTGGAGTGATACCAGTGCTGTTCCAGCTACGAGTGCAGAGCACAGCACCGCGTGGGCTGCTGCAGGGAAAGGTGACTCCATCCCAGACAGACCCAACACACCTCCTTAGAAGATTTAAAGTAGATTGTCAGGTGCAGGTGCTTAGGAAGAATGAAAAAAAATGCAAATCAAGGGATCTAGGACTTGCAAAAAGCTGTTGCCAAGTGCAGATAGCTTTGTACTCAAGATATAGCCGAAGCCTAAACCCCAGGAGTATGTTAAAGGTAATTTCTGGACCATGCCTCACTGGATACCTAGCAGATTATAAATACCTGCACTGAACAAAGTACATTGTAAAGATTAGTTTGGAAAATCTGAAACTACTCCAGACGATCTAGAACTATGAAGCTCAACAGGTTGTGCCCATTTTCTAACTTTTTCTAAATAGTAAGTGTCCTGTTACGATAAAAATCTGCAAGCATTCACATTCTATTTTAGCATCGAAATGTAAAATTAAGTATAAATGTGTATTTTAAAGAAATGGAAAGCTAGAAAAGGGGAAACTGAAAAGAGAATGGAGATAACTTGTGGTGAAGGAGTTTCAGCACATACTTACAGACCACATGCCCAGAAAGGGTTAGCTTTAGGTGCTAGTAAGACAGGCAGTTCAGGAAGCCAAAAATCATGCTGATAATGATATGTCCATCAGCTACCAGCCTGCCTGAGAGGCTAATGGCATGAAGTCGGAGCCTCAGCTGCAGTGTGTGAGGACAACAACACTGTTGCCTGTGTGACCTTTGCTCCTGTCCAAGGACCTACTGCTGCAAGGCTGGGGAGAGAGAGTGTAGAAAGTCCAATAAAAGTCTTCTCCTCCCTCCCCTCAGCTTGCTTCCCATCTTGCTGGAAGGAGAGACAGTTTCTTTAATTTTTTTTGTTCATCTTGGGGGGATCCTCCACACTACTTTACTAAAACTATTGTTAAGCCTCAAGGCAGTGGTTACCAAAAGATGAGATCTGCAGTTAATAGGTGCAGGCAGGCAATGTTGTTGGTGGACAGAAAGTACTGTATGGCCAGGACTGCTGCCACGTTACAAATATTTGAGTCTGTTCAGAGGTATCAGGCTGAACAAACGAGGACTGAGAGGAAAACAGAGTTTTTTGAACCCTCCTGTCCAAAAGGGAAGAGAGACTTCAGCAAATAATTGAGCACTTTCTGGAAAGACTGGTAGATCAATTGAGAGGAAAGCTGTGGACAACAAAGTCGAGAAGTGAGGAAGGGCTTGAGTCACGATTGTGAATAAACCGGTGAGCTGGAGCTGCCCCTTCAGAACAAGCTGGAGGTAAGCTAGCAGACATCCACAGACAACCAGATAACTGACAAGCACATGATGAAGTTCAGGTACTTTGGAATTTTCTAAAAACAAAGAAAGAGACAAAGTTTTTAGAATATTTTATAATTCTCAACTTTGTAAGAGACAAAAGTGACCAAGAACTGTGAACTGGCCATTATACAAATAGAATTATTCTATTAACCAATTGAGAGATATGTCTGTCTGAAGACAGGATGGATGTTTGTGTGGAGAAACATTACTTTGATTTTTCAGAAGAGGCAAGAAAAGAAATGACTCAAACTTCTGAAGTCCCCATCCATCCTTTGACTCTGGCCACTGAGCACAACACAAATTGTGAAGTAGGTGCAGGGTCCCTGCAGGGTCCCAGAGATACAGCCACTACTAGGCTGCCAACTCGCCATGAGGTGGGAAACCAGAGTCCAGTCTCATCCCCCTGCTGCTGCTCCAGTCTGAGCATGTGCGCTCCTTCCAAGCACAGTCTGCTCAGGTGTTTTTGCCTGTCTTCACTCAGCAAACTTACCTCAGATTCCAGCCACTTTTTAGATAAGCTTTTAAACTAGATTGGTAATCTGGAAAAGATTTGGAGGACCTAATTTTTATTTTTATTTAAACTGAACTATCTTAAAATTAGCTAGCAATTCTGGGAAAACATTTTCTGTGCCAAAAGAGCATTTCAAGCAGCTGTTCAGTACTTATGCAAACACCTGTGCATATTTTTAAACTTACTAACAGTTGGAATAGTTTTTCCCCTCACCTCAATGCTATGCTAATATGTATTACTTATGTTGAAGCCTTTGTTCACGAAATACATTAATATTTTAATAATTGTGTCAGTGAAAAACATTGAGATATAGTGATGATGTGACTAAAAAGAAATCCTTCTATGGTACTTGAAATATTTAAGCAGTAACAGTAGGATCTGCCTCCAAATCAGGAAACAAGTTTTTCTGGTACAAAATCACCTAACTTTTCTGAGACTGCTGTCTTCCTTCTCCAATATCTTAATTTTCTTGAAAAATGAGTCACAGGATCACTGATGTCATAAGCGACTTCTGGAGATCACCACGTCCAACCCCACCAGCCCAAAGAACGGTCAGTTGGAGCAGGTTGCTCAGGGACATGCACAGGTGTTTTTAGTGTCTCCAAGGATGGAGACTCCACCGCCCCCTCTGGGCAACCAGCTCCAAATACACTGAAGTTTTCTGTATACTACTTTCATAACCCAGACTTCTGAAACATAAGTTTACATTACTAGCATTGTAAGCCCGCCACAAGCTAAAGTTATTCAGAAGTCCGAACTCCATCACTTTAGAACAGGGTGTTAATTGAAACGTCTGAAAAGCAGTCAACCTTCAATATCAATCAGTTATTCATCTGTGCAAATCACAGACAAGCTTTTACAAAAGGGAGTGGTCCATGCTATGACTTGGTGGATTTCAAAGATGGTGCCTATTACAGCAGAGTCAGGACATGGACTCTGATAGACATAACAGATTTATTCAGGTATATAGTGATGCTCAAGAGACCATGGGGAAGTCAGAAGCTGTACAGTTGTAACCAGAAAGCTTGAAATTGCTTGTGATTTCTGTATCACTTTGATGACTCATCCTGAAGAAGTTCATTTTGTGAACCAGGGCCCAGACGGTGGTACCCTCCCTCCGCTCTCCCTCTCCGTTCCCATTATTTTACGTGCACAAACATATACACACAAAATATAGCCTCTGACCCACACTGTACCTTTTCAGCCTGAGCATCTCATTCTCATATCTTGCACCTCCAGCAGTTTCCAGTCTTCTAAGAATGCACTGAAGACAACCAAAGCCCAGGGAGGAAGGAATAGTCATTTCATCAGTCTTATGACAGAAGTAACTGGGCTCTTGAGTTCATAAGCAGTGTTTTCAATGCATAGCTGTAACATTATCACAAAAAACAAGCACAGAGGATCCTGCACAGCAGATGTCTCAACAGTATTTCTGAAGGCCAACAGTGACAACCCTCCCAAACTAATTGGTTTCACCATGTTGTTTTCAACATACTTTCAAAAACTGTTGAAATTATGAACTGTATTAGTGATGTGGTTGTTGGGACAAAAGAGCACACTAGGAGTTGTTTAGAACTTCACTTTTTTTTTTTTCTCCTCAGAAAGAGTTGACCAAACATCTACCGTAGAGATCATCACATTACTTATCTTATAGACAATTATATGCAACTAGGCAAAATACAAATGAAAATTTTATGTAAAACCATAACAGACTCAAACTACTCTTTGAATTGGTCAGCCTGGGGCTGGATGCCCACATGAAAGAGAAAACTTCTAAGCGTTAACATATTCGAGATAAATGCAATATTCATGTTCTTTTAGCCCTTGTAATACAATATGAAAATATTTATAACAGGGATGCAGTAATCAGCAGCTGTTGCCATCGGATACACACCTGTACAAACTATGTACCAGTGGAGAAAGCTGAAGAAAACTTCAGTCAGCGCAAAGGCAAAAAAGAATGAATAATGGCAAAAACGTGGGAAAGGTCAACCTGTTATAATACTATCCTCACAGGTAATATAATGCAGCAATGAAAAAGCACCTGAGCACATTGGTAGTTCTGCTAGCACTCAGATATGAAGGGACAGTCTGCTCTGGCTAAGGGACAGTGATAGCTGCCGAGAGCAATAACATTTTCATGACTCCCTTTTACTTCAGAAATGCTAATTTAGTCTCATATCCTCAGTTTGATAGAAATAGCTCACTACTCCCTGTTTACATGGAATACAAAATGGTAAATTACCTACATACTTGGAAGTTAGGAAGTCTTCAATGCACGTAAGCTGGTTTGTTTTCTACAAATGAAGCAGTAGAAGGAGACAGCTGATACAAGAAAAGCTCAGCAGATTGCGGTACTTGGAGTAGCCTGATCAACCCATAGTTCAAGGCCAGTTTTGCATGCATTAGGAAGTTTATTCATCTTAACAGACTTTCTTACAGCTAATTGTAGCACTGACTGGAGAAACAGACTTGGCAGAATAGGAATAATCCTTTCAAACATAGATCCAGTATCAATCTTTCAAACAGTTATTTTTAATCCTGCTAAATAAGGTTCTACTGTCACAAAAAGCAGTATTTCCCAGGGTTAGCAAACTCATTAACATCTGCATGTTCTCCTTCATGCTGCTCAGAACTGTCTTAGCCCAATATAACAAACCACTAGGCTAAATTTGTCTTCATAGAAAGTCTCAAGTTTTAAAGAGCAGGTCCTATGGCAACAGCCTTCATTTTGCCATGACTGCTTTCCTTTCCACCCATCCTCCCACCAAATACTGAGCTTTTTGGTCATCTTACCTTATCCTGTTACATATTACTCAACATCCAGAACACAGGAGAGATTTTCCTTTGTGGTTTTAAAGCAAATTGTAAGTGCCAAATATAATTGTTCCTGTGTATTACCTCAAACTGACATATAAATAGCTGTACGCTGCTAAAAATGCATCAGATATAGCTTGGTGGGTACTAAGATGTGCTTGGAGTTTGCCAAATCCCTACTTAACTGAATTCACAATCCATCTGAGAGACTTGGTCTATCAGAGAATTCATTACCTTGAACTTTATGAAGTATTCCCTAAGTTCTCAAATCAAGCATGGACACTATACAGATATTAGCTTCTTGAAGAACTTGACTTCCCTCTTCCTTTCTTTTCCTCCCATGTAAAAACAAATATTCCCAGTCATTCACACTGTGCTGTACTCAAAGCATAATTTTGCAAGAGCCCATTTTGTGTGTGTATGCTTTTACTCTCCATACTCAAGTTTAAGGTATGAAATGCAGGAACACTTTTTATTCCCATCCATTTACTTGTTAAATCTTTCTAAACTATTGAATTTCATTACATAGCTTAGCATTCCCAAATGATGTAAGTATTGACATAACACAACAATCTAAAGTCTCCATTCTGGTATATAAGCACGTATTGATCCATGACAGAAAGACAAAATGTTCAAGAAATGGTGATACACAAGTACTATGTTAATACATTAATTGGAATACAGCAAAGACTAATTGGGATACTATTATGACCTCTCCTTAGAAACTGGCCACTATGTCTGTGTGCCATAGCCAGTTTTGGATTTAATTTATAAAACCCAGCAGGCAAGTTTGACTTAGCTGCCACCCCTACTTTCCTTCTCAAAAAAAAAAAAAAAAAAAAGAAAAAAAAAGAAAAAGGACACACTTACCTGTCCTTCTCTCTCATTCAAAACCAGAAGGTTGTGTATTATCCATAACATTAAGGGGGATTTGACAGAGATCTTACAATTCGGTTTTTAATTCTTATAAAGCCACATTTAATGCTGAGACACTTTCTTATAATGTGGTCCTCAATAGTTCTATAATATTGCCTATTAACCCCTCCCTTGGTTGTCCCTTAAATCATTTGCCTCTTTCCTTTCTCTGGCAGAGCTGCACTTTCAAATCACCAGTTAAAAGCTCAAGTATCAACAGTTATTTGTCCACCTAATGATTACCCCCAGCAACCAAAGTTCTTCACATTAGAAACTGATCAGATGAACACTGAGAATTACTTTATCAGTTGTAACAAGCAAGAAAACATTTACAAAAGCTAGAGGCAAGTAAGATTCAGTTTAGAATAATCCATCCTAAATCCTGACCACTGAGCTTTCAAAAGCAAAGTCTCTCAGATTTCTACATTAATCTTCAGCTCCATTTTCCTTCATGAACGGAGGGGTTTTCCTTCATTTTTTGGTGTACACCTAAATGTATTATTATTTAACTTGCACAAACCTTAAAATTATATCTAAACATACACATATTTTGTAATGGGGGTTGAGTGGAAGCTTGAAGAGATATGATTTATATAAAGGAATCTTGACCTGCATAGCATGAAGGCAAGAACAAGCCAAGAACATGCACTGCTGGAGACACAAAGCAAGGACATTTTTGTATAAAACATTGTAGCAACTCTTATAAACAGTTCTTACAGTGAAAGATGTGAGACCTTGAAGGTAATACAGTATTTAGGTTTGATCAATCTTAAAAATCAGAAAATGATCTGATTTTGTTTAACCAGTAAATAGAATACTATGGCAAAATGTTACCTGCATTGAAATTGTTTTATTCTGTTCTTGAGCTGCAACGCTCGACTTCATATGCACTGTTCTCAGTAATCCCAATACAGAATGGAAAAACATCAACTGTTTCATTTCAAGATAGTTTTAATTAGGTGATTACAGGGAAAAAAAACATTTAAACAATTTTTATGGTGTTATCTGCTATGTCAACTTACAAGGATATGATGTAACAAACCAGTTACAAATTTAAAGGCATATTTACATTATATACTCAAAGTAATAAGCTATATTCATGTACATAAAAGAAACACCTATGGGATGAGTTAACTAAATTGTACATCATTTAGTAGAAAGAAATAGCAGTTGAGGTTTAATGGAAGCAATATACACATGAGGCACTTTGAGGTCATTAGGGTGGAAAGCAAATGGCACCAAGCAAAAAGAAAAATTCTGTACAGATTATACCTCAGCTTTGATCATGAAGGCTTCTTCTCCATCAAATGCATTTATTTCTTGAACTAATCATGAAGTTTGCAATTAAGATAAGCTTTCAGAAAAAAAAAAAAAAAACAAAAGAAACAGAAACAAAGCTTCCTCACCCCTCAAACCCACCCCTCCTATTCATCACTGCACCAAAGGAAATGGAAATTTTATCCACGCAGCTGCTAGACTAAGGGTACCATAAGGCATCTTTTAAAAATTATTTTGTTGCCAGCCATCACCTTGATTTTTGTTTTATTAAGATGAATGTATCACTGTACTGGCTGCATACTGTGCCACAAGCTCTGAAAAGATTTAAAGTCTAATTAGAACCTGTGCATTATTTACGTGGGAGTTGAACATTACCCTCCAGGTACACATGAACAGACCATTCTAAAGAGAACACATCTGAAGTGGGAATGTTATATTCCAACATGCAAAATTAAGACATCCTTCAAAACACCTGTTTCCTTAGAGGCAATTGGTTAAGCCTGCCTAGAACATCCCTTACATAAGCTTTAGAAAGGCATCTGAGTTTTATACCATCATTTGCTGCTATTTACTAAGTGGTTACCATAGAAATTGTAGATTATTTTCAGAATATTGCTTTAATCTTGCACACAGCTGTAGGTGTACCCTCATAACTACTGAATTGCATGTGCAAGTGCACAGACACACCTGTGCATATTCAAACTTAATTCACATCACAAAGCAAAAAGCCAGATTTCTTCTGCATGAATATCCATATGCCTTCACTTGCTACTGGAAAGAACTCCAGGAGAAAGTAAAACTCTTACATCTGCTGACAGAACCCAAAGAATTTTCGTTTCATTCCTGATTTTTAGGCTCTTATGTAATAGATTTAAAATAGTTACAACAGCCTAACGACATATTATTAAATCATTTTTACTTTCAATTAACACTAACAGTAAAGTTTCAGAGAAAATTTAATAGGAACGATGAAATAACGAATCCCTGAAAGATTCCAGGATACTATTTTGTAAATTCATAGTTATAAGCTCAAAAATAAGTTGTGCTGCACCAACAGCCTGTTAAATTACCTCGCGATCAGAGCTTGTGCCTGGATAAAGCCTGAATGTTTCTCCGCCAGTAGATGGTGCACGAGTGCCGCTGTCATTTGACTTCTTCCTTCACTTCCTTTCAAGGGGAAATATTTAATTTTCATGGTAACCGAGGCTTGCAGTAAGCGAGGGACTTAATATGCAATGATGGTTTCCCAAGGCTTAGGTCTCCCTTCCAAGCAACACAATGCTCTGCTACTACACGCCTGACGAGCTACAGTTCTGATGTCCAGGGAGAGGGGAGGAGTAAGGGTTGGGGAAGGCAGTTCTCTTTTCCCAAACGTTTAAGAAAGTAGTTCATAAGAGGAAAAATAAATTTTACTTGCTGTCAAAAACAAAAGATGCATGGGTTTAAGAGCCAGTTCTGGACTGGGTTTGCTGTATGTCCACTTTTCATTACCCTTCTCACACCTGCAAACATGGATAAGATCCCTAACACCAGAAAAAGAAGGAAGTATGTGTGCATCATTCTAAAACCAACCCTTCTTTAGCTGTATTTTTGCACTTTTCTTCACTGATCTTAAAAAAAAAAAAGCAGACTGCAAATTCCGTCACAAGAAGGAAAAGTGAACAAGACATTTCATTAACTTTTTTTTTTTAGATGGATCAAGCCTTTAAAGAGGAAGGCAAAAGATGAAAACATTTTAGCAGCGAAGTGGTTAAAAATGTAAGATGAAAATATTAATGCACACACTAATAAAAATATTAAAGCATATATGTCATATAAAATACAGTACAGGACCAGGAGTTTCACTATGTTGTATAGTGCTCAGAGGAAATTGTTAAACTAATTTCTTTCTGAATTATATACAGAATAGGATTCTACAGCATTTACCTATATACAGCCAGCAAGTTCTTTTCTTAGGTTGTTCATACCTCTCTTCACTTTGAGTTAGGAACCTAGCACTTACAAATATTCAATTTCCCTCATTCACAAGAAAGACATTACCACTTTTTTTTTTTTTTTTTTTAAAGTTAACAGTCTATTCCAGGCAACCAAATTAAGCTGAAAATGTGTGAAGCATGAAAATCAACCAGAGTAGCAGCTTTCAAATATATAAACAGTAAAAACCAAGACTGCTGCTACAGCGTCATATTCTTGGACTTAATTCATCCAATCTTAATACAAAACTAGAAGCTCTTTCGTAACTTCTACAGTTATCAATATATGTTTCTTCTTTTCAATGTGAAATAATACTTCGAGATGATCTATGTACACAATGTGGTTGATTCAGGCTGTAATATAAATATAAATGTTTTCTTTTAAAAAGTATCTTACAGACAGATGATATACACTTGCTTCTTTTACTTCTGGGCTACAAAGGAAAATTGAGGGCACTGATACATGCAGAACAAAAAGCTACAGAAAATATACTGAAAATGCATAGGAAGTGAGAAAAGTTAGTCATGTGAATCTTTTTTTTTTTTTTTGGAATTTAACAAGAAGGGTACTCTGAGGACAACCTGCCCACTCCTGCCATGATAGCAAATAGGCACTTTCCCTAATGAATGATTTTTAGTGTTTCACATATCTTCAATGAGAAGTAACTGTTTCTTACTTCATGACAGCAAAACACGAAATGTTCTTAAAAAATCTCTAAGGGTTAATTGGTTAATTCTTATTTGAAAGTTAAATAGTAAATACAAAGCCATAACAAATGTCGTGCACAATATCACATGTGCATACACACACGTGCACGCGCACACACACTCTCTCACCCCCTTCCCACTCCCCAGCCTCCCTCCAATTTCAATTAAGTTCACTCCATTTTTGCCTGGGCTGTAATTTATTTCTCAAGTCTTCTGTTGTCTTTTGTTGTTGTTCAAATAAACAGTAGTTTTGTTCAAGTAAGAAAAAGTTGCAGTTCAAAATAATGAAAACAATTTCAATTTTGTTATTAATCTTGTTTTAATCATAGTACTTGATAAACAGCTGAACAGGATCCTAGTTTAACAGAAGGATAAACAAGAACACTGATGACAACTCGTTACAACTGTCTTAATGTACCTTTTGCTTAATGAACATCTGTATATGTAATAAAAGTATTTTTGGAGGACACCCCAAAAGAAAACAACTTGCTGGTTGAGCAACAGAAACAACTTCCTTTTTGCTATTATGTTGAAATCAAAGTCATTTATATATAAAAATAAATGTTATGTTCTAACAAGAACATTTTAGACAATTACATCTGTGCTTAACAAAAAATATTGGTCACTCAAGACTAGAATAATTAATATTTTAGAGGTTTTTAGATTATCAGAACGTATGGATACAACTCAACACAAACTGTAGCTGAAGGGAAACAGGACTGAAAATATCAATTTGTCCATCTGGAATAAAAATGCAACTAAATTAACTAATTAAATATTTAAAATACTACCATGGAATGTGACAGTAGATATGGTCCATACCTACTAGATCAGAGGGAAGGGAAGTATAACATGTAATAATTCGTACCTTACACATTTAGTTAAATATAAACATTTGTTATTTATACATAAAGTCGCTTCCAAAAAACTATTAATAAGTGATTTAGTTGCACTTAAAATCGGTTTCATTTCTCATTTGCTGAGTATTAACTTTTCTTAATCTTTAATCAACTGTCACTAGTGCACTTTTAGTTAAAATTTCCCCTCAGGTAAGTTTTAATCCTTTTAAAAGAGCCCCCTCACCTAAACCATGAATGTACAAAGTGGCAAAAGTTAATCCCTTTTAGTATAATCATAGTTTATATACTCATTTTATAGCCAATAATAAGAACAGGCTTTCCTTTGCAAAATCTCCTTCACAACTTGCAACAAATGCCACGCGCTTAAAGGAAATAGGCATGGCTAGCACTTGTAAAATGCCAAGGTCTGACAAGTCTCCTTGCTTCTTCCACATCAAGCATCTCTTACATGAAAGAAGACTCCCTTCAGCTTGCCAAAAAGCTTCTACAAATCCAAGTTAGATGCTTCCTGGAAACAAAGATTTTCAGCTCTGTTTGGCACAAGACTGATTCATCCTGCAGCTTTATGCTTCCCTCCACAGCACCCACATACCTCACCGCAGTGATGGCATGCTCTCAAGGGGAGGTAGCAGCACATACACGGAGCAATGAATGACAGCGCTACCAGTGCTAACCAGCGTAAGCAGAACTTGTCATCACTAGTGTCACATGAGCAAGGATCAGAGAAATCTCCTTCAGAGTCTGACATGCAGTGATACAGCATGCTCTCTGCGCAAAGCATGCAACTAACTTGGTAGATACATCTTTTAATAGGATCTGGAGCATCTTGACATTTTCCTCTGCCGTTATCTTCATGATTAAACCTTTCCTGGCAGTATATACAGCGGGAGCGCTCACCATCCTCTTTTCTTCTTTTCGAGTTTTTAAATTTTGATGAGGAAGGCTGAGTTTTAAATACCACAGAACTCTTTGAGTCTTTCAGGGAATTCAGCTTAGTTCCATCCCCACATGGGTATAAATAGTCAGATTTTTTACTGTCTGATTTAGAAAATGGTATATTTGAGTCTGCATCATCCCTCTCCAGGTCGTTCTTCCACATGTCAGGATGCCTGTAGTCTGCATAACGACGTATCAAAATATCACGAGGGTTTATTCTTACGATTTCATCTTCATCCTGAAAGCTAACGTGTCTGATGGACTTCGGTGGGACCTGAAACAGCAAAGACAAGATTAGTTTACTACAACGAAGTTCTAGATTCATGTCCACCTACGATGTAAAAATTGGAGTGCAGGATTTTTTCCTTGCGTCATGAAGATAAGTTTTTCAGTTTATTTTCTTTCCAGTACAATTTACAGACTTCCCCATGATATTGGCACCATGAGGTTTCATATTCCTTCCTGACTTTTTACTCTGGATATTCTGGCATCCACATAAAATTTGATGCTGTTCTTTTTATTAAGCTCAAAATTTGGGTTTTAACATCTTACAGTAGCAATTAATTCCACAGATCAATGGTGCCTTATGTGGCTTTGCTGGTTTCGTGTGTCAGTGACAATCTTTAGGATTAACTCCCTGACACATTCATGTTGAGTTGCTCATGCTATCTAAGGAGAAGCTTTCCTTAGCCTTTATTCCTACTCTGAATTTTCAAACTTCCCCCAGTTTTGCTACTATAGTACTGAATATAGGTTACTATAGCTGTAGTCTAGATTTTGCCATATGAAGAATAATATTCTGTAAGGTTCAGTAGTATGATCAGACAAGTTTCTTGTCCACAACAAGTGGCTTCTAAATGCATCTCACCCTTACATACAAACACATACAATACTTTACTGAGATTGGTTAGTTTAGGACACCAGCGGACAAAGGATTAAGTACTTTTAAAATTCTCAACTTGTAAGGAACTGATGATAATTTAAGACTTTTTACCTTAATGGACAAGTAACAAGGAATGTGCTAAACATATACAAAGCAAACAACAGAGATAAGAGAGTACTTGTTTATTCTGTCTCACAATGAAAGGGCAAGGGGGTATGAAAAAGTTTTTGAAGGTGATAAATTTGAAACATCAGAATTGAAATACTGCAGATCTTAGATACAAACGTAAGATAGCAGACTGCCATGGAATGTCACTGAAATCACATTACAAGTAACTTCTAAGAAAATGTGCAAACAACAACAAATAGGATAAAAATTTAGCACATGTATGGAAGGAGCTTCTGAAAACAGCAGATAGTCCAGCAAAACAGCAAAAGTCTCAGTATGTCCCAGTATGCCTGCCTTACAGACAGGCAATTATTTTCCTACACTGTAGGGCTATTATAATCAGAGCCAGAATATAACTGAGCTTTAAGTCTAATTCTGCCTTTTTTTTCCTCCTGTCAAGTGCACAGTCTGCAAAACATCTCACAGAAAAGACTGAAAAGCACTCCCTAACCCATTGGCCTGAAAAATTCTCCCAGATTCAGGAATTACTTGGGAACACATCTTTGGCATCCATATCATAGCTTTATTAGTGCTGATGAACTTAATGAGAATTAGCATGTCCCTAATCTGCTGCAGCGTGAAACAAAGTGTTACTGAAGATGATGTTTTAAGTTTACACTTCAGTTTCACTTTGCATGTGTCCATGCTCCTACTGCATGGAAGTCTGCATGTCTCAATGTTGCGGTAGACGGCAGAAGAGGACGGAATAGCTTCTTAAAATATTCTTACATAATCAGAAGTTGGCATATCTGTAGCCTGCTCTAACCACCACTTCCCTGCTTGGTAATCCTTGTGTGATATACATCAATTACAGAACTGTGATTAGAGCTGCTTTGCCCTATGAGCTTCAACTGCAGTACGCTAACAAGAACAATTTTTGTCTTGGCTCCAAGCTGCTTAGTTGGATTTCCATGAGATCTAGAGGATACGGTGTGAAGAAAGGCCATATCCTATTCAGCTGACATCACTGCTTGTCCTTATTTTCCCGGGCTCTGATGCAAGCTGGACAACCCTTTACTTATAAAAACAGACTGCTTCCAAACTCTTTGTTTTCAAAAATGAGAAAGTTATTGATCCTAAAACAATAGGCTATCTATGAATAATTGCCTTTTTTGAACCATTAACAGCATAAATTTAAGGGGAAAAAAGCATCAAAAATGTCATTGCATATGTTACAAGCACAAAGGATCCTTCCCCACTACTCAAACAGAGCACTAAGCATGCATGTAAGATAGTAAATGAATTGTTTAAATGAAAAAATAAAAAAAGAAATCCACCCTAGACCTCCCATTTCCCAGACATTATATAGCCGTTAAAGATCACTACAAATACCAACAACTCTGAAATCTGATCCTTCCTCAATCTTTATTTGTTTGAGCATAACACATAACCAGAACTTATTTCTTTTAAATCTCCAGCCAAACACCTACTAAAATGCTTAAGGTTTGACATATTACAACTGTATGTAGGCAACTGATGACAAGAAATCACTAATTAAGGAAGGAAGTGACAAATGCTGGAAAACTTGTGATAAATGCAGGAAAAATTTTGGAAGAGCTTTATTTATAAAATACTTACACATTGGGTATTTACTGGGATCTATCTGAAAGCATAGGATACGTAAACTTACAAACTATATGAAGCCCAGATTTCTTTTGGCACAACTACCAGCAAAATTCAATGAAAATAACAAACCTAGTCCTCTAGATGTTCACAATAGTATCTCAGTACAGGTGCAAACTGTGTAACAGCTGAAGCAGGAAGTGAGGAAGAATATTATAGCCAAACTCCACAGAGTTTGGAAATCAGGGAGAAAATTGTTGTTGACATGGCTGAACTTACTAGTACTACACCTTACTTGAAGGGTTTCACCTTTACACAAGGCATGGACACTTGCTCAGTACTGCAGCCTTCACTGAGTTCCCTCAAACAAATGGATGCACCTGACTGCTCTAGTTGAAACTCTACAATACAAGGACAACAGCAGCTGAATATAACATAGCAAAGCACAAAATTTAACTGAAACACACACCCAAAGATGAGGAGCTGAAGGACTTAGGTATTGTTATTTTTTTTTTTTTTTTAAATAACATCACTACAAGAAGGACATTGAAGTACTGGAGTGTGTCCAAAGAAGGGCAGTGAAGCTGGTGAAAGGTCTAGAGAACAAGTTTTATGAGGAAGCAGCTGAGGAAGCTGGGGTTGTTTAGCTTGGAGAAGAGAAGGCTCAAGGGAGACCTTATTGTACTTTACAATTACCTTAAAGGCAGTTGTAGCGAGGTGGGGAAATCAGGCTCTTCTCCCAAGCACTGAGTGATAAGATGAGGGGAAATGGCCTCAGGTTGTGCCAGGGGAGGTTTAGGTTGGATGTTAGAAGAAATTCCTTTACAGAAAGGGTTGTGTGGCATCGGAATAGGCTGCCCAGGGTAGTGGTTGAGTCACCATCCCTGGAGGTCTTCAAGAAACGCGTAGATGTAGAACTTAATAGCATGGTTTAGTGGTGGACTTGTCAGTACTAGGTTAAAAGTTGGACTAGGGGATCTCAGAGGTCTTTTCCAACCCGACTGATTCTATGATTCTTACAGTATTACAGGAAAGGATTTGAACGGTCATTAATCACTTCTTTAGTTTCAGCATGTACTATTTGATTTACAAGCACAGTAAGTGTTCAGATCTATTTATAGCTAATTGAAACAAAAATTGGTATTTACCTCAAAATCTGCTGTGCCACATGGTCACGTGCACGGAGCTCAGCAGAGAGCGCAGTGTGTGCATGTACAGACTGTGAGGTTCTGTTGACTTGCCTATGTTCTAATGTACGCTACAGGGCTATGCAAAAAGCATGGTATGTTTTATATCACAGCTTAAATTATTTCCTCACTAGCTTATTCTATATGTGCTCTTAGAACATACATGCTGTTTAAGCTAATGCACTTTTCTTTGCAATGCAATGAAGACTAACAGCATATACATCACTAGTTAGCGCAGCCAATATGTATTAGTTATGATAACCTCATCATCCATCTTGCTCAAAGAAATTCTTAAATTCTCTTTGCAAGTAAACGGGAAGAGGGAGGAATACTTATCTTGACAAACAGAACAAGCAAACATATGAAGTGACATACAGAAGATAATTGGCACAGATCAACAATAAAAATTCATAATTTTAAACTTTCATTAGTTCTCCAGATAAGACTGTTTCTTCTGCATAATAAGGCAGTTAGAAAGCAGCTGATACAAGACTTTAATACAATCCTATCTTTCTTTGCAAGAATGACCCAGCACACAAAAAAGTGTTTTTTCAAAGTGCAGAAATATTTTCTGATGAAGTGCTCACAACTACTTGAACTTTCATTCTGCTTTGACATGTGATATTAAGCTCCTTCTAAAAGCTTCCCAATCTGTTTGCTTCTAAGCATTAGACCCTCAAATTACTAGTTATCTCTCTCACTAGTAAGTCTACCTCTACACTCTACCAAAATGATCGGTTCTGTGAGAAGAAGGCAAAAGGTATATTGTTAAAGAAAAAGTTGCAACATTGCCTTTATGATCTCAGGTCATATAAACATGACTTCTTTTCAAAAATGTCAGTACATCAGCCTTCTTCAAGTTAGTGGTCTTTCCTCTTTTAAGAATGTCTGCTAACTGCTTAATACCTTTCATGCATAACCAATCCACACTTTTTCCTTCTGTACTAACACTGAATATTTTAGTTTAATAGGCAGTTAGAGAGCATAAACAAAGTTTCACTAAAAATATGCCTCACTGTGTAATGCACCCTACATACCCACTTTCAAGATACTTTAAAATATTTCTAACCAAAACACTATCATTAGTATACACATAACTGAGATTGAGTCCATGGCCAGTTTACATTTTCTAAACAAATTTAAATAACTGCTCAAAGCTGCAAATACAGAAGTCTGTAATACAGACATTTGACTTTGAATAAAGTGGAGGACTTTTTCATGTAGTCTGCCACAGGTAAATACCTTCACAAAGCACTACCTCTGCCATAATAACGCTGTCATGTTTCAGCTGCAAAGCTCATATTGATCACTTCAGGAAGTCCAGACTATAATACTACAAACAGGGATTTAGAATGAAAATGCTTTTTTGTCAGAAACTGCATCCTCTGCCAGTAGTACAGCAAGCAAAGTAAGAATTGCTTCTGTTGGTGGTCTTACCTGGTTAGGCTGGCTAGGAAAACAGGCTCTCCTGGTGCTGAAATCCTCAAATGCTGAAGGCCTTAAATTTGAACTGTTGTAAGGTTCACTGGTTACTACAGTTTCGTGTTGGAAAAGGTGATCTTTCATTAATGAACCTGATGTGTTTTCTTGAGTACTCTAGAATACAAAAGAACACTCCTGAAATGATTTTGCATTTACACAAAAAGTGTACCAAACCCACCAAGTTCATGTATAAAAGCATTAACATTCTACACAGTTTGTTAGAAGCATTTAACAGTTTAATACATTTTTAAGTACATATAAATGCGCAAGTACTTTCTTAACGATGAGTCAGCCTTGGAAGCTGAGAGTTGACTCTCTGCAGAGCATACACAGCTTGGGGGTTAAAGACACAGGCCTTTAACTCGCTTGCCAAATCAGACATGAGGAACGTCTTTAAGGTAGGGGGGGTTAAGCCCAGGCCCTGAGACGATGCTTTCTCTAGCTACCCACCAGGCTGACAGTATTTACAAATACAGAACTGGAGGAAAACAATTCTGAGACTAATAAGGCTAAAGCTAGTCAGACCTTTTAATAAATTAAAAAGCAATACTGCTTAACAGATCAGCTGGAAAGGAACAGAAAGTCAATTTTAGCATATACTGTCTCAATTAAAATATCTAATTACAGCAAGTGTGTATTAAACAACTAATGGCTGTCTTTTTGAAATTAAGGTTATATCAGGCAGTTTGATACAAACATGAGACCATGTGGCAGTGTATAATGAGATATCTACAGGACGTATGCCACTCAGAATGAGGAAGAGGAAGTATGTTTGGGTGGAACATGGGCTTGTAAGATGATCCAATTTTCTGAAAATAACAGAAAAACAAACACTTCATTCTTTAAGCTAACTGCCTGGGATATACTTAGGATACAGTGGAGCATGTTGATATAAACCCCATTAGGTTGCCAAAAATGTTTTGTTGTACAATGTTGTTTGCATTGAAAGACACTGTAAAGTTAACTGTCTGTCATAATCATGATAGCATTGAAAAAACTCTGGCATCATCCCACTTCCAGCAATAAGAGTTTCAGTTTTAGTATAAGGATTTCTTAATAAGGATTTGTACAAGGATTTTGTATCAAGAAAACATGAATTGTGCAAACAACAAAAAAATACTGCAGAAAACTACCGAGGAAGAGGCAAACCTGAAATTTTGGCAGGTTAAATACTAATACTGAATTGTTAGTCTTTGTTTATCAAAATCCTTAAGGAACTTATTCTGAGATCGCATTAGCACCTGATGTAGATAAAAGCCCTATGCATCAAATACTACATCTGGATTAAGTTGAAGCAGCTGCTCTGCTGCTAACACTTAGAAGAAAATCATCTCATCGCTAAGAATGTATATAATGTTCAGAAGCACTGAGCGGAAAAAATTAAAATTGAGTACTTAATTAATGATCAGCTTTAATTAATACCAGTGAACATCTAGCCCATGAAAGGAAAGACAGTAGTTCAATGAGGTCAAAGTTCAGCTGAAAAATGAAGACTGAAAACTCCAAAAAGAAGCACTTTTTGCAGGTCCTTGAGCATGACAACACTACTAAGCAATCAACCCTGTATTTTCTGGTCAAATACTGCTGGGAAAGGAGTACAAAACAACGTTAAAATGACTGGCAAGAGTTAGATTTCAAGGAAGTATGCTTATTTTAAGAGCAAAAAAGCATCAAATATTAGTGCAATATCAAACATCTTGCCAGCAGGATGTACTCCTGCAGGTACATTGCCCAACGACATAAAAAGCTTCCAAAACATTGTTTCAAACCACAGGAGACCTGCATTCAGAATGAAGAAGAAATGCCTACAACTATTTTTGGTTTGAGCAATGTTATAAATGCTTACAAGCAGAAACTATTTAAGCTAGAAACACACTTAACAGCTAGAAGGCATTTTACAGAAACCACAGTAAAAAGCACTACCTAACCTACAAGTTGAGTTCCCTTAGAGCTATTATCAATTTGAGTGGTCTAGCGTGAAGGATGAAGGAGGTGCAAAAACTGCTACTCCTTCCTTCCCAGGGAAAAAACAGACACTTGCCCACATGCCAATCATTATCCCTGGGTGAGCTGTGCAATGAACAATTCAATTCATTGTTCAAAAAAGAACAATGCACAGCTTACAGGCCTGGGCACTGCAGGTAAGTGAATATGGCCTAACTTCTGATATTTAACAAAAATGAAAAGCGAGTAGGTTATTGACCATCTTTAGCCTATAAATATTCATTATGCAGAACTACAGAAATGCTAGATGAATATCCCAAACTCTGTGTTTTTAATCAAAGTGATAGTTTAGACACAGCTAAAGCACATTTACTAGTATCAAAAAGGCTTTATTTGGACGGACACTTTCTGCTCCAATACGATGTTTTATGACCAGGTTATAAACACCTGAAAACCCGTATTTATAACGGAAATACTGATGACCTGACAGAAGAGGCCCTAGAAACAAAAATGTTATTGTATTGGAAATGCATTCAAGTGAAAAGCAAATGTGAAGTTTTTCACAAGAACTAAACTTGGTATATTAAATATACGGAGTATT
Source organism: Anser anser (assembly GCF_964211835.1). NCBI lineage: Eukaryota > Metazoa > Chordata > Aves > Anseriformes > Anatidae > Anser > Anser anser. The sequence goes on along the minus strand of NC_139725.1, from coordinate 26,814,486 downwards.
ACACACAAACACAGATGCACGCATTCCCTTTTTCTACTGTCCAAAGCAATTACACCGCCCACATTCAATATCCTTTAACCACAGCCTGCAAAGTACAGTACTGGCATAGGTTATTCAGTATCATCTGTAAAGTAACCTACGCCAGTTTTTAATGCACAACGGAAATCTGGTTTGCTCCCAGCTGCTGGTATAATAATTACTGTCCTATGGTTGCTAAGAGATACTCTGAATTTTTTTCCAAGACTACTAAAACATTTCTGTGCGCACAGGCAAAAGGATGCTGGGTAAAGCAATAAAATGACTCCAGCTGTAGCTCTCCAGCAGAATTCAAAGCCAGATGACAGCTGTAGAGAAAATGAAAACCAGACTGAGCTTCTCTTCTTCTTCAAGTTCTCTCTCCTTACTTCTCCCAGTTTGCCAGAGTTAAATCTGGGAGAGAATTCAACATTGTTCTGCAAACATTGTTAAAAATGTTCTGCTCTAAGTAAGTTTAATGATTACACAGAAGGATGTATGAGAGACCACATTTCCGCTGCATCCCAGCTCTTGTTTTTACTTCCCATGAGGCTTGAAAATCTGCTGTTTGATGCTAACCAACACAAGAAGAGTTTACATTTTTGTCTGTAACTTTTAATTGTGAATAAATGATACAGGTTTCAAAGACATTTGAATAATATCTTTCTGCTTTAGCTACTTCTAAGATGGAGCAATTACTTCCATAGTTGGCAAAGAAATGCTATTACAAGCAGGTATGTATTTCTGACATGGACTGAGATATTACATAGATTAATCTGAATGTTTTATGCAGTTTAAAGTTAAAAAAAATAAAAATATGGCATTTGACATATTTCTTCCATGTCTGTCCTACCTGAACATATAAAGCATACTAGTAGGGTTTCCAAGGGAGAAGCTAATAAATTAAGACACAAAGTGTAACTGAGGAAATAACAGAGGGAGGGAGATGTAAACAGGCTGTTATAGATACTGGCAAGAAAAAAAGAAATACCTCTTTTTTGAATACTACACCACAAAAAGGTCTAATAAACCTAAATAATTTTAGCTCCTATATTATTAGGTATTTAGCTCCTATATTAGGTTGATAATAAGTTACTTTTACTTCCAGGAATTACACCTGGTAAAATAATGTACATTGAATATTGCTAATCTTTAGTGCTCAATCACGTAGTATGTTTTTCTCCGTACAAACAATAATGTCAAGTGTAAGTTATTTCAGATTTCCTTACAAATTATAATGTCAAATTATATTTGTAAAATAAAACTTGTTCAAACCTTTGCTTACAGACAGAATAAATCAAATGCTCACTAAAATAGTTTATTTGCAAAGAGGCACATGAACCATTTAGGTCTTTCTCGCCTGCACCCAAACCACTGAAGTTGTGTTTAATTTACAGGACTTTTCCCATTCGTATCGGCAAAAACATCAATGTACCTATTTCTGAAAGCCAATCTTTTTCTTTTCTTTTTTCTTTTTTTTAAATAACCCACAAACTTATAATTTATAAGCCTTCAGTTTTCTTCTGCCAGTAGTAAGAAACTCATGAGCTTAAGTGCTTCATTTCATTTTTATTACTTCAGAACTGTTAAAACGCTGATAGCCTCTAAATAACACCAATGTCTGAATCAACAAACTGACAAGACTCAACTGCTGTATTTATCAGTTCTCAAAAGTAAGACTTCTGCATTCTAGTTTCCAAAACCTACATAAAAATATTTTTAAATACACGAACTCTAGATTTCATTTACTTAGATTTACTTCTAAGAAAAAACCACCAATCCTGATTTTTTTGTTTTGTTTTGTTAAGCTAGATCAGATTTAGAGTGAGAAGTTTGTATTTGGTAGAGGACAAGAATCTGAGCCAATCTCTAAGCAAACAAGCAAACTGACTTAAACAAGCTGCTTGTCTACTGCATTCAAAATAGCTGGTTTTATACCAAAAAAAATCCAAGCCTCCTACCAAAACAAATTCCCAGTGTATGTTTCCATATAAATACATATACATTTGCAATATTTATTTACAAACACTGCAGGAAGTCAGACAGCTCTGCATTAGCTTACTTGTGTGTTTCTATTTCAAATTAATCTAGTAGAACTATGAACGAGGCTTCTTTAATGACATGAACAATTCTTACATAGTATGTTCATTAAATAACTAAAAGTAATTTTCATCATTTAAGCAATCTTTAAAAGCAAGCATGAACAGCTTAAATGATTTTTTTTTAAATACTAACTTTTAACATTATTTGTTAACATATCTATGAAGCTACAATGAAACCGTCTTCTTAAAAGACAGATTTGATCTTCATTAAAAAGGATGCTTTCTCTGTGAGACTGTATTTCAAGTACATAAAGTCTAGTAAGCCGAGGTCCAACAGCATGAGCAAAACACTAGCCTAGAAAGTGCAAGACAGGAGTTCAATCTTTTGATATACATTTAAGAGTTGCACATACAAGTTTTGATCAACCCGTATTTCTACCTGCTATATCTACAAGATGCGATAATACCTACTACAGGTAGGTATTGAGGTAACAGCAATTTGCCTGACTAGATCAGAAAGCTATGCGTTTTGATCTTATTTGGATCATTTCCTTTCCTTTCTGTAGCACAGATTATAACTGGCCAGTAAAATAATTAATGAAGTCTGTTTTGCTTTATTCATCACTAATCGTTTTGGTTTTTAAAAAACAAAACCGACAAAAAACAAACAAAAAACACAAACCACTGCTAATGAAATTTATGTAGAGTTAATACTATATCCATATTTCAAATGTATGCACTAAATATAGGATTCCTAGAACAACATAGGCAAAACACCTTGACAGCAGATGATCTAACTGATTAAGGACCAATTAAAAATAAAGTTTTCAAACATACCTCAATGACATATTGGGGACTTTATTTACCACGCTAACTAATGAAGTACAAATGAAACTGAAGAATACCAATAGATACGACAGTTACTACAGGGAGTAAACTGAAATAAATCCATAAACCAAGATGCTATGAAAAGTAAGCATGAAATAACCCTTTTCTCTTTCTGAGAAGAATACATTCTGATGTTTTAAAAACATTAAGTAGTCATAAGCTCCACTGTTTGATCTTTCGTACTTCATTCCTCAGAGGTAACAAATGGCAGTTATGGAATATTGTACTGATGAAACATTAGTGTACATGAGGGCAGCTGGGATGCTTACATGCAGGTGTAAACCTCTAACCTTCTGCCCACACTCTAAAATGTCCTTCCATAAATATACTTCAAAACTTTTAGTAGGACTTTTAATCAAAACTACTATTAGATACGTGGGAGAACAGCTTATAGAATAAAAGGGAAAAAAAGAGATCATTATGCCTTTAAACTATTTGCGTGTGTATATACATATGTATATATGTGGCGATGGAACAAGTCAGGCTCCCCAATACGTAAGTTAAACCAAATGGTCTTACCAGTCTTTCAAGTAAACAAATTTATATATATACACACACACACACACATATATACAAATTTATACGCATGCACACATACACACATATAGTGGAGTAAGTTCCACTTGCAAGAGAATCATTCTTGGAAGAAGAAGGGGATTAATCACTGGGCAGAATATGTCCACTATTTAGTATTTCCCAGGATTTTGTTCTTGATGACTAGACCTGTATTTTGTAACTAAAATTCTATGCTGACATTCATAACCCCGTAATTATGGATTAGTTATCAATACATAAACTTTATTTAGATGAAGCATAGCTAAACCAGGGATGATTCAGCCTCCCTTGTATTTCTCCCCTTTCTCTCCCCCTTCCCTTCTGGTACTGTAGTAGGAAAGCAATTCTAGTATTGTTTGTTTCACTTTGGTATGCAGAGATATGGTAAAAGCAATTGGCTAGCTTCCTTGCCTCTAGAAAACAGGTAATTCTTATCTACCCAGAGCATGAATCCACAATGAGGCAACGCATGTTGTGGTAAAGTTTTGAAATATGTTTTCCTGTATAGAATGTGACAGAGATAGTTTTACCAGCACTTTACACCAAACTGGACTGTACCCATAAGTACATATAATAGATGTTGTAAATTAAATTAACTTTTTTCCACTTTTCTGAAACCAAACTTTGTAAACATATGAAATCACAGATATTTGCTTCAATTTTGGCATCCTTATATAAAAACATTGTAACTAGGCAGCATAATCAAGAGGTAATTAGTTGCCTCTAATCTCATTAGGCCTGTAGAAATTGCTCAATGATTAATCTTGGCAATAAAGCATGTTTAAACAAGTCTTTTAAAGCTTATTAAGGATAGCATTAACTTTGGCCCACATTCCTCCACCCTGTCAAGAACTCATTCTTACTGTAAATCCAAAATATCCAATTTTAAAGCAATTTTAAATGCCGTAAGATAAAGCACTGCAAATAAAGAGGAACAACAGGTGGTTGAGTGGCCAACTCTTACACAAAGAAATTTCTTCCACCATAAAACAGAAGGAAATCAAGAGACACTTCTGCATTGCTACTGCATTGCAGCATCCTTTCAAAATACTCCACTGCCTCGTATAACAATTTGATTCTTCAAAATAGGCTGCTAATTTTCTTGATTTTGTGTTGCAGGGGTTCTACACTGCATCTATCCATACTGATAAAGAATTCAATATTACATAAATGACAAAACTCCTTTCCTCAAGAAACCTCTTGGGAATATTATCAGTTTTCTGAAAATTCACTAAGACCCCTGAGCCCACTTGTTTCTCCATCAGCTTCACATTAATTTAAGTATCTTCAGTCTAAGAAGTCAGTGTTTGTGTAAATAAAGAAAAGGCTTTCTCTGAAACTATGAACAGGGAAGACAAGATTACAGGCACACACAAACAAGTAGCTTTTACTCAGTTGCGTTACAGCTATTTACTGCATATATATGTCTACAATATTTGTTTATATTACTAGCTTTTTAGTTACACATGCATGTTACCAGGCAGTGCTGCAGCATTTGATATGGTATTTGTGTAAAGTATCGTAACTCTAAAGCATAATGGGTGGTAAGTTATCAACTCTCCTGCTATTATGACCTCTAGAAATCAAATAGTGCAAATAAGGATCTGTAAAAAATTTCAATCTCAGCAAGTGACTACTTTATCTTCAGTGATTTTTTTTTAAATATTATCTGAACTTCTGCTCTTGTTTAGACTAGATTCCTCTACCATTATCTAAGCATCTTTTCAACCCCAATCATTCAGTGTTGGAAGTGTATATCGCTACAGAGCGTAACCTAGGAAAACAAGCAGGATGTGCCTGTAAAAGAAAAAGAAGATCCTGATCCCTCAAGCTAGTCTGAATAAAAACAATTTTCTCTTTACTCCAAAGATGACATAACCTAGAAGATGCATTTTAAACTGAAACTCACGATCGTTAATCATTCTATTGATTAAATATTGACTTCTTAGTTTAGGACAGATAATAACATGAATCTTCTAGATCACTGTTCTGGAACTTATTTCATTAAATTTAATTTGGCTGTTGCTCTTATTTGCTTATTCACACTAATTAAAAAAATCATTCAAACATTTTATTCAAAAAATAACTGTATGATTAATATAAAAACTAAAATACTCACTTGAAAGCAGTCTTCTGCCACTTCAACATCATTTTGGGAAGGTGGATAGCCTAGAAAAAAGGTTAAAAAATAAAATGGAAAAAGTTATTCTTTTATTTACTGTATACTGCTTTCAGAATTGACACCATTCTTCAATATCTAACTATGATAAATAGGCTTGTTTACTTTTTTAACCAGAAGATCATCGTATTTCAAGTTGATTTTAGTAAGTATTATTAATTACTATTTTCTGTGATTTTATTACTAAATATTCCTAGCCACACTCCTATCTTCTTCACACCATTCTTACGAAGGATTTTCAAAGAGTCATTGTAAGTCTGAAGGAAGGGAATATATCCTTGTTAATGCAGCATTATGAAAATTAAAGGCAGATATATTTGGTTAGCATGAATACATGTCGTGCTATGTTCTTTTGCTATAAATCAGCAGAAATAGCAACTGTGAGACCCTAAGACAGAAAAGGAGTCAGTGTCTCATTATTTCTCTTGCAGGGATCAGCACAATTCAAAGTCATTCTAATATGACAAAAAGCATTTTCCTTCAAAAACACATTTCACCCTTTGCTAATATGGTAACATACATTAAAGCCCCCCTAAATTCACTGCACAATTTTTTTTTTTTTCACACAAGCCTGAAAGACATGTTTTTTCCACTCAGTGGATACCTGTTCTCTGCAATTCCTCTCTCCCCCCATCTAACACTATATATGAAAAATATATTTTGAAAATATACATCTCAAAATTGAGGCATTAAAAGCTTCAATTTGTTCACTAGCTTCCATGAGGTCAGTGAAGCTCTAGAGCCAATTAGGCATATCATTATTAGAGAAAATTTTTCTACGGTCCCATCTAAATCTGTCCTCAGAGCTACTGTGTCAACTGTTAGTACACAAATTCAACTATGAACTGAAATTATCAGTAGATAAAAAGAGATTTCAAAAGGTCTCAAGTCATTCAATTTTATAGTTTAAGAACACTGAAGCTGTAAACAAGCTTCTGAGAAGATGCAAGTAAGACACTAACACTCCAGCTTCCTCCATTTCATCACCTCTAAAAAAAATAAAAATAAGGCAATCCTTTTTTATGTAGAGATGTTTTGGGAATTACCTCAGTACTTTTTGTGAAACAATTTAAGATGCTTGGATAAATGGTACTTTCAAAATGCCAGAAATACTATTTAAAAACTGTTACAATCTCAATATGTTATTGATCAATCCACATCTTTAAATACTGTTGGCACTGAATCAAAGGACTTTGCATAGCATCATCTCCATTATTTAACACAAGAAAAACCATCAATGCCCCTTCATCTGAATACATGCCTTGAGAAATATCCTCTACTGCTCTCCGAATACCTCTATCAAATGCTCTTGCATCAGCAGGACTCTGAAATGTGAGGCCAAACTTCTTGTCATCAATCTTCCAGTGGTAAAAAGTTGGAGTAACTTTGTTGTAAACGAGGTCCTTCTTCAACGTGCATTCCAAGACCACCTTCCAGAAATAAGACAGAAGGAAAAGGTATCACTGACTAATACAGCAAATTTGAGAACAAAAATGTAGCCTTCATGAATTACCTGAAAACATGCATCAAAAGAGCAGATAAAAGCCTCTGTTTAAATTTCTTCCTATTACAAGGATGTAATTTTAACTTAGTTGCCATTCTGGCCAAATTATGCCCTAACAGCTACTGATAGGGCAGTATGGGTTAGGGACACTGTGTACTGAGCAAATCTTCCCAGCCTCTGAGGTTTCTCATACCTGCAACAAGCACTTGTGTCAGTACACGCTTACTAGAAGCTCAGCAAATGAAATAAACCTCACCTTGAAAAAAAACATTAGCGTGCTAATATCTAGTACTACTGGGAGTTTTATCTGTATACTTATTCTACACATTTTTTGAGTGCTGAACTAACTTTATGCTGGTTTCAAGGCAGTTTTCTTAAAGAAAGGCAGAAAGAGAAAATACAGGAGAATGGTATTAAAACTGAAATTAATCAAACTACAAGCTTCTTGACTGTATTACTGTCTGTACTTAAATAAATGTATTTATGGTTCATTTTCAACTATAAGGGAAATAGTTATTAATAACAACACACAATTATTTGGCTACAAAACCATTACAGGTATACATACACAATGTTATCAAGCTAAGTCACAGGCTTCATATCTTTTCACCACTATATTAACTGATTTTTTTACATATATTTGCATATTCAATTTACTTCAAAAATTATTAAATGTAATATTGATGCATTGAATGTTTCTTGATACATAATCTGAGATAAACAAGAAAGTCTGAAGGGACGTGCATTGATCTGTTCCTGTATCACTAGGTGTAGTTAAATGCACTGCAAGATAACCTGTATCTCTACATTCTATTAGGTTTTGAAAACCTACACTCGGAGTGGAGCAAGGAATTTTAACATTTTATCATTTCTACATTAAAAATTAATATTCTGAAAATTCAGTTAATTTTGTTATGTGCGGAGCTTTCTTTTGGATGGAAAAATGCAAGATTTCTTATGACGTGGGAAAATTAAGTTAATTAAAAACATAATAGAAAAATCTCTAAGTTAAAAAAAAAATATCTGTCTGTACTTATTCTTACATATCCTTTGCATTCTTCCTCTCCTTTCCTTGTCTATTTATTACATAGGCAAGTATTTTTTTTTCCTCCTGCTCTTCATTAGTTATTCCCCCTAAACTGCAGCCCACTGCTAATCATCTCCTCTCAAGTTTTACTGCCTCTTAACCCTGTCTCTAGAAGGATGGCATTCTTTCCACACATACAAACCCTTTCAGCATTAAAATCTTTTTTTCCTCAACTCTGAGTTCTATACGTGTGTGTATATATATATATATATATATATATTTATTTACTGCCTAAAAATTCCCTACAAGGTACTGCAGCAACAAAAATCATTCTGCAGTTCTACGGTGTACTAGCGTATCATTCTTTGTTATTTTTTGATGATTTTAATCTTGCCTCCTCCAAAAAGAAAAGCAGTTCAAAATGAAGACTTCTCACACCATCACATTTTCTTGATCTGTGATCACTTTGGGGAGATCTCTGCTATATTAGACACCAACTATTTTCACACTATATACTGCATGCAGTTTCATCCAAAATCAGTAAACAGTACTACAAGGCTGATTTTTTAGTATCTCAATGAACACCTGCTCCTGCAGGAGTTAATACAGATTTCTTTACACTGAAAACACTTATCTGGAAGATAAATATTTTTACAAGATACTAGCACTGAAGATAAACTAATGGAGTAGAACTTTAGAGGGTATGATTTGCAAACCAAACCAAACAATCCCCGCCACCCCCCAAACAAAAACCCAACCTACACAACATTGTAGGAAACAATCATTAACAAAACAAGTAAGCAGCCTATACACCAGCATAATTATTTTCAGCCTTATTTAAGGAAACAATGAATTTGACAGGATAGGACAACACTGATTTTACAGCACTAGAGATGTATGAAAACATATCAGTTAATACCGTAGATGTATGTTGAAAGGGGAAAAAACACTTGCATCAAAAGCTGCAATTTTCTGAGTTCTCGAATATCCCAAACTCCACTTATTTTTTACTACACTTTTTTTATTTATGGTTGTGGTCTCTCCAGATTGTACGTGAAGAGAGTATCATACAGAGAGTAGTATCATGCTTTCCCGCGTGGCTACTAAAATCTGTTTTCCTAAACCTTTTTAAGTAGACCACCCCTAAGATTTTCAGTGATAGCCACAAGGAAAATCTGTGAAATTGTGAACTAAATGAATACGACTAAAAATAATTGCATTTCTTAATAAACAAGTCTACTGTTCTGACAGTTCTCTTCACTTGGAGAGTTAATATAAGACTTCCATGCCAGTATGAAGCAGGCATCTCAGCATTCATTGGGAGATATAGAATTCTCAAACTCATGATTGCAAACTCCGGAAGCATTCAACTGCAAAAAAAACCTCAATTCCCAGAGAATATGTAGTACTGTGTACCTATTTACTACTATTTAATGTGAAAATCCTCTGTTAATATAGCATCCAGATCTCATTAAGTGCAACACTAATAAGTCCATAATTATTCAAACACACTTGCCTGCTGTATGTTTCTTTCCTCACCTCTACAAGCCACATTCTTCAAAGGTATTAAATCTACTTGACTTGTATAGACAAATTTCTCAAAAATCAGAAATCTTACAATTCCAAGACAAGTGTTTTCAAACAAATTTGAGATGAATATTCAAGGCATCATTATCTTGTTTTGGAAACAAATATGAGAAAAACTTACATTTGATTGAAATTTCTATTCTGGTAACAGACCCTATAACTGAGCATCTCTATAAACTGGAGCCAGTTAGCGTTTTACTGGTTTCTAGTGTTCTACACAGCTTACAACATTACATCCAGATAGTTTCACAGTTTCTCATTTACAGACCAAACCTAGAAACACATAAGCATATTGTTTTTGATCATATTTTTGAATACTTTTACTGCTACATAGAATCAAAGACTTTTCTCCAGTCTTGGGACCAAGCAGCATGACCTGACCATATTACTGTTACAAAGCATATGCCCTCAGTGCCACCATGACCCCATGACAATTATTTTTCTATGCATGCTTTTTTCCCCCAATTCAGAAAGATATGAGGACTGTACTACAGCTATCAGAATCAATCTTTTACTTTTTTAATTGGTGTTGAAGTTTGAAATGAAGTAATTCAACAAGCAGATTTTTAGAACAGAATAGCATTTATATTCAGTTTCAGCTTTGCATCTTTCCATTTACACAATTACTTGCTGTTCAAAAGAAAGATTTTAAACTTAGACTTGCCACCCTGACTGGTGATCCAAAAATGTACTAGCCACATTCTTCAGTAAAAGCTTGCATAGGAAAGGACTGAAGAAGAACATAAAGGTACAACAAGAAACTGTTAGACTTTGTTTCAGAACGTAAGATTCCCAAAGTCTAAAAACCTGTAAGTGTAATGTATGTTTAATACTCTTGCCATTAAGACAGAAGTGAGCTACTGTAAACACAGTAAAACAGAGCAGCAGAGTGACCAGGTTAGAAGGGAGTGCAATTGTTCCCAGCAGACTGGCTGGAGCCAGATCTAGGAAGGTGGGTATAATAAAGGAGGAAACGTGTAATTATGTCAAGGGTATTTTGTGAAGACTTTGCATTCCAACACAGATCTAAACAACCTGGGTAAACCAGCAGGGAGCATTCCCTCTTATAAATTAATTCAGTGGTGCCACCACTTTGATTTCCTTCTTGGTTGATAAGAATGCTTTTTGTCAACCTAGGAGATGTTTTAAATAGCTACATACTGCACAATTTTTTTTATGTTCTGCATGCAATCTGAAGTTTGTTCATAACATTGCTGATAGTAACCTAACTCTCAGGTATATAAAGAAATGATGAGAAAAACCCCAGGGCAACTGCAATGAGGTACTTTAGTATTTTGATGTTCAGTCCCAAAGTATATGATTTATATAACGATGACTAAGATCTACAGTCTTAATTAGATGCCCACATATGCTAAAACATATATGAAGAGATTTGGCACTTTAGAATGGAATTGCAATTGTCAGTAGCATCAGATGCAGTACTTGGAGAGGAAGCAACTAAGGACAGTTTACAAGAAAAAGTAAGAGAAAAACTCTCTCATTCTTTTTGAGCATATCCATTGAAGAAGTAGCTAGATACCTTAATCTATTACCTTACATATGGATTTTTTTTTGCTTTGGAATAAATTCTTTCTTCAACATGTAGGCTTGAACAGTAATATTGTTTGTATTACTGTTCATGTTATACTGTATATATATTGTCCATGTACCTTAGGTAAAAGCCATAGATCTGACTGTATTTGCTGAGGTATTTCAAAACCCGTGTTTCCCCATCTCACAGAAAAAGTGCCCACATTTCCATGCTACAGTAGTTTTGTGGTCTATTTTTTTTATTATTTTTTCCAGGATAAGGGAATTTCTACACCTTTTCTGGAAGCTGGGGCAGCTCACAAAAGAAAGACCTGCTGGTCAGAGTAAATCAAAATGTAATCCACTTAAAAAGGTATTTTAACAGTGTATAATGTGACTGAAGAGGAGAAAAAAGACCATCTGTAAGGATTAGCTTTTTTCCTTTTTTTTTGGTGTTAATCCATTGAAGTATTTTCAGAAATGCCTGTGTGTATCTTTAAAAAGACATATTGAACAAACAATTACATTTCATCTTCTTGGTGTTTTCCTTGTATTGCATAACATAATCGTCTACTGTCAAATCTATTTGGACTAGAAAACCAGTTGTTTGGCTTCATTAAGAAAAGGTTATAAGCTGTGCTTTAAAAGTGAATCCACAGGAATATCACTGAGAACAAATGTAGGACCATTATCTACACAGAAAATAAAGAGCAGAACGTTTTTTAGAATCGATGACCTGATCCTTATCTAACAAAATTTCTCTTCCTGTCCCTGCTATGGGGGAGGAATCTGCAAACATATTTATACTAATATGGACTGGATTTTGGACAGGAAGATGAGCAGACACATTTAAGCCTTCTGCCAGAAGCGGAAACGAAACAAGGCTTGCCCAGGGGAATTGGGAGAGAGAACACAAACAGATCAGGACACTGATGGCTACAACATTTTCATATGCATGCTGGAGAAACTTTAAATCAGCCTTCAGTTCTGAGCATTTTATTACCTTAGATTCTGAAGGCAAGCAGTGAATGTTGAAAGTATCAGGAATTAAGAGAAAATTGTCAAGTACTTCTAAATGCAATTAAGCTGCTCAAAAACAGCTTTAATACAGCTAAAAAAAGTTCTAAAGGGAACTACTGCAAAGTGAGGAAGGAACTGCAGGTGCACATAGCTGTGCGGGAACACAGGGTACTCTGCTAATAGCACTACGCCTCGCTGAAACAACTGAGTCAGCAGAATTTCTATTTATATGCTCTCTTCCTACAGTAGTCACAGTCAAGGCAGAAAACTCAGCAGTCCTGCCTCAAGGGAGAAATTGGTATGCTTGAGAAGAATCAGCAGCATGGCGTAGAGAAGTAATTCTACCTTTTAGGCTTACACAGCTTAAGTTTAGGGAGTTGTAAATTATTGGCAGAAAACAGTAAGCCTTTGATAGAAGTCATTGAGATAGAGATTTTGTGCTTTCCCCACTTAGTTTCCACAGTAAGACTTTCCCTTCAAAAATGTATTGGCATACAAGCAACCCAGCAAATGTTAGCCAATTCCATCTTCCATAGGTCTGCAGGTAGCAACAGCTGATACTCTACACCAGTTTTCCTTTTGTGAGGCTGACTTTCATGGTGCTATTTAAGACAAGTTTGTTACAGCTGTTTACTGTAGCTGATAAATTAATACTGTCTATGTATTTGTCAAACCAGATTAATTTTTGGACCTGCTAACTTCATGATTTCTTCCAATAGAGAAGCGGGTTTCATGTAAAACAGCTACCTTTTAATTACCATAATCAAATTCCACATCTAACTGAATCATAACTGAGAAATTCCTTCCGATTTTGTGTTCTTAACAAGTTCTCATTTTCTAAATACTGACAACACTGCTAATAAACACAGTATCATCAGTGTATAAACAGGTCAACAAACAGATTTTACTTTGACCCTCTATTGGAAAAAAATGAATAGCAACATGTTTTTGCAAATGGATGAAAATCTACAGTGAAAAAATATGTTTTAAAGTTGCTGAAAGATCAAAATCTTTAATTCTAGAAATGTTTGGTGTTACCTAAAATAAATAGTTGGCTGTCTCGGTATATAATCATATGAATACAAGCTCAGCAACAGTATTAGATTGAGACTGTAAGTTTACTTCCCAGTCTACAAGCAACCATATGCAAGCACTGGGTTCTTTGTCGAACACTAAACAGATGTAAATTGTTACCGTTTTATCCCTGAGTCGTTCTCCATGGATAAGAAAATCAGCACAGCTATTCTCTTCCTGGGGAATGACTTTGAAGACTGTGACACAGCTTAGTCCACCCCCTCCAAGTGGTAACCATCCACCACTTGAGTCATCCCGGGTCATCACCACAGCTCGCACTCGTGCATAACTATTACTGGAAGAGATGCAAAAAAAAAAAATTAGTTTTACATAAATGCAAAACAGCTAAGTCTAGTTAAGAAACAAGACAAAACAAATAAAGAGGCAAAACAAAACAAACATCATAACAAACCCACAACCAAGATCACAATAATTCATGTAGTGGAGGTTCACTGCTTTCATAACTGTCACCTAGGAGAAACCAGTCTAAGACTCTAATAAACATTCCTCCCTAGTTTTATGCCCTCGTTAGGACTACTTCACAAGTATCCTCTTTTACTTGGAGCACACATGTGCGTTCCTTGTAAAGAAACTTAACCAGACAGTGCAGTTCCTCAGAGTCAAGATTTATATTCTTCCAGAAACTTTGCAGTCAGTGATCTAGCTAGAGAGGGCCAGGGGCAGGAAAAGAGTACGAATCAGCTCTTGATTTATTTTAGACTAATCATGAAGCGAGTCAGCCACCATGAAATCACACAGAAAAGAGAACAAGAAAGCAGAAAGAGGTCAGGCCTTCTGCCACTGAAATCTAAACAAGAACAGGCTTCTAGCCAGAAATGCTGCTCCCTCCTCCCTCTTTCCTCCCTCCCACATAGAGAGCCCCTCCTTTGGAAGGGGTAAGTCAGAACACAGGTGCTGTGGGGTTTGACAGCAGAATTGGTTATGACTACTTAAAAACTAATATTTCTATTAGCTGGTTCTCTCCAGTGCTTGCAGCGTGTGGAAAGTTACTTGAATTTTACAGTTTAATGGCTTTTTCCATCATCTAGCATTTTTATGAAATAAAAAAAAATAGTTATCACTTCGTTTCTTAAAAGCCCGATTTCTTTTGCAGAGTCCCAAAAAAATAGTTTGTGGTAATCTTCTCTCTCACCTTTTATTTATTTCTATTTAATTCAATGACACATTTTAGTTTTGAGTAGGAATTTGCTGCTACACCTGTTGGAAAACCCTGTGGTTTGTCACGGAATTTATACGATCCTATCCTACATTCTACATACGGTTTACTGCATGAATGAGTATCCCACCACTTCAAGAAAAATAAGCTTCATGATACCTTGCTTGAGTACTTACACCAGTCAGCATTAGTTACGTAGAATTTAGTATTTCCTGTTCAGTCCTTAAAAGGGAACAAAGCTATTCCTTCCGTATAAAAATACGCAACACAGCCATTACCAAACCATTGTGTTTGAAAAAGACTTAAGGTCTTTTCCCAGAATAACAGAAGGTAAGCTTTTTTGCATAATAAATATATTACGTTTGCAGACACACGCATGATTCACACGATTCATATATATATATATCTGTGTATAAATGTGTATATAAGTATAAAAATAATTTTGCTGCTTAAATACGTAAAGGTCTGCAAAATGGTGAAAAAACAAGACTATTTAATTTTAGCTTATAGGCAAGTGAAGTTGTTTGTAGTGACTTTGTTTACCCCACAAACTAACCTCCTCCTCCTAAACTCAGTTAAAATGACAGTTCATTTTACATTTTACAGCATTTCTATACCAGTATCCCTTAGTAACTTCTCCCATACAGCAGATAAATATAATCAAGAAAAAAAACAATCCTTTATTGTATGTATCTATCAATTCTAATGTCTGAAAATAAAAATTGCTATATTTTGATGCTTAATAGTGTTACTGAAAGTTGAATTGTTCATAGTTCTCTATCACTACTTAACTCAGAGATAATTTCAGATTGCAATTGTGCACTTAAGGCACAAGTAATCATTTGTCTCTTACTGTCTCAGGTGAAGAGCCTCCCCTGGCAGAAACTGAAGACACCAGGACTTTCCTATGAAACAGTAAAAAATAGGATGCACTAACTGGTTGAACTGTATTTCCGCTATTCTCCCTTCAAGTTAACTACAAATTTAGCTTAAAAGTTATTCATTCTATAAATCTGGCTGTCAATTTATCTGAATAAGTTTTCTTTTGCATACCAGAACTACTAAAGATGGTATTTAACATGCAGTAAGAGTTCAGTTTCATATCTTTCAGGGACAGTCACAGAACTTCACTTGGACTAAGTGGGAAAAATTAAAACACTACTTTTAAATGGTAGTTTACACTCCACATCCATTTTCTTTTCAAGAATTGAAGGAGAAGCAAAGGTAGAAGATACATATAACTTCAATAGTTTAGCTACTTCCATTTCCCAGAAGTCTTCTGAAATTTTCCCCCTTCCCTATAGCGAGATGCCTGTGTCTAGTTAACAATCTTGTGTTTTGCTTCCATATTTTCTATTCTTTAGACTATTTGAAACAATATTTATCCTTTCAAATATTTTAGAAACTGTCAAATCCACTCCATTAATGCAAGAACAAAAATAAAAGTGCCCAGCAGGTAAATCTGTAATATTTAATGAATAACCTCTTAAATCAAAAAAAGGTGTTTTTTTTTTTCAGACAACTACCTTATAAGTTAACTAGACAGATTCATTACTGTACTTGTTTAACAATTCCCAAAACAATGAAGAGACTGCTTTATTCAGTTATTTTATTTTAAAGGAACTGACATTAATGATAGCTATTTTTAGTAATGATACAAGCTGGCAAAGCAGCAACAGGTCTTAAGAGTGATTTAAATTTCTAGAATCCCCTACAAACGAACGAAGATGCTGAACCAAAGCACACCACTGCTGCTACTGAAGCCACCCAGCTCTCCTGTGTCTTCATAAGTGAGAGCCCTATCTACATTTCGGAACGTCTATAACAAATTGCTAAAATGCTGGGATGGTTTAGCTGGGGGAAAGAGGACAGACAGTGCTCCCATATTTTTCAGCACCAACCCTACAGTATTTTTAAAACCTGAGGGCCTGGTATGTTTACCTGCTCTTGCATGTTCAGATATTGCTGATAGAGCAGCTGAACAAAAGAAAACCAGCCAAACATGGAAATCAGTTGAGCACTGCTCTGATTAAACCTTTTATTAGAACTACCACAAATGTGAAATGCAGCATGAAGAGCAGCACTGCAACAACAGGCCCAAACCTATTGTATCACATTCAACGTTTCCTGAGAGGCTCTGATTTTGGTTGTGGTCACTAGAAACTGTTGAGTCAAGGGCAAGCTTTATGGGAAAAGCAAAACAGGATTTTGCCCATAGAAGACAGCTGCTCCTCAAGAATAAACCCTGAACAGCAGTGAAGACTGGGGAAACCCAACACCACACAGAAACCCAACACCAATTCACAGTTACGGAAATGGCACTTCTCTCTAACAGAAGAGTGCCTCAGGTACGGAGATGAGTATTGCATTCTTATGTGATTACAACGAATTATAAATTGTGATCACACTGATTTTCCCCTCATAGTTAAGCACCACTAGAAGTACAACGTCTGAGCTGTATACTTATTAAACTTGAAAGAAAGTCATTTTAAGACAACATAGTATACTTTGTACTCAGAGCTCAGATATTAGATCTGCAAAGTTTGATTTTAAAAAATACTAGCATAAGAGAATTATTGAAGATGATTCTTGGATTAAAACCAAATGATGGAAAGGGGTGAACTAAGAAGCCTGAGAAAGTATTGGGAGGGCAGAAGCAAAGAACTACAAACCGTAAGTGGACCAGGAAGATACCGAAGTCACAGTCCTTGCTTGCTAACAACTTTAAGAACATCAAGCATTAAGATCTGACCACAGGTTTTAAGGGCTCTCAGCTCCCTCCAAAATCTGTACTGTACATTGTTGTAATGCTCTTGGGTCCAAAGTGACTTATGGCCTGAATGAACAAACTGCTGCTCCAGCCTGGGAAGCACTCCGCTGACCCTGACCAGCAGAGATCTTCAGCCTAGCAACTCATGAATAACCCCTTTGGCAGGGGATCGGGTGATGTTAGGGGAAAGGACACACCCTCCCATTACCCCCCTCTTTTTTTTTTTTTGTATAATAAAGTTATTTTGTTAGTTCAGGGTATTTCTTACTTGTAATATCAAGCCAATTAAAGATACCAAAGCATTATTACAACATTTGTCCTTTCTTCCATTAGCGATCCAAAAGAGAATGAAGGTTAAGAATTTTCTGCCAAAATATTTTTCCCAGAGAAAAAGATGGAGATGTTGAAGGGGAGGAACAAAACCAAAAAGGCAGCTATCTTGTTGCATTCCATTTATTTTAACCCACTTTCTAGGAACGGGAAGGCTTCCATGCTGTTGATTTATATTAAGCATTACATATCTTTTTATTTATATTGCATCTTGCACGGTTCTATTTTAATGTAGGACTGAAAAATAATAAGTGGTCCCAAAAATGTTTGTAAAGGCAACCGAACTGCAATTGCATTTTTTTTCAGTGCTACAAAACTACTACAATCACCATCAAAAAAATGATTCTGCAAGTTAAAAACTGAACCGTACAAGAAACTGATTCTCCAGCTTAAGGAAAAATATTTAGTGTTATGGTTTCTTTCCAAACTGGAAAGCAGCTTTGCAGAAAAGGACCTCAGGGTCCTGGTAGAGACCGAAGTTGAACACAAACTGTGAATGTGGCCTTGTTGCAAAGAAGGCCAACAGTATCCTGGAGGAGAGCTGCCCGCAGGCTGAGGGAGGTGCTCACTTCTGCTCAGCACTGGTGAGGCTGCACCTGTAGTGCTGGGCTCCCCAGTTTAAGAGACATGGAGCTACTGGAAGGAGGCCTACAAAGGGCTACTAAGGTAATTCAGGGCCTGGAGCACCCTCATGCAACGCAAGAGGCTGTGGGCACAAACTGAAACACAGGAAGGGTCTAACTGAACATCAGGAAACACTTAATAAAAAACAACAACAAAAACTCTGCTGAGCACTGGCATAGGTTGCCCAGAGAGGTGGACTCTCCTCCTCAAAGATCTTCAAAAGCCACCTGGACGTGGTCCTGGGCACCCTGCTCCGGGTGGCCCTGCCTAAGCAGGGCGTTGGACCAGGTGGCCTCCAGGTCTCTTCTAACCTCAACCATTCTGCAATTCGTTTGCTTATTTACTATAATATTTCAAAGCACAACAACTTCAATAAAACATAGCTTAAAAAATTAACTATTATAGGTTAATTTATCGTAAATTCACATATTTTGAAGTAAGAGTTGTTATTGCACAGAACTACTAGATAAACACTTCTGACAAGGCTAACGAAAGAAAGTCATTTTGAATTCTGAGAAATCTTGACACACTTTGCTATGAAAATACACTATATTTGCTGGCATGCAAGGAACAGCTCCAGGCTGATCTCTGTGTGAACTTGTCATGGATCAAGGCTCCTTACCTTTGGCTGGCACTTTACACACGTACTTTAACCCCTCCAGCTTCTGGTGCTTGTATGTTTGTAGCCTCACCCAAAGAGCTTGGCTTTTTATGGTTCTTATTATCCAAGCAGCTTTGCAGATGATTTTACTATTCCCAACTAGTGAAGTGTTCAATGAGTAAGTGCATGCCAGGAATACCAAAAGGTAATACCAAACCACCATACTAAAGTCTATTTTACTTGCAGATAACGTTTGTTGAGTATCAATTCAATTTAGAAGAAAGTAAGTAATTTCATCAGTATCACTTGACCATACTGGTAAACTACTGATGATAAAAAGCCCTTTGTTACAAAAGGTTTAGAGAATGCCACCAGCATGAAACATCAATGAATTATCTGCAACAGGAGATGCAAATGTAGCACTAGTATAGCGCTAAGCAAAACATAATTTACATCAAGAAAATAAATCACAGCATATCCTATTATTTTGCATGTAAAGGAAACTGCTATGTATTTTTTGCCATAATAATTATACACGAGGCTTTGCCTGACATGTCTGTTACCATTCTCCTCAACATTATATCAGAACACATACCAAGCTGTCGTGCTCTTAAAAGGCAAAACTTTGTTGATTTTCTCCTTTAAAATGAGAGGTAAAAGGTACGCTATAAGGACAGAAGTTACAGCAACCATGCCTAAGAATTTTTTTTTTTTTTGAGAATCTTAGTAAGAAAAGACGTGGATTTTCAGGAGGAACCATAGACAAATGTTGGTATACTTAGGATGTTGGTACTCACACTGACTTACAAATGAATAGTTGGGTTCCCATCATACTTTGGACTTTGCATAAAAAAATGAATTGGACGTTCCTGCTTGAGCAAAAAGGTACCTACAGAAGCCTGAGCTACCAAGCAACCTAGCCTGAACCCAATATGGCAGATAGAAAAGGCTACATGGGAAACAATATCACCTAAGGAGGGAATAACTGGTATCCTGAAAGAGACAAAAAAAAAAATACGCAGTGCTTATTTAGTAGGAGAGGCAATGTAACTTGTAAAACAATGTGTTTGACAGTGCATCTACAAGTCAAAAGGGAAAAATGAGACAGATGAAAAAGTGTCCAAAATGGGAAATTGTCAAAACAGTATATTGCTGTTAAGTGTTCTCTTGGACGTAACACGAGGAGAAAAACTAAAAAACGGTAGCACTAGAATCACATTCCTATTTGAATACAGAAAACTTAAGATTTGTGACAGTGCGAAATAACTTAGACTGCAAGGAAGAATGGCTATTGTTGCAAGAGTTTTTACAAAAAGCAAGAACGCATGACGAACTGAGAAGCTACTAAAAATTTTGAAAACCATGAAAATTACCAAGTAGAAATTTGACATTTGAGTGAATAATTAACCCTGCTTCTCTGCTCTTACTGTTTAATAATTGTAGATAGTCTCTATATGTAACTGTATGTCATCCATGATGATACATTACATGAAGTAACCTTTAAGTAGATTGAAGGAGATCACATCACATACCTGGGTTGCACCTCTTTCAAAGAAACTGCCTTCTGTAGGCTGAAGTTTTTGTAATGGTATGGCTTTTGTAACACAGTATGATAATGGCGTATTACTTGGAAAATTGCATCTGATATCAAATACACAAGCAAATAAAAACTTTCTCAAAGTAGTTAAAAAGAACCGAAGTAACATTCAAACACGGGTTAACATGTTTTGGATAAAGAGCAGAACTAAGAGAAGCAGCAGATACAGTAAGGAGTTCCCCTTGGAGGGGTGAGTGAAATGAGTGGGACTTCCATAGCTACCTGTTTAACAGAGGAACGTTGGTACTAGGTGCTCCTGGACTAAATTCCTTCCAATTTTAGGCAGGTGGGATAACAGAATTTAAGTGGTTAGATCCTGCTAATCATATGCTTCCCCAGTCCTAACAGACTTCCTCCAGAAAACCCTAATTTCTCCTCCTTTTTACACACTGACAGCCATGAACTCCAGAAATATCCAGTCTCTTCATCTCAATCCTGCTTCTACTCTATGTTCTCATAGTTTCTTCCTCCACCTTATCCCGGAATTCAGAGATCCAGAGAAATATCTTCACTGCATTTATAGCACAGAACTGCCAATGACTCTTCAAAATCCGCGGAATCACTACTCGTTTCTTACCACATAGCAATTGAGGTACTGAGGTCATGTATTAATTGCAACTTGCTTACTATTGAAATGTAGAGAAGAAAAATTCCATAAAACAAAACAAGAGTAATTTAAGAAAAGTTTCCATTTCTTCTCATCCTTGCAAAAATGTCTAAAGAAAAGATGGAAGACGAGCTCTGGCACTTCAGTAAACTTAAGACAAGGACAAGGTTGTAGCCCGAGGCAGATTCCACCAAAACTAACACAGCTTGACACTTTTACTAAATGTCCTCAGACAACATCCATCCAGTCAAGATTTTTGTTTATTTTTTTTTAAATAAAGCTTGCATACTCAGTTGTGACTTATTTTCCTTGGAACAGCAATGCTTACTACAGTTGACAAAAAATAAAGTTCAGAGACAATGAGAATCTGAAAAACAAGTCAGAATTCTCTCTTCTCGGGACCATTTTCCTCCACTCTTACACACAAAGCCCCTGAGCTTCACTCAGATATGCGAGTACAATTAGATTATGCTCATAGTCAAAGCTATTAGTCATCTAGCCATCAAGATTAAGGATGACAGGACTCCGGAATCCCTGTTAACAGGAAACATGAATGCATTAATCAACAAGTCACTTTGTAATAATGTTCTTGACCAGTAAAATAAGATGAAGGTAACTAATACATTGAAATAAAACCATGGGATTTTTTTATGAGCAGTTTCAGCTACCCTAAGAAGGTATGACTGCCTGTACTGCATGTATGTTATTTTCAAACAAGCATCTATGTAATTTTTATGCTTCTTGCATTTAAAAATAGTACTCCACAAAGGTCCAAAAAACTATTACTTGCCACCTAACACATCTAAGAAATTATTCTGCAAAAATAAGTACAAAGAGACAAACTATACGCTGCTATACTTTCTCTAACACACTGGAGAACAGTCTCCTATTTTATGTTCACTGTATCCGAATTTATTGCAGCTTATCCTGGACTATGGGACAGCAACCGCCTATAATAAATTTAATTCAATAAAGCCCTGAATGCATGATGATATTCAGTATATAGTTTAGCCCCTGAACTGCTACATACATCTTTTGCCAAGATATTTAGCGAAGGAAAAAAAAAAACCATCTGTCCCACTCAGTTTATTCTCCTCAAGCAAAACTTCATAGGTAAGGCAACCACAAATTTAAATTTAAATCTTGCAATGTTAAAACAAATTTGTAAAAGGCCTACCTAGATCATTCCTGACATGCATTTCCCACTTAGCCTGCACAGAAAATGTTCAGAACCAAAAATGAAATAAAGCATATCCACCTATAAAAAAATAATCTTCCTTTAAGTGTCTTGCTGAGCTTTGACATTACTAATGAATGTTACATATGGAAAAAAATGTTTTAAAACTATGTGTATTAAAACTGTAGTTGATATTGTTAAATCTAAAGCTTGTCTCAACATTTACATTGAAGTGACTTTTCAGGGACTTTAACTTGTCCATAGGAAAATGATCCTGGAACAAAATTTACTTTGCAAAACAATCACTAATGCTATTCTTTTTTAATGTAAGATGACAAAAAAAAGGCTTCCAAAATTATGTTTCCAACAGAAACAAGTGGACAAATCATAAATATCCACACTAACAAATCAGGAAGAATAGAAGCCAAACTGCAAAATGCTTAACAAATAGCACCATAACCAGAGCAAATAAGAAAATCTGAACCCAGTTTAAAGGGTGATAACTTGTGAACTTCCAGCTCTATTTTACGTTTCTGTTCAGCAAGTGAAAGGAAGCTACCACTCCCCTGCTATGCAGCACCACACTTTGCAGTCTGAATCAGTCTTTTTTTTTTTTTGTATTTTCCCCCCTCCAAAGACACACAAGAGGGAGAGATGAACTGAGACAGATAAGTGAAAGACAAACGCGAAGACTTCTGTTACAATAATCCATCAAAGGAGAGGAAACAAGTTTAACAAGATTATACAAAATGTTTTAACAATGTGCCCTTCAGATTTGCAATACTTCAGAATGAACACTGTGATTTACTTAGCCAATATGTAACTGTATGATCTACATTTGATAATCTCAGTAATAATTAGTATCCTTAGCCAGCAGTCTCAAGCACAGAAGTGATTCACAAGTCCTAAGGTCAGAGAACATCGGAATGTTAACAGAGCATCAGAAAAAAAAAAAAAAATCAAATCCTGTTGTAACTGCATTCCTTACTCCAACTACAGTGTTCACGAGTTTCTACAAAAAGCAATACGTAATGAATACATAGTTCATGCATGAACACAACAAGCAGCAAAATAACTAAAAGGCCTCTCAGTTCAAAAGGAAGACTATTTAAGTTGTATTATTTGCTGCTGTTCCAGAGGTTTAAAAGCTTGTATTCTTTTTCTGGGTCATTGGATACAAGTCATGCATGTGTTTTCCCCTGAAAATATATAACATATCAAAATAAGAATACATTCACACTTCATAAATAATATCTAGTCATGAGAACTCCTATAATAATCACTGAATCTCTCAAAGTCTACTCAGCAACTGAAAATGGGTCCCTAAGCTAGATTTTCCTTGTTTTGGCAACAACAAGGTCCTAAACAAAAGGTTACAACACTGAGATCATGAGATGATTTAGTGTTGTGATAACATCTTGTTGCTTCCTCTTTGAACTTTTCACAACCATTAATGCCATTAGAAGTTATGGGCCTGGGGTAGGACTTCACCATAAGGAGGAAGTGGTGAAAAGGGTGCTGGAGATAGTTAACGGAAGCTGCACAAAATCTACGATTGGTGTATCAAGGAGGCAAGTGCAGCAGGCCATAATGAAAGCTCAAAACAATTGTTAGACAGCAGAATCCAAACAAGGAATAAAGAAGAAGTCCTTCTGCTCCAGTCGATCTAAGAGACAAAAAATGGCACATCAGAACCATTAGGCAGATTTTTGTGCAGCTGACATCTGTGTTGCACAGTTTTACCGGACAATACAGATGGCAATCCACCCTAAAAATGTTTTAAGTACAACTATCTGCCATTTCTGTTACATAAAATACAGTATGATTAAACAGCAAAGTAGTATAAAGCATAAATCTGAAAAAAATTACTAAGTCAATGTAGTGAGATATATACTGAGCCATTCCACAAATATTTGTGGGCTTGTATTTAACAGAACTGCTAACAGTGAATCCTGACTGCATATCTGAAGTAATACGAACAGAGAATTAAAGACTCCTGCTTAGAGAGACAGAAGAAAAGAATATGTATTCAATAAATATAAGGAGAAAACAGACTGGCAGAACGGACAAACATGGATGGTGAAGCTCAAATTCAAGGAACAGGAATCGGAATTTGGTAAACTACCAATTTCATCTTTATTTTTTGCTACAGACTTCTGCTCTTCTAGCAAGAAAAGGGCCTTCTCTGCTTATACCCCAAGCACAAGATCTAATAGGAAAAACAGTATGAATTACAAATAATTTTCTCGTATTAAAAAATTAGACTGAGTACTTTTATCTGCAATGAGACTGTCTGAATAATCCCAGTAAGCCAGGAGAAGTCATTAACTGCTTTACTAGCTAAAGAAAAGTAATCAGCATTTTATTAAGCATCCTGAAAAAATGAGGTCAAAAGACCAATAACACATAACAAGTAGTTTTTTCAGTGATGCTAAGAAATATATATATTTTTAAAGCTACACAGAATTCCCTATTTAGGAATTTGAGCTTAAATGACCGACTGTATTATAAAAGTTCATCTGAGAACTCTCTAGACTTTGTTCACAACCCAAGAGTAAGAATGCATTCATCTCATCTGAGCTTGTCACGGTGGATGTGGGTTTTTGAGGAGTCTCCTTCTTGAATTTGGTTGCACAAATGACAAAAAAATTATTGTGTTTGAATGGATGAAAGAATACTCCCTAGTCATACAGTAATTCCTAGACAGATTTCATTTGGCTGTAATTTTTAACCCCCTCCTGCAAGTGTTATTAAAGACTTGGTTTTTATCGTTATTATTTTTAACCTAGTGACTGAAAGAAAAATCAAGAGAGAAATGCTGGTTTGTGTTTAAGGGTTCTAGAACCACCACTCTGCATTGTAACTACCTATGACTAAAGTAGCTCCTACTTATTTTCTTTGTCTGTATGTTGACTGGGAAGTGTTGTGCGACTGGTACTCAATGCAACCATCTATTTGAGGCATTTTCACAGAAGACTTAGTAAAAACCAGTATTGACTATTCCACATGAAAAGCTGATGTTTAAAGAAAAACAGCTGACACAGTTGTTTCTTTAGGAAGCGCAAAAAAGAAAAAATTGCCCAAGAGTTATTTAAGGGGAAGAAAGGGGAGCTAAAAATGCCAGAACTCAAGTAACAAAAATGAAGTAATAGATGTTTCAAAAGTCATTTACATGAAGAGATCAGGGTTGGGGGTGGTGGTAGGGAATACTGCTTGCGTAAATTCTTCTCTACCAAGTAAATTAAAAAACAAACACAAACAGCATCCCTTTTTCCCAAACAAGAAGCAGAGAAATTAGGAAAAACTGGATGCCCTTCTTCAATGTATGCAGCACAAACACTAATTGTGCGTCTGTGTATATATGTATGTGGTTCCTATATCCCTCCCATGCGTGGGAGAAACATAATCACAAACCATATCCTTGTTCAGCATGCAATTTGTGTGCAGTGGCTTTCTATAATATACTGATATCTTCTGCATTAAAAGGGAAGTATAAAATTTGTAGCTAAATCTAAACCAGTAAAAATTGTTTTAAATTGGTTCCAGAAAAAAGGGGAAAAAGTGAAGCACTGAAATTTAAATTTGTAAGTGCATATGGATTAAATCCTTTCCAGCAAATACAAGCTGTCCTATTACAATCTAGAGCTGTATCATGTTAATCTTTTTAAATAACATAGGTGGAAAACTGCTAGGGATAATGACTGAACAGGAAGAAAGGTTAAGATGCATTTATACAGCAAGTAAACAGTGATGAAAATGACAGCAGTCAGAATTACCTCTTGTAACCACTTTCTGCAGCCTGATTTCAGAAAGTGTTTCAATATTGCTGATAGTTCTCCACTATCTTCTACCAACAGGTCCAGGGCCCCCTTCATACCTGCACTAACACTGCTGTTATCGCAAGCACTTAAAGTAAAATGATTTAGTACTGTTGCCAGAAGTACCAGCCTCTCTCTACTCTCCTCCTGTCCTGATGGTTTATTCTTGCCATGCACTTTCTCCACTGCTTCTGCAAGTAGGCAGCGATCAACACCAGAATGCTGATGTGAATCGAAAGGATAACTTCAGTCCAGAAAAATTATCCAATCTTAATCAGTAAGTGACTGATTTTTGGTCTCAAGGCTGTCTTGTAACTGTTCAAAATGGTTCTGAAAACAGAAGATATATTCCACACGAGTTCCATGGCAGAGCCTAAACGTGTATGAGAGCTTGCTTCACATTTAGCAACTGCTGCCAAGCTCATTCACATAAACCTGTTTGGATCAGGAAAGGATGGGGCAGTCACATTACAGCCCAGTCAGAGCTTGGCTGTTTCTCTGCATTACGTATGGATTTTGAGATTAATCCACAACTAGCAATATGGATATTTAAGACATAAATTTTGGCACATTCGATCTCTTTCTGCAGTATCAACATAACTTAAACCTTAAATGTTCCCTTTTCTGGCTTCATGCATGTGGAATGATGAGCACCAAATGTGTAAGGCAGTTATGAATAGTTTTCTTCCTCCCAAGAAGCATACATTTTCTTTCTCTAAATTCTTACTGCTAGAAGTTTTGGCCCTCATTGTATTTAGTAAATCCCAGTTTACACGCTAACAAAACAGACTGAGTTTCCTTTATGTAAGGACTGAATACACAAAGGAAAGCCCTCTTGATTCCAGATGATGCAAGGGGATTAGCTCTGGTAGCACAGAAAACGGATCTTCTGAACACTGCGAAAAGTTTATCCCACAATGTGGTGAAAACTGAGAGGCAAACAAACCACAATTTTTGAGAAATACAACTGAAAATACATCACAATATGAGAATCAATTACAAGCGCATCTAACATGCTTGTAACTTTAAATTTTGATATAACTGATTCACCTAAAACAGCATTTTCAACAAGGTGATGAAAGAAATAAGCACTATCTTGCTGCAGATTAAAACCAAAATTATACTCTTAATAATGTTACAGTAAATTAATACTAAAGTTTGTAGCCTTACTGTACAAATTCAGAAGTCTGGATCCAAACTGTAATGGCTTAGCAAAGCTTAAGAATACCAAGTCTGGATCTTTTTAATGGAAAGGAATTATGGTAACCAGCATTTTGAATAAAGTTTAACATACAAATATGATTTGTTTGAAGTGATTCACCAGCTCATCTTCACTGATGTATTTTACAATCATGATCATTAGAGGAAATATCCTTTAATATCCTTTAAAACAACAAAAAAAAAGTTTTAAAATAGAAAAGTAGCCTTTAAGAACAACCTAGAAAATTTGATTTGACAACTGACCTTTTCGCTAGAAAACATTTATTCATTTTAAGGGATAAAAAAAGATAAAGATGACTATACCAGTAATGAACAATTTGTAGTGGAGATTCTTTACATTTTAATTGAGACTGGTTAATTTAGTGGTACAACATATTTTCCAAACTGCAGTGTTATTGGCATCATGAACCACTGCTGCTTGTTACCACTTCTTTAGTTTGTGCTCCTGCATTATTATGCCAGGCACATAAGGGAGAGGAAATACAAATCTCCTCTCCTCAAAAGAAGAAAAAAGTAGCTGCAAAACTTGAAGGGTTTTCATGTATTCATCCTTTAATAAGGATCATTATTTACAGAAGGTTATTCAGTATTTGTTGAGAATGCAAGGAAATACAAACCTCATGAATTTCAAGCTTTTAACACTGAGTTCCAGTACACTGGCACTCAGAAGAAAAACAGCTTCCAGATTATACTCATGCTAGCATTTTGACACAGACAGACGATGCATCTCCATGAGACAAATTAAAGGGCGATGCTCCATTGAATAGTCATACGGTACGAGTACAGAAGACCATGCAGAGCACATAAATGATATATGCAACTCTCATTTTCAGACCTCCTGATTAATTGTAAGATTTTATTCATAGGAGTTGTCTAAACAGTCATATACACAGAGTTCTACCAGTGATTCAGCATTTGTAGGTTTGCAGCAAAAATTATTTGATCTTGTGGGATAATAGGAAGGCAACTAAACCTGCTCACCTAAATCCAGCCTGAACGAATCCCTACCCTTTCTCCTCCCTCAGTCTCGGGGCACAATTCTGCTACTTCCTTTGTGTTAGCTCAAACTATTATGCAACGGTGAAGAGAGCTGGTTGCGCAACCTAAGCAGAAAATCCAACAACCCAAAAACATTGCTTTGACAGATCAGTGCCCCAAATCACCTGCAGTCATTCTCCTCAGATCTAAGGCAAAGGCAGCGTTGGTGAATGCAAACAAAGGTAACTCCCCCTTTCAGAGGCAGCCCAAAATGAAGCCCAAAGTTTCATCGTGAGAAATGCAGATTTACAGATTTAAAAGCTTATGTTATTGTTATTATTTTTGCATTTATATAAATTCACCTTTAATCCAGAGGAAAGACACAAAAGTTCTCTATTCCATATATAAATTTTAATTCTAAATGGTTCTCGCACAGCACCCTTTCCTTTAAACTGCTTTAACTCTGGTTTAAATCAATCTGAAGCTGATGACCAATGGAGTAGCAGGGTGTCTAACATAAAAATCCATCTGTTCCTCCTATATAGTACTGGAAAGCCACTCAAAATTACCCCTTTCCTTTAAAAGGCTCAGAAAACAAGAAAAATTTCCTCTTGCATGTGACCTATTTCAATCAATGTGGATGTACTATGCACACACTTCCACCATCAGGTGTGCATCTTAGCCAAATCTCAGTCAGCCAGTACGTTTCTACAACAGTGTTTTCCAGATATATCTATTAGTGCTAACATTCAGTTGCACTTAAAAAAAAATCAAGCTAAAGGCTGAAAGCACCGCAGCATTGCTTCAGAATATGAAGTAAATTCTTTTACCATTCTGACTTGAAACAAGCCCTACAAGCCTGTTTATTCATTTGTATTTGATCCTTACATTCCAGCTTCCTGATCAGCAGCTACACAGTTAAGAACTGATGCTATTAGAATAAACTTCTGGTGGGAAGCGCTAAGAATTCACCCCGCTGCCTACCAATCTATCCAGAAATCTGTTCTCACTCCTACTTCCTCCTGTCTGTTCCTCTCTGAAACAGCAGTAGGGGGGTAGGGAGTTTGCCTTTCCTCTACTGGATCACAGTTGTGTACATGAACTATACCAGACCATATGGCAATCTCTTTCAATTTGTACGAGGCAAAACAAGCTCCCTAGCAGCCCAATCAAAAGAGATCCAGATAAGAGAGAGCTACAGATACCAAGCGCTCACATTTCTGCATCCACACAGACCAGTTCCTAAATTCTGTCCATTGATCAAGGTAACGTTTTGCTTCCAGAATTCTTCAGGACAGCAAGACACTTGCCCATATCCACACACACACCTTCACACTTCTACATTTACAGCTGACATTACTAACATTTACAGCGCGCTCCAGGTTTTCTCTCCCTTGTACACAAAACTAGCCGGCTGCCTACATGCAATTTGGAGTAGCTGGAGAAAAAACGAAGACTAGGATGCATAATTCAGCACACAGGAAGGCTCTGACTTGAGGAAAATTACTGTATTAAATGAAAACCAGTGCCTGTTTAATGAGCAACACATGCAGAGGACGATCCTACTCACAAGAAAGTAAAGCTGAAGGGAAAGGTTGAAAGCTGAAAAGAGTAATCTGTCACTGCCTGGAACCTGATAGACTGAGGCAGGCTAACCAGAAACACATCAGGATGGATTTTAAACATTTTATTGAACACCAACGTGCAAAAATCCAATAAAAACCAACCCAGTCACAGGACCTCAGGAGAAATCCCATTACCCGTGCTCAACAAGAACGGATAGGCATCTCACAAGGGCACAACTTTTGCATATGTGAAGTTGTTATTTAGCTCTTTGGTAAAACAGGGTTAGGGGATCAAATACAATGGAATAGGATCTTGCTCATTTCCTTTTCTTTAAAGTTAAAAAGATTGTAAGATTGAAAATCAAGTCTCCATAACAAAGTAATAATTAAATTTTACAACAGTTTTTGGTGTGGCAACCAACTATTTTGAGTAAAATGGTACAAAACTTTGTCTACCTTGCCATATCAAGTTTTAGCAAGCATTACTTAAATGAACATGCAGGAAGCTGACTTGCCAGAAAATAGCTCCCTCAGCTGGAACTGCACAATTTTTACTTTTTAATGAAGAGTTGAATTAAACTTGTAGAGTCATTAAGTAATTAAATTATATTTGCATAACACAATAATCTAATTTTCTTACTTTGACTCTACTGTTCAGTATCACGTTCTGAACGTCTTTAATATCATATAGATAGCTTATTGAGAACAAGAAGCAGATTTATCATGGGGAGAGGTGAGCAAACCAAAAGCAGCCTAAGGGTAATGGGCAAAAAACCCACACCGAGACAGGTGACTGCCAACTAGCTGGATATACACCTGGGGTCTATCTAAAATAAAATATAACTACAATAAGAATTGAAGCTTGACTATAGCTTGCCATTGCTTCATTCCTTCTTCAGCTTTAATGTTGTACACAATATAGAGACAGACACGGGCCTTACACGGTATGGCTGACATTGTTCTGCCTTTAATTTACAGGTGTTAGTACATCTGTAAAGTGCAATTACAGATCCGTGACACTTGTTATATTAATACCATCCACTCTACATTAAGGTTAAATATTTATCCCTCTGGAAATTAAGAAATTCAAACATTTCTGTCTGTGCACAGTTCATAAAAAAAAAGGACAAAGAAATAAGGAATCGTGTGACTAAGATTTTAACAAAATTGAGCCCCAAACTAAGAGGAAACCTAACCACAGCTGTACTTTTCCTAAAGATGCAAATGATTTACTGTAACACTCCTGTAGCCATGACTAAAGATTGCTACTTCCAGAATAACAAAGAAAAATAATTTTCTTGTAGATGATAAGCAGCAATGAAAAGAAGGAACCTTTTTATTTTCTTGGTTCTGCTTTTTGTTATTGTGAATTACAAAGATTAAATCCAAAAACTTAAAAGGTTCAAATGCTACTGTGAAAAAGCTTAAGGGTGTTAACTCTCCCTCACTTAAGCCTTAAATTTAACACTGGCAAGTAGACATTGAAGATGTCACTATCCTGTTAAATTTCCAATGTTCAGAAGACAACTGTTAAAAAAAAAACTCCAAAAGAAAGCTTGAAATTGATGTTTAACAGCAATGAGTTAAAATATTAAGTAGTCTAAAAGTTAAAATTAAAATATTAAAAATGCAGAAGTCCAACAGGGTGATATAGAATTCAGAAAGCTCACCAAACCTCTTTAGAAACAAGTTTCTCTAATTCACGCCACAATAATTTAAGGTTCAGTTAGTGTCAAGCACCATTATTTCTTAAGGGCTTTTCTCAGACAGATTATATGTCAAATAGATTTAACCCCAGAGATGTAACATGATCTTATAATAGTTATGACTAAATTACAAGTTTTAAAGTAGACAGCCATCAAAGTAAGGAGAACAGGCAATCACGGATTCAGGAAATGTACATTCCCCCATAGTCAGCTAATGGCAACTTTAATAGGATGTGATGGATTTTTCTCCACCAGGAGAAAATACTGCCTGCATTTCTGCTTCAACAACCCACGCCAGCTGACTAATGGAGTTATATTTTTGTCTCGTATGAGGATGGTTACTTGCCCATCCTCTAGCAGTTGCAGAATGAAACAGTAACAGCAGCTGCGGGGTGAACAGAAAAGCTGCTCTATTTGGTAGCCGAGATCCAAAGCACAGGCCTTTTCCTCCAACAGTGGAGCTCATTTTCTGTCACAGGGTGACGAAAAGACACAGTGCAGAACAAGACCACTTTTAGGGCTTAAAGTAGCCTACTGAAGGCACTTTTAAGGAGTAAAAAAATAAAATAAGAATCTTCGTGGGGAAGTACAGGATTCACAGGAATTAAAAATAGGGTTCTTGGACAGATAAGGGCTCTTAAAGCTTAAAAGTTGTTGGAAAGATCCTCGTGGATCAAACCATATTTCTTAAAAACAACTTTTATCAAATGCTGTTAAATGTAAAAACTCTTTACCTTGGTATAATAATAAGCCTAATCATGAAAGACCTGTCCCAAAGAAAGACTTCTGCCACACTCTCTACTGAATAATCAGCATATGCCTGCACTAGAAACATCTTTTTATGCAAGTATTTGGGCTTCAGTCCTGCAAAAATTTAAATATATCAGTCTGAGTAGACCTACAGATCTCCGTGGAAGTCTACAGAGTTTATCACACACACAAATGCTAACACATATTTATAAGCCTTGCAGGATAATTGCTTTTGGCAGGATATAAATAACACCGCTATAACGTGTTTCAGAATCGTGGTCTCCTGCCTTCAGAAACAGGAGCTCTGGTGAAGCCTGTCACTCGTCATATACAGAATGGCAGCTGCAGAGCCCACAGAGACATTTAAACTTCTCTTTGCATTTTCTTTAAAATCTCAGAATAGCGTATGGGCATTCTTTTAAAGTAGCAAGAAAGCTAATGAATAAAGCCTACAAAAATTGCCTAGAAATGCCTTCTTACTAGTGCCATGGATACTACTGGTAGGACTGGAAGCAGTTCTTAGACAAACTATCTATAGCTTCCAAACAGCACATCAATTAGGCAGTGGGGTTTACTAGGTATTTCTCTAGAACCTAATGCACTGGGTGACAGGGCAATAACTCAATACGAGAAACAGTCTTAATAAAGGACTCTAATGTTCGCTGTACTATAGTTCAATGAAAAAGCTTAAAAATCTGCTACAAGAAGAGCTTTCAAATAGCGAGACAGGCATCTGAAATAATTTTAGAAACCTAATGCTGGTAGTTTGCCTAATTGACTTTTAAATGCATACCTAAAGCTAGGCCTTAGATTTCTCTCCTTACTTGTCAGTCTTTTTCATCTTTTCAGCATTGTCTTCCTGTCTCTTTTGCCTTTCATTTTAACTTCCAGTAGGGATAAACTCGAGCAAAGAAAGGGAGCTTTGGTGAGTGCCAATGCCACCGAGAATTGCGCGCGGGGCATCCATCACCTCCCGCAGGCAGCACCGCTCCCGCCAGCCCCGGCTGGGGCTGAGACCTCTCTGGCAGGGGGCCCAGCTCTAAGAAAGGGAGAGGAATTAATATACTTTGTAGACACAGGTAGCTCTTACAGCATATTTACTTGTCCTGCCATTTTTCCCCTGCTTCACTCCATTTTTTTTCCCATGAGATACCTTCCTTTCTTTAATCCCACCTTGATAAAAATGAGACAGTTTTGCTAACGATACATCTTTGAGATTTTACAGCTGAGAAAGCATTGTGTGCAGCAAGAACAGCAGTGGTATAATTTACTTCTGAGAAACTGCCTATAAGAAGTTCAACAATACTAATAGCAACAAGGGGAAAAAAGTAATTTAAAATACTTGGCAGCTATCATAAGCAAATACAATTTCACATTTACAGTTTGTACTGCTTTGGCCCAAACAAACAAATTCCTTGCATTCAATCAATTTCTATTAAATACATTTTGTTTCAGGTACAAAAATGACAGACTGACCTACGGAACACAGAAATAAATATGGATAATATTTAACTTTTAAAATCTAGAAGCCTTCTCGTTGCACCTTCGACTATGTATCTAGTGTGAAGCTGCATCTCAGAAAGTAGGTTAGATCTGATGATAAGAATGTACAGTCTTGGAAACATAATGAAACTGCCCTTCTGACAGCTGAGGTAGAAACAAAGCAGCTTGGAAGTACTCATGAGCCAGCCCTGACTGCCCTGGAGAATGAAGGAGAGGGCGCAGAAGTCCCCTTCCCACTTCAGGAGGTGCTCGTTCAAGGCCAAAGCCCAAGAGTGCCAGTACTGTCAATTCCCTTTCTCCTCCTAGTAGGATATTACTTTACATCAGAAAGCAAGCTGTTGACGTTGACATGAACATAAATGCAATGCATTTCCTAACAAAACCTGAATTGATAAGTTTTCCTCTTGAACCTTGTGTAGCTACTGGAAACACTGCTGTTTCATCTCATCACCTTATTCACGTGGTTCTTGTGAAACAAACTGTTTCGAGAAAAGAAATACCCATGCAGTACACAATGCTCTGAAACAATCCATTTAGATACTAAAACTAATTTCAAGTTCTAATACACAAACATGAACAGCAAACTAAGTGTACCAAGAGACTGAAACTGAATGATCTGGCATAGCAATTTCAGCTTACTTCAACTTCCAAATGCCTGAGAACACAACATTTACTCTGAGAACAGATAAGCCATCTAAAGCTAGACTGCTACTAAAGCAAAAATGAAGTACCACCAGACAACCACAAGGTAAAATTTTCCAACAAGGAATCAAGGAACAAATAATATAATCCATCCTGATGAGGAAACAGATATGCATGGAATTTAACCACATATAGCAAGTGGGAAAAGTCAGAGAAAGGATGTCAACAAGAATTTTTGTCAGATCCTTTACAGCAATTCTTATATTTTTATGTAAAGCATTAATATCTTAAAATAACAATAATTTAGTGCTATATTTTACTGTTTTGTAATGACCTTTGAATGCTTTGGGCACATAGTCTCTCTCTGAATGGCTTCAATATCTCGGGTATCAAGTTTCTCGAACATTTTCAAAGGGAGATTTCCAATGTCATTTCTAATCAATGTTAAACCCAGAGAGGAAAAGTTTTAGCTGACCCCTTTGCAGCTTTAAGGTAGTTCTGACCATCATCTTCTTTGTCACAAAAACTTCCCCAAACTGTTTCAAACCATAGATCTGCTTTACCATTAAAAAGCAAACAAGTGAGCAGTTAAGTTCAGTGGATTTCAAATAAATCTACTCCCACTCTCCCTCATTAACTAATCTCAACTGTAAATTTGCTTTAGATGCTTTAAGAGGTGGCTATTAACTACAAAGAGGCAAAGTTATTTTGTGTGTCAAAATGACAGCACCAGTGCTGTTTATTCAGTGAAAACTGGATTTGTCAGGGTTGGTGAAACGCTGGGTATTAATGGAATTCTTTTTATTTCTATTTTAAAGGGCTTGTGTACTTACGTAACTTTACCTTATACTGAAATACTTCCCAGGTTGACAGAAAGGATTAAAATAACAGCATTCTGAAGAGTTAAGTATTTCAAATTATGTAAATAGTCTATCAAAACCCAATAAAACAAACCCACCTCTAGCACCTATCAGTCATACAACTACAAAACTTCATACTATTTGGGAAAGGCTTTTAAAAAGAAGTTCAGATTAACACCTCTTAATACAAAAACAAAAAACTACACATCATAATTATGCAGATTTGCTTGTGAATATCCCTGTTCTGCATAGCTTTACAGAGGAATATCAACTTCCAGACCTTCAGAATTACAGACATAAATTCATGCACTCTCAAATGCTACCATGAACAATAAATTCGGCTCATCTCCTGTGGATCTTGGAACTTCACTTGGTAGCAGCCTCAACAACCAGATTTGTGAAGTGCCACTGCAAGGCTATGGATTGAAATTAATAAACCACACCCGAAACATTTTCATTTGTGAAGAACATGGTATGCAATGGAGTTCACAAGACTGGAGATTAATGAACAGAAGTTTTGTCATTAGGAAAAAAACAAAAAAGATACAGAGGTAATATATAATCCTGCCTACTTCCACTGACACATTAGAACAATTTCTGATCATGCTCTCTGTGGAGGTTGAAGGCATACAAATACTACCTGCCAACTTTAACCTTGAGAAGTATCAAACTGAACTTCCTGAGATGTACTGAAGTAATGCACCAAGAAAAGGTTAGACTAAGAGAACTTGTTGCTTTTAGACCAACACTGTTATTGCCAAAGGATATATTCCAAAGAATCATTCTCTGACAAAACTCACGGCAGAGGAAAGCAGAAAGCCTTTTGAAGAACATAATTTTCCCGTGTAAATAAAGACAACAAAATTTGCATCCTAACTGAAAATATGATACAACAAACTGATTTTCCTAGTCAATGATAAAAGCTTGAATAGCACCTTTCAATTTAACTGTTAAGACAACATTTCTTTAGAATAAAATATACCTTTTTGATAATACAGGAAAATAAGGGAGCATACAAAAAGAAGTCCTCTCTAAC
This sequence comes from Anser anser, assembly GCF_964211835.1. Lineage (NCBI taxonomy): Eukaryota > Metazoa > Chordata > Aves > Anseriformes > Anatidae > Anser > Anser anser. Next base: position 26,778,103 of record NC_139725.1, on the reverse strand, counting down.
ACACCCTAGATCATAGATGCTCATGCTAAAACTTGGAAATGACAGTTATGCTTTCTCCACTGTAAATATGCCTAACTATAATTGAGACACGGAAAAAAAAGTAGAAAACAGGTCATGTTACTACAGGGTTACACTCAGTGCAGATAGCATGAGATCTGCGCTCTGCCGAAGATGCTACATTTACCTCTGATAAACTTCAAATATTTTGTACACTGCCAAAAAGTAAACCTTCAACTTCACAAAAAGTAAAGGCATGTATAAACAACCCTCCCCTAAAATGCTCAAATACCACTGGAGGCACTGACTGGTGCCTCAGCTGCTTGCTGGTTTCTTTTCTGGCTTTGGTGTCCAAGACAATATATGGGCTTCAGAAGGTGAAGATAACTAACTCTTGAAGTTACCAGTAGCTGAAAAATGTGATTGATTTAAGCTGTAGTGACTTTCACTATTATTTGAATCCTCCTTTAAATTAGCAAACAAGAAGATTATAATCTTCCTTGACATATATACTCTATTTTCCTAATGAAAGGCTTACTAGCACTGTTTGGTAACCATTTGGTAGCAAGATTGGTAACCTAAATATCCTGATCTGCCCCAGGATGTAACCTTGCAATAATTTTTTTTTTTAGTAATGTTTACAAAAGGAGGCATATTGTCTCCTTGTGTTTTTGTACTATTGTACAGAATATTTACATTCTTAATTTTTTACTTTAGGGTGGAAAACAGTGAATTACTGTTTTGTATCCTTGACACTGAAGCTTGAGAATTAAGTTAAACTGACTTGAATCACAGATGTATGTTATTATTATTAGGATTATGTTCTTGTTATCCCAGACCAGCGACGTTTCTCAACTTTGAATTAACTAAAACAAAACCAACACTTCCTAAGGAGACAACCACTAAGAAAACTTGGTTTAACACTCAGACTGTGGTTTTGTGCATCTTATCTGGCAATTTCTACACTTCAGCAAATGCAAGATAATAAAAAGCATAATGATTTAAAGCAATCTTTCACTTCTATAAACAATTAAATATTTCTTCAGAATGTTTTAAGAGTACTCAGCTCCCACCCCCAAATATTGCTCTCGCTGCCTGAGAAACAAACAGGGAAGCAACCTTAGAAAATAGTTGGTCAAAATTACTCTGGCCCTTGAGAAATGACACTCCTTCCTTCCTTTGACATGTAAAAGTTACACAGGATCTCTCTTGTAACTTCTCTACTGAAATAATCTCTTCCTGAAGCACATGGCAGAGATTTGGATCATCGTGCCTTATGTGGGATGGTATGTCGATCAAAGCTCATTGTTCACACCCACAAGTTGGAAGGAGCACGAAGACCAAACATTACTTTAAAGCTTTCACTTCCCCTTTTATCTTCAGTGGTGAGGATCAAGCTCATGCAGCACAGATATGCCAAAAGACAGAAAAGCCAATCCTGTACCTCCCAGCAATTGCTCCCACCTAAAAAAACAGCTGAAACAGTAACAGAATCAGTAAGATTCTTTCTAGTTATTCCAGGAGTTTAATCTATAGATTTTGTTCGGAAGCAAGGCTACACACAATTCTATACACATAACTCATAGCCTGTGGGAAGCATTTTGTCTTTCTACAACAAAGGGAACACATGTTTTTATTTGGGTTCTGTTTGTGCTGTCCCAGAGCGTCCAAGAAAAAACAAAAACCAAAACGACCTCACCACTTCAAAACCCAGAAAGATATGCCACTTTTAGGAGGAAATGAAAACAAAACCCAAGGAACAACAACAACAACCCCACACCCACAAGTAACAAGATGTCTAAGGCAAGACAAAAACAAAATAAGAAAACCACCCGAACTAGAGTTTGAATAGGCGTAGCATAGAAGGAAAGGCCTGAAGAGAAGAACCTGAAAAGCTCCTCTCCTCAGGTAAAAGAGCATATCGGCTTTCCTCTAGTTAACCACAACTTACTTCAGAAGGAGAATGAAAGCACACCAACAGGAAATAACACTGTACTAAACTACTACTAAATTCATGTCTTATTCTGGAGTATCTTCCTTTACTAGACCTGTTCTTCATCCAGATTTGGAGTAATAAATGAGTTCACGTTTTCTGCCTTGCTTCAGGGGGATAAATGTGGACACATTCTTCCTTTGCAGGACTAGGCAGCCGTAAGAGAGAAACCAAGGTAGCAAACTCCTGCTCTGGAAACCAAAGGAGCTCACCAAAAACCAAACCTGCTCACGCACTGGTGACAAACACACCAGCAACACACGTGCACAAGCCTGTTAGCGCTGCAACCCCTGCAGAGCACCCTAAGCCCATGACACAAGGTGCTTAAAAGCATGCAGTAAGGCAACACGGCTTGAGCTTCTGACCTCGTTTTGAAGCGGTCCCCTCCGCCCCACGGAGGCCCTGTAGGCCGAGCAGCGCCTGCTCTCCCTGCGAGACCCGGGTGGCTCCCGTAGCAGGCCCCTGGGAGACGCTGGGTCGCCTTCTGCAGGCCCTCCATTACCTGACGCAGGGCTGCCGACGTGCAAGATGCTTCCCCATTGCCATGGAAACAAAGTGCGTACATTTTAAGGTGCTACGGGGGCTCTGGGAAAGGATGCTTCAAGCTGCACGCAGCTAAGACAACGGGAGATATTTTGAGCTGGAGCCGCTCGTTCGCACAGATACAGAGAGCACACGGGTAGCGTGCTAGGGATCAGCCCAACGCTGATGGGGTAGTGGCTGTGGGTGCCCCCGCAGCACGTGTGCCCATCCATGTCAGCAGCCTAACTGGCACCATGGCTAACACGCAAGGCGTACGTAGCTGCCGGTGTCATGACTTCTGCTAACAGATGTCATTACCGCCTTGGAAGAAGTAAAGCAGAAGGCAAGTTCAACATAATATATTACTCTCACAAATAACTTCTCAGAGAGAGTTTCCAAACTGAGGGGAAAAAACAAACCAAACCAACAAAACCAAGAGAAACCCATCTTTCAGATAAGGATTAAGAAAATCACGCTAGCAGAAGGGATACAAGAAACAGGCAACGAATCTGGATAGAATTACAGTAATATTACCAACATCTGAAATACTCCCATTGCTGAAATGTGAAGATTAAAGACTAAAACCAGATGAAACTGGAGAAACAACCAAACAAAAAAATCTAACAAGCCTATTAGAGGAACATTGCTTTACTTCTCATTATTAGTAGTTATGGAATTTGCACCCTTATTAGGATGCAGTGCCCAATGACAAAGAACTACCTGTGCTCAATCAGAAGGTGCTGCCCTCATTCCTGACACAGGATGAGCAACAAGTAAGGCAAGGAGCTGAAAAAAGGGAAAATGGGTGTTTCCTAATGTGAAGGTTTGAGAGCAGAACCCAGGCCGCGTGATTACAGTGCTGTCTCTGTCTCATTATCAAAATCATCAAAATTCATACCCCTTGGCCACGTGGATTATAATTGCACAATTTCTGTTTGGAAGCTTGGAAGTTCTCAAGCATTTCATTTTACAACTTTGCATTCTCTTAGCACACCCATTATATAATACTGGAACCAGTAATCAAAAGAACTTTTTTTTTTTTTAATTTTGCAAGACTGAAGACAGATTTTTTTTCCACGACATCCACAGCACAGATCAGCAGCACTCAAACTACAAGCGATATTTGTAATGAGATAGATAATTGCCCCTGAAAAGGAACAAACTGTGCTATTGTAAAATTTACCCTACAAAGAAAGTTCCAATTTTTCTTGTTCTTAAAGGGAGTACAGACCAGGGATTAGCAACAGGAAGTAGAGCTCAAAAACAGAAATTTGGTACATAAGGTCAGCCACTCACCTAGAAAACAAACAAACAAACAGATTTTCCTATTTTAGAGATTTTAGAGGCATGGGACCCAACTCTTACTCATGAATTACTCTGTACACCTTTCAAACCCACGTTCCTCTTCCAAGCTCAGCAGATATTGGCCTCGATGGCAGGCTTCACGTTACGGTGTGCTGTACGGGAAGCCAGGCCAAGCGTGCCACGCTCCGGAAGAAAGTACCTGAGGGCACTGAGCACTTCGTCACGTCTGAGAGGCTGACAAGTTTTGAGGAAGCTACATAAAAATTCCTACATCAGAGCAGTCTCTGTACTCCCACCTTTCACTACCCTTATTTAATCTTTTCAAAAGGTTAAAGAGAGAAGTCACTTCTGCCCTCAAGCTTTATACCACTTCACCAAAACAGTTCTGCAGTTTCTGAAAGAAAAAAATTGCAGACAGGAGCCTTCACCGAGAGCTCTCTCTTGCCAATTCTGCTTTTAATTAGCTTAGACAATCAGTTTCAGTGGCAATTTTTAATAAACTGCACCCTAGTTTTCAGTATTTGTTTTATTAATGAAATTCCTGATACTTCTTATCATTACACTCATTTATTGACAGCGTTTGACTTCACTAAAACTGAAATAACTCACTTTCATTCTTGCTTCGACAAACTTCTGTCAGTGTCGCAACCTGTCAGTGCATGTCAAAGAAAAAGAGCATTTCGCAACAGTGGTCAGACCTTCTTGGGGAAGATGTAGGTTTTTTCTTAAAAAATAATTTTAAAAAGTCCAGAAAAAGACTTTCCATAGACTTTAAGGAAGCCTGCTCTCACAAACCATTCAAGCGAAATGGCTCACATCATGTCTGTAAGGCTCCTGAGCAGGTGAAGTGTTTGACTCGTAGTAGAAGCATGGATTACAGGACTTCCTCACCCAGCAAAAGTATCCCATGCAACAGTGGTCATATTTTTCAACCACAAGGATCTTGGGGGGGGGGGGGAGAATAACTTGCCACCTTTTTTTAACATGGTTTAGATGTTTTGGTGGCATACATTTGGGCAATTCTCATGCAGCACATATTAGGAGAGTATTTTCTTATGCTCTGTTCTGCATTGCTGTTACCAAACTTGTGTTCATATCCATGGCATATTTTCCTTGTTTGAAGTATTTACTATCACATGACAGTGAATTCTTGGAGACAAAAATGCGTGTGAGCTCCTTACATAGATGTAATTATCATGACTGCACTGGGATTTTATTCTTTGCCCGCTTTAAGTTGGAGCAGTGGGAATTATGGATTGCAAAAGTGTGCAACAAGTCTGCTATTATTTAATTACAGGAACATTTATAATAAATTTCAGTACTCAAAAACACTTAAATGCATATTTTCGGTCCCTCAGCATATCTAAAAATTTGGTTTTTTTTGCTTTTTAAAAAATTATTTTCTTGTCACAAATAGAAGAACAGTGAATATAACACAGAGAATATAAAAAAAGTATTTTCTCAACAAACTCATACAAGAAATATCAGCAAGAGCATAATGAATAAGATAAGCTGGAAAAGATGTGCAAACATGCACATAAAATATCTGCTCAGTTCTTACAAGTAGGTGTTGTTCAAAACCACCATAGTCTTAGAGACTGAGTTCTGTAACAGATACTATTCAAAGAGGAGGAGAGATATACCATGTTTACCATGGTACTGTATACCATAAAATATGTTACCATATAGGACATGATACTGCATCATTTATGAAAAAAGCACATGGAGTAGTGCCAGCTAACATATTTTATGAAATCATATTTTAATCATCAGCAGAAGACCTATTCTCTTACCAAGAATAGGAAAAATAAATTTAAAAAAAAAGCATGGATTGCCTTAAATCTAGAAATATTGGTTAATACAACATACCAAAAGAGCACCCGGTTCTCTTCCTTCCTTTAAATAAGAAGTATTGCTGAAGATTATTTCTGCTGAATACTAAGGCTGGGTGGAGAACACCCCTAACAAGGTATCAAAGCACAGAAAAATGTTGCAAATACATGGTACAAATATTCCAAAATAAAATACTTTAATAAAGATATAAACATTGCCACCAATCATTAAATAAATATTTTGCAACTAGGAGAGCTTTCAGATAGAGTAACAAGTATTTTCAAGGGAGAGGAGGAGTAGATTTTGAGGAACCACGATAGATCCATTCAATTTCTGTTTGCAACCAATTCCAGCTGTTCAGTAGCTGTGCAAACTATGCTAGTTAAATCTGTTTGCTTAAATACTGAACATGTGAACAGAGAGGAAAAAGACAAAGATGGTTCATTTTTAAAACACCCATAAAGAAACAGGGAACCTCAACAACATGGCAACCCCCAGCAAGCTCTCTGGGTCCTTTAAGGAAACTGCAACCCATTCAATCAGGGGAGAACAGTAAGAGTGAGAAAGCAAACATTTAAGCATCAGAAAATACAGTTTAAGACAATGTATGCTGTAAACCATATCATAGTTTTTTTGTTTTGTTTCATTTTTATATCAGAATCAGAGTGGTAAAAACCCAAACTGACAAAAGTATTTCCGTTGTCTCCTTTTTCAACTTGCATCAGTATTCTGAATAGTATTTTTTGTTTCTGCTGTTTGTCATATCCCATCAAGTCATCACCAATGCATATGATTTTCCCAAATATTCACAAGAATGGCTAAACAAACAAAAGAAAAATGCCAGTGTTTAGCCTAAAAACACCAGGAATGCCCTCGGCTTTAATCCTGTGACTTCTGGTCCTGTCAAGATATATTCCTTTCAAGAAATGTCTTTACTTTAGAAGCGTACACTGATGCCGTCACTGCCATTTTAACAGCTCAGGCACATTAGATTTTAAACAAACAAACAAGGAAAAGATTGTCATTTCAAAATTCAAATATCACAGGCTCCAGTTGTGCTGAAACAGACAAAAAACATATTTTATGCAGTACCACAATAATCAAGTAACGTTGCTAAGTTGAACCTTTAAAAAAAATAAAAATAAAGTCTTGGCTTCCAGATTATGTAATATGTAAATTCAGTTTCACCTTCAGAATAGCACTGCGTAGCATAAAGCCAAAGAGACAGCAAGAAGCCATTCACAAAACTGGAAGAGCCTCCCAGGGACTCTAAATAAAGAGCCATCCCCACAAAAGAAAATATATCTGAATTGGAATGATTTCATCATATAACTGAGTGGTTTAGAAGACACTTTCCCCAAAACAAACATTTTTTTTAAAAACACAAATTCCTTATATTAAGGGATGAAGAATTCTGAAGCCTGTATATGCCCTCAGCAGCAGAAATAAAATTAGCCTGCTGAAACACGTTAAAATCCTTTCAGAACTAATAAAAACAAGCTAGATGGCTTCTCTGTCTCAGATATGATCTCATGCTCATCTTTCAGCATTTGGGCTTGGACTATGAGGAATTCTGAAGCCCATATGAAACATAAACAGTATCTTCATTAATATTCAAGGAAGATATATGAATAGGGCAAGAATTTTATTTCAAATCAACACGTGAGGCTGTTTAGACCATCATAATCTAGAGGTTGTTAAGCACACAGCATTAGTGTATACTCAGCGTTTCTTTGATTTATCATCTCCAGAATTAAATTATCTAGGAAAATGAGCATGAGGTTACCTATACCGGAGGAGCAGAACGATTCATATATGACAGCCTGAATCTATACAAACGCAGTACATAAAAACCCCTCAAGGTTCAATTCAGGAGCACAGGCATTCCCTCAGAAAGAGAAGGGGCCACCTGCACCCCAGAGGAAAGTCAACAAGCAGCGCTCCTACTTTTCAATGGAGCAACTCGGACTCCATCTTAATCCTGTCATCATTCATCCCTACTGAATAGGCACTACATAACGTAACATTTCTTCTGTTTTACCCAACACTGAAACCCAGCAGCATTTCCAGACACCAATAAAATCTGCCATCAAATTAGGAATCGTGTACAGTGCCTGCTGATCTGCTTACTTTGACATTATTATGTTAATTTGCACGAACAGTAGATTGACCCACAAGGCCACACATCCTACTAATTCCTTCATTTAAAAACTAATGGCATCTGTGAACACCACATTCTGTTTGCACTGACCACACTGCTCACAGAACATCACCGAGGGAAAAGAAATAAATACAGATATGTATCTGGAAAGGTATAGAAGTACTCTCAGTTAACTAACACCTAACTGACAAACACAATGAAATCTTTACAAGAACAATCAAAAAATCACCACGAAGAAGATTCAGCCACGGCAATCAGAATTTTATACAGCTGCCTTCCACGTGCTCACAGCCGACAAGAAACCAAACAGTCCATACTGCAGCTTTTTAATTAATCTTTCCTACCACACATTACAGCTTAAAAGACATTGAGAATTTAATATTATTAACTGAGGTCAATTTCTAGACACCACAAATCTTTATGTCTCGCTCCATGAAGCCAAGTTTTATAAACAAAGAATAATGCTCAATTACCAGAATATTCCTGGTAGCCACAATGACACGAATGTGTTGCAAAGTACCCGTATTCACCCTTGCATGCTGAGAGTTTGTTAATGAAATCAAGGCCATTGATGATATCAATTATACCAATACAATTAAACACAGTGAACTTTCAATATATGATGTATTTCAATTTGTAGATCTGCCCTATTTCCACAAAGGATTTATTTAGAGCTTCAGTCATATTTCTCCTCCATTTACAGTGGCAGTCTGTGCTACGTGCAAAATCAACCAAAGAGGAACGACGACTCTGGCCTTGCCAGAAATGCTGTCAAAACAGCAAAGGAAACTGAGAAATATTTTTTTTCCTCTCCAGTTAGAGCTGCTTTTGATATTCTAAGAACTGAAGTAAAAATATCTGTTCTGTGAGAAAAAGCCCTGCTGTTGATAATGCATTGTTAGGTTATATACATTTAGCCGTACAGCAACGCCGGATTAACTCAAACTAAATGCTGCATGTGAGCTTTCTTTTCTCATTTTAAGTAAATGATCAGTAACCTTTCAGGTATTCTTTTAGCTCTCAATAATGACAAAGCCTCCTCCACTCCACAAGTGTATAATTAAGGATCACCTCAGTATAATTCGTTAAGATAATGAAACAGTGTGTTCACCAGCGATGAACATCACCATTTTAACACTGGCAACCGCAGAACAGTTGCATCAAACCATTGCACTGCCTGCCGTAGTGATCCTTCATCGCTGAATTACATTCAACTATTTTTAAAGGAACATTTCAGAATATTTAAAGCCAAAGTTAATATTTTGACCTCTGGATAGCTTACGCCACGTTAAAAACATCTCTCTGTAATTCTGATATTTCAGAGGCGCTTTCTGTGAAGGTATCGGTTCAGGAGAAGCGCTGACACCTGATCTGCCATCAAATTCTCAAAGTAAACAGCCCACGACGGGCTGCATTGCCGATCTCTACCAATGTAGCAGTCTCCAGCGTCGCCTGCATTTCTTCCAGGCAACGTTTGCAGCCGCCTCGTTAGGTGTGCCCGCCTGCCTTCCACACTGCGCTGCTCCCCTGCAGACACGAGTTGGCAGAGCTCAGTAAAGAGCAAACGACCAAAAACCGGTTCAAAAATCGGCTCGGAAGCCCGTCCCTACACCGAGGTCGGTTTTCACTGTTCCACGTTTGGGTGGCGCTGCCGGAGGGGGAGGCCCGGGTGGGGGGGGGGGGGGGTTCCGAGCAGAGCTCCTCGGGGCCGGGCGGTCCTGGGAGGTGAATGCGCCGCGGGGGCATTTACCGAGGCAGCCCTCCCTCGGACAACAGGGGCGGGGGGCAGCCCCCCGCGGCCCTCCCCAGCCCCTCACGGCTGCGAGCTGTCCGTCCGTCCGTCCGTCCGTTCATCCGTCCGTCCGCTCGGGCCGGGCCGGGAGCCCGCTGGGCGCCGGCACTGCGGCGCGCTGTGAATGGGCAGCCAGGTATTTTATGAATGGAGCGGGTCACGTGCTCGCGGCACCTCCCCGAGCTGCGCTTTCCCACAGCACCGCGTCAACGGGCGCCGAGCGGCAGCGCCGCGGGGCCCGGCGAGCCCCCGGCCCCGGCCGCCCGCTGCCCGCCCGCCCGCCGCTCCTCGGCACGGCGGGCCTGCCCCGCACGCCTCGCGGGGAGCCCTTGGCTGCAGGTCGCCGGTGCCGCCGCTCTCTCTTTTTTTTTTTCCCTCCCATTATTTTTTATTATTTTTTTTTTATGAATGGAGATTGTGGTATGCAAATGAGAGCGATTCACAAAAAAGAAAACATGGCGGCGGCGGCGGCTCCAGCGCCGGCCCCACTGACACCGCAGCGGCGCGGCCCGCATCGCATCGCCTCGCCTCGCCAACCCGGCCCCGACCCCAAAAGCAACCCCAAAAGCAACCCCAACCCCGGCCCTACCGGGATCCGGGGCGCGCCCGCGGGCACCGCCGCCCCCGCGCCGGGTGGGAAGGGGGAAATGGGAGGGGGGGAGTGCGGGCGGGGGGCGCCCCTCGGGCCCGACCCCTGCGGCGGGGAGCGGCTCCCCCCGGCCCGCGGCCGGGCGCTGCCCCGCACCATTCATAACAAGAGGGCCGCCCCGCGCAGCTCCGCCGGGCAGCGAGAAGCCAGGCACCTCAACTTTCTTCTAATAATCGTAAAACAAAAGTTTCAAAATACCTTCTGCTTGTTTTTCACGGCCACAAACAACTCCCGTTTTTTCTGACAAATATTTCCCCCCTCCTACCCCCGTATTTATTTTTTTTAAAGCCATTACATGCACTGGGCTACGGCCGCACGCATACACATTCTCCTCTGGATTTCCTCCAGACCAGTCACGTTAAAAATATTAAGAGATCCTTGAACTGTCCCCTTCCTCTTTTAAAAAAAGAAGTCCCAAGTGCTCATTTTAAAAAAAAAAAAAAAAAAAGAGGAAAAAAGAAAAAAGCAGGGCTTTAGGGTAGGTTTAAGCTGTATTTACACTGCCTGACTCATCCAATTAAAATTCAGGAGCAGTTTCCTGCAGGATGAAGCTCCCACACACTAGTTTCCATGCGAAATGTCTACGAGCAGTGGGCTGCTAGCGGGGCCGGGCCGTGCCCGCACCTCCCCGGGCGCTGCGAGCCCCCCGCCCGCAGCCTCCTTACCTGCGCCGGCCTCTCCCCCTTCACCGAAGCCCGCAGTTTGGGCACCCCCCGCGCACCGGGCTCCCTCACAAAGGGCAGCCTCGGGGCTTCCACCTCCGCCAGCGAAATGCGCAGTGTGGACACGGCCACGCGTGAACGCGCACGGCCAGACACACAGACATAGGGACAGACACACGGCCACCCGGACACGCGCGGCGCGGGGCTTACTCGTTGTTAGAAGCCGCCGTCTCTTCGCTCATTTTCTCCTCACCGTGATCCGAGGCGGAGCCGGAGCAGCACCGAGGCGGCCAGGGCGCAGCAAGAACTCACCAGAAACTTCACCATTGTTACCCCCCCGGTCCGCCCTCCCCGGCGAGGGCCAGAGCCGCGGCCCGAGGCGAGGACGGCGACCTCGATCCGGGAGAAGCCCCAAATCCCGCTGTCGGGCGCCGGAGCGGATCCCCCCCTGCTCTCCGGGGCCGGTGCACGCAGCGCTGGGTAGAGCCCACCCCGGCTAGAGGGGCGCGGAGCGGCGGCGCCGAGGCAGGGCTGCCCTCCGCCAGAGGCTGCACCGCGCCGTCCTCCCGCTGCGGCTCATCTCCCGCTGCAGCCTCCTTCGCTGCCCCCCCCTCTTCCTCCTCCTCCTCCTCCTCCTCCCGGCGGCGGTGCCGCCTCCCGCGCCCAGCCGGGGCACAAATTCCTCCGGACGCCGGCGCCGCCGCGGGCCGGAGGAAGGGAGGGGAAGGGGAGAGGAGGGAGGGGAAGGGAGGAAGGGAAGGGGCCGAGCGGCGGGGCCCGGCGCTGCCGCCCCCTCGGAAGCGAGGCTGGGCGCTGCGGAGGGAGGGAGCGGAGCCGGCCCCGCGGAGAAGGCTGGCGGCGGGGGGAGGGAGGCGATTTAAGGCAGCGGGGGGGGGCAGGGGGAGAGGGGCTGCGTCACGGCCCCCGGCCGAGGGGAGCGGGGGGCTGCGGGGCACGGGAAGCCCCCGGCCGCCGGACGGGGCTGCGGGCGGCCTGCGGCGAGTTCAGCAGCGCCGCTCCCTCCCCGGCCGCAACTCCATTAGCGGCCTCCTCCTCCTCCTCCTCGCAGGAAAACTGGGCGGAAGCGTTGGCTTCAAGCTCCTTCCGCCGCCACAGCTTGATCCAAAATAACCGCGGGGAGGGGAGGGAGGGGGGAGGGAAGGCAAAGGAAAGGAAAGGGAGGGGAGGAAGGACGAGCGAGGGGAAGAAAGCAGCCCCCTCGCCCGCTCTCCCTCCCGGCGGCTGCCCAGCGCCGGAGTTTCCCGAAAGTAGTCCCCGGGCCCCCCCGGCCCCCCCGGGGCGGCCTCCTCACGCCGTTCCCGGGCCTCCGCCGCCGCGGAGGGATCCGCGCCCCGCGCAGCCGCCGCCTCCCCCCTGCGGCGGGGGGCTCGGGGGAGCCCGGGCCGGGGTGGGGGCACCCCGAGGTGGCAGCACCCCGAGCCGGGGGGCTCCCGGCTGGGGGCCGGGGGAGGCCGGCGCGGCTCCGTCCCGAGCTTCCAGTTTTGGGGTGAAAAACACGAAACTTGGTGAAGCCGGCGGCGCCGCGGGGGCTGGGGACGAGGCGGGCGGAGCGGGGCGCGGTGGCGGCCGGGTGCGGGCAGGGGCCGCCGCGGGGCTCTGGGGCTTGAGGCATCGACCGGCTCCCAGGAGCGTTCGCCCGGCTCTGCCCCGGAGCCTGCCCCGTCAGCTCTCGGCCCGTGCCGGTTGTCCCTGGAAGTGCCAGCCTTCTTCCCTGCTCTGCCTTCCTGCTTGGAAACGACGGGGCGAGCTCCCCCGGGGGTCGCCCCGGCTGCTTTCCCTAGGGAGGCGGAGGAAGGAGGTGTCGCTGCTGCCAGGGCACCCGGGTGGCTCACAGCATCGCGGGCCACGCTGCCAACCGGCGGCATCTGGCTGCCCAGCCGCGGGGCAGCACCGCCGTTACCAGGGGTTAAGGAAAAACTTTGTTTCTGCTTCAGGCTGAAAGTAAAATTTGGCTTAATGGTGTCTAGAGATTTTTCCCGAGGACTTTTTCTTTGTAATTGAAACTATAAGAAAATATTAAAGTGAGAAAAAAAGCATATACGTTTTCTTTTTTTTTTTGGGGGGGGGGGTATGTAAAGCATTGGAGCATTTTAATCAGAAACCTATTTTTATCTTACATTGCACGAAAAGGCACGCTATATTTCTAGGTAGTTTCTGTTCCTGGTAATATTTCCACGGATCAAAATTCCATGTGTCTGTCGAAGGGTCTTACCATGAGCATAATGGAACAATTATAGTAAACTGCTATCACGCCTGCCCTGATAAATGGCCCGTAGCACGTGTTTCAAGCAGCACGCATTTCAAACCCGCAGTAATAATGCTTGCTTCCTTATCTGGACCGCTTTTGGAGGAAAATTTCTAATTGTTTTATAAAAACATTTTTTTTCCTAAAATGGTACACTCAAATGGATCAGTTATTCATGGCACAATCTCAGCAAAACACTAAAAATACATTAGAAACCCAATTTTGTACAATTTGACAGTTCTCACTGATTCAAATGCACAATTTGATTCTAGGAACCTCACTCCCCCCTTTGAAAAAAAGTGTTTTGAAGCTCAGCTGTGGGGACACAATATTATTCTACTTAACAAGGAGAATTCCTTTAGAGTATTCTGTCTTGTGACTGGCAGATACTGTGACTTCCTGTTAATTTCTCGTTTCCTACAGGCTCGAAAGTTGTAATATTTACCATTCTGTAAGCTAAGTTTATTACGATAATTTGATTAACATTATCCTGTACAAGAATGCTCAGGAACCAGCTCAGTTTGTAAGATGGTGATACAGCTCTGTGCAGAGCCATCTGAAGAGACATGATGTCAATAAGAACATTAATCTGTTGCTGTTTTTTAATTCCTTAAATATATTTATTGTAACAATGCTTTTCACCATAACAATTCAATAAAATTAATTGCTTTGTAATATACCTCAAATGATGTCAGTCTCCTCGATTTTGAGGAATGTCCACATTAAGAATAACGTGTATTCAGTTATGAACTGAAAATGCAGTAGTCATCCCACGGCTTATAGTGGTCTGCATGGAGGGGGTAAGAGGAGAGAGGCCCACTGCTTCTTCACCTGGGGTAGCTCTTCAGCTTCTGAAGGCAATCTCATGCCGCAGAGGCCTTACAAGCAGTTTCCGTCCCTTTATCTGGACGTCACAAAGAAGACAGAAAATCTGTGTTGGTCTGTGTCTTGATTCTGAAATCCTTTTGGTCTCTGCCCAGGTTGGAAAGATCAGAGAACAAAGTCCTGGGGTGTTAGTGTCCTTTTGCTGAGCAGCTGTTGGTTTCAGGGCCTTCCAGGTTTTGGGGCTTTTTTTTGAGCAGAAGTAAATGATCAGGCATTTTCAGTGTACATTTGAAAAGTATGTGTGAGCCCTGCCCGTGCAAACAAGGTAGAAATGCCCTAAGCACAGGTGACACCGTTCAGAAACGTCAGACAAATGGCCACTTCACGTCACAAGTGCCGCATGTTTCGGGGGTTTGTCTTCCTTCGTAATCACACAAAGTCAAACAGATCCAGGACCAGTCTGTGTCTTTGTTAACAGACCTTACAGTTCAAACGTCCTGAGTTGCAATCTGGCCTTCTCAGATTTGGAAAAGATCTTCAGCTGCACCTTACAAAAACTAATTTATACCTCAAAGCCATTGCTCTGCTGGAACATTTTAATAGCTGTGGACCTCTGAGGTGCAAATATTCTGTCTCTGGTTCTAGAGACCCTTTTAAATGGGAAATGGAGAGGCAGTAGTTACCACTGAGGGAAAATGAAGTCAACGTATTTAATTAGGAAGTCATGTAATGTGCAAGGCTGCCTTTTCATATGTGGAAATGAAATAACCAGTATGCTGATTTTTATTTTTATTATTTTGTAATTTTCACACATGTTAGGATGCAAAGCTCATCTGCTCTTGCCCTTCTTAGTCTTCAAAATGTCAGGTGGCCAGGAGTGCTTGACTTAGGCAGTCCATTCAACGTTGGAAAATACATTTACTTGACTAAGCAGGACTAAGGTATTTATCCTATATTAACAAGTGTAGACAGCGTACATCTGGTCCAATATGCTTATTTACCATTCCTTAAAACGGTTGCACTTGTATTTGTGAATATTTCTAATGAAACAGATGGTCAGGAGTGGCCATGTCATGTAGCAGGCCACAGATCTGTGGCAGAAGAATTATATATAGAAGATGTATTACGGGGGTTAGGTTGCATAATTCTGATCAGCGTGGCATTCACATCTTAAAATCCGTAATAGGATCAGTGGAAGTAATGCTGTCCAGATTAGTTAGTCATTGCAGAACTTAAGTGACCAGTTCTTGCTTGAGGTTTTAACTCCTAAGGATAAAAGTTGCAAAATCTGCCTCCACAAAACAGCGATCCGTTTACTTACATCCAGATGCTAATGATAAGTTTACAAAAAATGGAAGTAGTATGGACGTCCCGCCACTTAGGGGAAAATTATTAGTGGTCATTAGGGAATTTCTTTTGTAATAGCTTTCATTCAGAGTCCTAGTGTGAGTTAAACACTGGGTGGTCATTGCACACATCCCGGTAAGGATTTAGCTAAAGTGAGCTGATTAAATCTGTATTAGTATTTCAGCAAAGTCAGATTTTGTTAAGTTCTAACCGGGAATCCTGCTACTGCATACAGGATAAAACGTGTTCTGTTTGATCCTACTGTCTCCAAGATGTTTTCTAGCAAGATTAAAAACAACACATTAGAATCCAATTTGTATACATTTTAGTGTGTTTTGGATGGCTTTAATCAACAGAATATCAAAATTTCATAACTTATACCAGTTATGGATTTATAATAGCTTAGAAGCATTTACAGTACAGAGAAAAATGCTAACAATTGGTGCTTCGTGTTGGAAAAATGGAGGCTCAGCT
Organism: Anser anser; assembly: GCF_964211835.1. NCBI lineage: Eukaryota > Metazoa > Chordata > Aves > Anseriformes > Anatidae > Anser > Anser anser. Next base: position 26,762,277 of record NC_139725.1, on the reverse strand, counting down.
GGGGAGATGGGGGACATCTTGTGCATTTTTGGATTTATCGGCTGGTCTACCTCTGATGGAGCTGGCTTCCACACCGATCACAGTGGTGATCTTTGATAGCTCTTGTTCAGGAACTTTATTCCATCTTCTCTTGCTGGGTGTTTGGGGATAAACATGTGTTGTATTTGTGAGTGCTTAGGTATGGCGATCATACTAGACCTCTTTCTTCTTTTGTTGACATTCAGATAAGGCTGATGGCTGGAAAGGGGAGACTGAAGGTTACCCTGGCTCCTCCGTGCTGCTGAAGCCCTGCTGGCCCGAAGGTGTAGGTCAGCATTGCTGCTGGAAGAGGCAGCCTCACCTTCCTCCTACTCTGCTCCCTTCCCTACCTTGCACCTTACCTATGGGCCCAAATATTTGTGTGCTGAGCAATGAACTGCACTGGTAAATGCATCCAGGCTAATACCAGTGTAGGAAATAAAACCTGATTAGTCTTTCACTAGGTCCAGTTAAATATGCAACTGGGTAAACACCCATACACGCCCGAGATAAGGGATAACATGGAGGGGGGGGACAAGAAAATGAAGGCAGTGCAAAACTGCTTTTTGTCGAGGCCGTGCCAATTTGTGCTGCCCTGAAGTGCAGCACTTGTGAGTGTCAAACAAGGCAAACTGGGGCCTCAGAATTGGGCTGCTGTTTCAAGCGCTGCAGCTGAATGCTGTATTCAGGATCTGGTGGGATAAAAATAAGAGATGTTTTCTTGCTTGGGGGAAGCAATCAGAAAATACGATGAAGAAAATGTTTTGCTTTTAATTCAGGATGTATGTTTCCTGTTTCTGGCTGTGTTTACACGCTAGCAGTAGTACTTAATTCTAAGTAATTCTTCAAGGCAAAGGTAGAGTCGGAGACAAAAATGTCTCCTTTGTACACCAGTCGATAGCACTGCTTCCTTCAGCTATAGATACTTCTCCTTCCGTCTATTTCTTTGTGAATACCGTGACTGTAATTGCAATATGTGCAGGAGCGCCCCTTGCATGTGTCTGGGAGCAGACAGAGGGGCTGCTGCTTGCAACTGGGGCTCCCTGGGTTTCCCTGGCTCCCTGCTGCCGTCCGGCTGGAGGAGGTGCATCTATCCCTGCCAAATACAAAAGCAGTGGAATATCTGAGTCATCTTCTGGAGATGCTTTGCTCTCTTCATTGACTCCATAGAAAGCCTAAGGCAAGTATACTTCTAATTTAGATTATTTGGAAGCTTAAAGTTAGAAGGAGGACAGCACAGGCCAGAATACTTTTTGCCTCTCAGAGTATACTCCAAATCTTCGCTAAGGTTGAGTATGCTAGAGAAGAGCACAGATGGAAGAATATCCTCTCCTATTGTAACCTTTCCTCTACCTTCCCCTTTTCTTCCCCTAGTTATTTCTAGTCAAGATGGGTGATTACAAGCCCAGAGTAGTGCATTTACAGAGCAGGATACTATTTTATTGTTTCTCAATAGTGGATGCATTTTGTCACTTTAATTAGGCTAAGCCACACTGTCCAGATTCACGGGATGCACGCATACACAAAAAATGCCAAGTGGGAAAACCCAGTGGTCTACAGTTTCAGCCCTTTGCTTTGAGACTGGGCAAAATACTGCAAAATGTGGGTAAATAAAAGGAAGAAAACAGACAATCTAAGTACATGGAAAATTACTGAAGTATTTTTTTTTCCCCTTTGCTAATGGTTGTATTAAGAAGTAAATATTCTGTGAGGAACACACACAAATCTTATTTAGAATCTCATTCTAAATTTAATATAATATTTCATATATTTCTTTTTTGGCCTTTTGGGGCCATTATTATCAATGCTCACTCAGAAAAAACACGCCTCAGGATCCTCAAAAGGGAAAGTCCCAAGGATACTCAGAAATTAATGGAAGGTCTGTTGGCCAGCAGCGGAGGACAGATTCACTGTAGTACTTGCAGTCTATATAAAATAGGAACCAGGGGCAGATTTCTGTCTCATACGCAGAAACGTGTTATCTAGGGGAAAATGTGATCTGATGCACTGAGCACAGAATGCCTGGTCAGCAGCTCTGGGTCTTTCTCCAGCCCAGCCACCCCTGGGCTGTGTGATCATCGTCAATTCACGTAGAAATCCGTGCTGTATGTTGTGGTTGAAGAGATTTCAGCTGAGACGCTGTGGTCAATTGTATGCACACTTTTAATTCATTTCAGTGCACAGCTGGAAATTAGCTTAAACCTGCCATTGAAGGAAGTTACAGCAAACCTGTTTCTTTCGCGCTGAAATGGCCAAGGAGCATTTACGCAGCTGTTATCACCATGGGAGGACAATACTTACTCCACCCTAATTTCTCTCACTTCAAAAAATGAGACAGGACATGCCCGCTCTGTTTTTAAAGGCGCTTCAGAGATTCAAACAGATACATAACAGTGAAGACACCCTTTCTCTTGAGCTCTTCCTTTCCAATACTATCAAAAAGAAATCAGAAATGGATATGCAGGATCTGAAAGGAATGGTAGCTCATGCGCACACGGATGCTGCAGGTATCCTGCTCTTCAGGAAATACTCTGCCCAGCGCTGGCACTGCAAAGAGAGAACTTGCCTTGTACCGCTGCCACCACCTAGCTACCTTCTCCCACCATGTCTGCTACTGCCATTTTGATGAAATTGTTTAATTTAAATGAATGTTAAAGCCTGAGTCTTTCCATGTGGGGTTTATTTCTTTTCCTTCCTTCTTGCTTGTGCTGCAGAACAGTGTGACAACTAAGCTGTGTGTGCCATTATTCCTAGGACCCACACAGAGTTGTGCTAAATTAACTAATGGCATGATTATAACATCAAACAAATACAATTAAATTATTATGCATGCGTGCTGCCTCTTGTAGAAAAGCTTTAACTTGGGGAGGAGACTTGCAATTTAAAACAGCAATATAATTTTAAAATCAAGCACCCAGTATAGGAGGTTTTTGGTGTTTATATTGGGTGTTTAAATTCCTCCTTACGAAGTAAATGAGTAAATTTCCTTTAGTACGATGCAAAACAATCCTTTTATTTAAAATATCACTCTCATTCTTCTTGAATAATAGAGATTATGAATGTTATCTTATAACTGTAATGTACTTCAGATCTCAGCTACTTTTAATGCCAATTGCCTAAGAGATTTTTCTTTTGATTTAGAAAGTTTTGAAGGAAAAAGTCCTCTTGCTTACTTCCCCGATTTGAGCTCAGCACATGTAACCCTTGAATCTCACCACTGCGAGTTAGCAGCACTTGGACTAGGGTGGATCTCTGGTTTAGTGGCTAGCTTAGAACAGACATCCAACTTTGAGAAGGCTGAATGAACCCTACTTGCAAGTGCTTTCTGTAATTTAAAAAATGATCAGTCTAGCAATCGATGTAATACTTCAGGGTATCTCAGAGCCACAATTGCTCTGATGTCTCTGAGCTGAGAAATGACACAAGGTCTTGATTAGTAGTGTTTATTAAAAGCCCTGTGGCACTTTTTACCCAAGCTGACTATAGATGGGTAATCACATTCACAGTTACATAACGAAGATAAACATTTCACGGCATTATAAACTCTCCTGCTGTGAAGCATAAGCCACCCACTAACTGCCTGATTTTAGGAAGAACCCTCTCTATTACATAAGTGTTTGATATGGGGGTTTCTTGCACCTGCCTCTGAAGCATCTGGTACTTGTCACCTTCACCAACAGGATTCTAGACTCGATGGACAATGAATCTGAGGCAATGTAGCAATTTTAATGTATTTTTTATGAAGCCTCTTGGTGACATGAGTATATGTCGTCATTCTCACTGATGTATCCGCTGAGTTCCTAAGGCTATTTAAAATGTATATTGTATATTCTGCCTTAAAAGTTCATTTTTAAGCTGCTTGATATAAGGTAATATTCGAGGAATTGCTGTACAAATGTGCAAACGAGTGGGCCTATATTCATATGTGTGATTGTGGGTGACTTCTGAGTACATTGCTGTTCATGAAGAAGCAATGAATCGCTGGCAGAGAACGTGGGAGTACTATTACATAAGCTGGAGCTATCCGGGATATATTTGACTTGTTCTCATATGCTTTGTGCATTTTTCTTTTCTTCAAAGAAAGGGCAGAGCAGGTGTAACTATTGAACATTGGCCATATCTCACCCTTGATTCAGCTCCTCCCTACAGAGTTGAGCTAGTGTAGATTCCTGAGTGCTCTCAGAAGTAGATCACGGAAGTACTACCAAAATGCTTGTTAGTCATTTGAAAGAATTTACAAAGGAGATCTCTATCAGGGAATTTCTATGGGCAGAAAAATGATGGATACCTTTATTACTGAAGCAATATAATTGATTTCAAAACATTCTTCAAATCCTAAGTAGGAAACTTGTGAAATGAAAATTTGCATTTTCATGAAAATCTATCAGGCTCTGGGATAGTAAATGGCAATGTATAAATCAAATTATTTCCTATCTGGTCCATGTCTAAATCTCACTGATGTTTCTGAGAATTAAGCAAATCCATCAAGTTAAGCACATCCTCGACTACTTTATTTTATTTTATTTTATTTTTTTACTATGGGACATTAACAATATCATATCTAATCAAACAATGCTTTTTAAATATAAAATTTGACAGCATTAGATGCTGAATATGTTCTTTGGTAATGGTACTGAATTTTTTAAACCTCAGATTAAATCTGAAGCTCTCCAACCAATAGACTTTGTGAAAAGCTCTCCAAACATTTTCATCCGTAGCTGTGGCTTCCCAATGTATCAGTTCTTTGTCTTTTTCCTGGTGCACTGATTGCAACTGTCACTGAGTCACACAGCTTGCTTTGGGCCTGCAGCCAACTTGATTACAACAACAACTTGTGAACCATAAAAAGGTACTCTTGGATCTCAAGGAGCACTGAGTGCTAAAGAAAAAGGACACGCTAAATCTGTCTGAGAAAAAGGGTGGGCTCAAAAGTATTTTTGCATCATTCTCTCTCCTTTATCAAAAAAGAAATTAATCAGTAATGGTCAAATTAATTCTTTTGAGACATCACAGACAGCTACAAATAAAAAAGATTTTGAAGCTGTCTGGAGTTCATCAGGCTGCCAAGGCAGTGCCTGATAGTACAATGATCGCAGGCATACAGAGTTAGTGCGAAATGCCACAAAATAATCTTAGTTACTTTCAATGTATTTCAGGAATATGAAAGTAAAATGATTGCTTGCCAGCTGTCTAGGAATATTTAACATCTTCAGAATGTAAACAATAAAACTTATAAAATTTCTTCATATGCTGACAGTTGCACAGATGATCTTTATACAATGGTTGATAAACATACCAAGTAGGAAAGAACTAAGCTGTTGTCCATTGGGGGGCCCTGGAAAGCAATATTATTAGAAATAATATCACAGCTTTTTCAGATGACCGACTAAAAAGTTTTCCCCTCATCTTCCACATCACAGCATGGCTCCCATCAATAATTTTGGGAAAAATTCTTGAGTTCCCAACGTTTTAATCCATATATCTTAATTACATGAATTAAAAGGGAGTTGGGTATATAGATAACTTTAAAATGTTTCAGTCCAGCCTGTGAAACACTAATTTAGAAATTCATTTTTGCATTAGATAAGCGAAAAATATTCTATAGAGCATTGAGGAGCAAGATATTAATTTGATTTTAGTGGCTGTGCCGTGCTGACATGAGCAACCACATTATATAATTTTTCTTCTATATTAACCAAACTTCAAGTTACAACTGCCTAGCGTGTTTCCCCTCCATACTCACAGTGGGAAGCTGATCTCTATCTTCATTCCCTAATTAGGAGGAAACATCTGAATTTCCAGCCTAAAGTTATTCACGATCAGATTATACTCGTGTTCTCATGACAACATTGCTGGCTAGCTTAAACAGTTATTTTCCCCCTTGAGGCATTTCTAGACCATAATATCAGTCACCATACTTCTGGATGAACCAGACCACGATCTTCCAGTCTCTTCTCACAACAGGCTCTCCATTTCCAGGACTGGTTGAACAGCCCATCTCAGCACCTTCCTGGAGCTTGAATTCACAATTCTTGAACATGAAACACAGAAACTTTGCAGAATATTGTATATGAAGTATTGCCAGAGATCTGCACTAAAGGTATTAGTCCTTCCAATACAGCCTATGAATGCATTTCTCTTTTTCTTCAGTTATAGCAGATCAGTAGCCCACAATAATTTTGTGTCCAGTTAATGCATACATGCAGTTCTCCTCCTGAGTTGTTTCTAGCTGAAGAGCTCAAGATTTTATAGTAAAGCTTTGTTCATAGTTCATAACCACTTGATTTTGGCCTTTGAATTTCACTTCATCGCTGTAAATCAGTCCTCAAAGTTATCCAGTTCTTCCCATGTGATATCCTCCTTTGTGGTGATCACTTCCCTCTGTCAGTACCTCTCCTAACCCCAGATGTTTTCTGTGACCCCCTACTTTCATGTAGGTGCAAATGAGACCCGTCCCAAGGACAGTGCTGGAGGAACTCTGCTGGTTCCCTCCCTCCAGCTTCATGCTTTGCTTTCAGCATTTGATGAGAAAAAAGTGCGCTTTGTAAGCTGACATGGAGACCAATGCTCCTGCACATATTTTATTTTTTTAAATGAGATTTTAAAAAGCATTTTGTTAGTGGCAGAGGCTAGATTCTCACCTGAGGGCCTTAAAGCCACTTCAGCCCTTCGATGTTCCCCCCGCTGCCACAGCTTGCTAACACTTGCTGGCTGTTGACCAGTTTATATGGGAGTGGTTTAATGATTTCAGGACATTTAAAGACAAAAACATAATATTTGGAATAAGTATAAAGTAGAATCTAATTTTGAGGCTTGATTTGATCTAGAATTCAATTTGGAAGGCATCAGAAAATCTACAGCTTCTCTCCCCTTCCATCCAAGTTTGAATCAAAACTCTGCAAGTCAAAATAAAGCCTTTGTGAAGAGAAAGGTTGTCAGGTTCATTCAGATCCAGAGATTCAAACACATCTTGGAACAGTAGGGCAGAAACCATACTTGCTGTTTCAGTTTAATCTGCAAATCACAAAGCTGCATCAGAACTAGCAACAATTTATATAATTCTTTACAGTTCCAGTATACAAGGCAAGACATAAAGACTAAACGAACACCTACTATCTGCTTTCTCTCATTTCTTAGATTGTAAACTGTTTGAGGTAGGGCTAGTTTTGAGATTATTCTGTTTCCATAGCGCTTAGCAAAATAGGGTCTTATTCTTAGTTGGCACTATTGTGGGAAACACCGTTTCTAAAGAAGTAAGGACAAAAACTGCCCTGTTGTCAATGAATCATGGATAATACTAATGTTTTACATATTTCCTCTTATCGTCCATATTCTGTAAATATTTTTTTCTAAATCTTACACTGTAAATAAAAAGTACATGTATTTGCTGTACAAATACCACTGTATGGTTAATATAATGACCAAATCCAGTTCACAAATATAAATAAATTTAATCAGGTTTTAGAAGCTATTTTTAATTCTTTCCATTGTACACACAAGCTGTGACATCTACTTATGAAATTCCTGGATCTCTGATTTGTGTAAGAGAACAAGGGGATTTAAAATTATATTCTTGATTTTCTGAGACTGATTAAAATGCTTCAGCATAGCTGAATAGTGCAGGTGTAAATTGTCTGCGTGTGGGAGGAAGAGACAGGATTGCTTCTCTTCAGCTTAATCTGACTTACACTACAGCAAACAGCCTATTCTCCTTCACAGAACGTGTGGCAGTCGAGAAGCATGCTGCTCCTCTTGTGATCTGGGATACTGACAGAGTGTTTCCAGTTATTCATCCTAAATGGGAAATGTAGATAAGCAAAATGCAGAACACATGGTGGGAAATGTGCTCTGTGGTTTTGGTGGATTCTTCCATCCCTAAATCAGTCTTCTCTTAAATGTCTGCAAAGTGCCCTTGTTTTTAGGCTTTCAGATACACACACAGCCATTCACAGACAGACGCATATGTAGCCATGCCCGTATGCACACGGATGTGCACAGATATGTGTACATATGCATGAACACATATCTTAGTTGTTCCAGAAGAAAGGAAGCATTTATAAATTAATAAACCTTCTCAGCTCTTCTTCTCCCACAGTATTATACCTACTGGGCAGGCTTTGATGCTGCTGGTGTCAGAGTGTCTACAGGGCACAAAGATCTCATAGAGCTTGTCCTTGAATATGCACATAAAGAAGAGGAATCCAGTAAAGAGTGGAAGTCCAATAGTGGTTGCAGAGAGAAATGGGAGGCACCTACAACTATTATCTGTCCATTGCCTACAGGAAATGCACAGGGAGACTAGATTGTAGCTGAGGTACCTAGATCACATGCCTAAAGATTTGTGTTATATATTTTTTCCTGCTGTGATTTGCCCAAGGTTGTAGTGAGTCTCTGTGGTAAGAACATGAATTGATTCCAGACCTCTTGATCTCAATCTAATATGTTAACCGCACATTATTCTCCTGCTGTTACTAGAAAATGCATACCTGAAAATGCTATATATCTGAGATTGCTGGGAACTGTTATTTGTCTTGACTGGCTATGAATCAATTTAGAACAATAAGAGTAGGAATACTAAAAGTGGATTGGTAAAGCATTTGGGGAAATTAACAAATTTTAAAAGCCCTAAGAGAGAATCAAAGAGCAAGATTTTCTTGGAAGTCAATGGAAACAGCAGCTGATTGGCATAAATTTTATAGAGGTCTCCAATCAACCCAGTGTGCAAGAGCCATTGTTAATGTAAAAGAAAATAACCTTTGTTTTTTCAGTCACCTGACTAGAAAGAAACATGCTGTTTACATGACAGACACTACATGGAGAGCTGCAGAAGGTCATTCAATGGAAAACAGATTTTGAGGCTGTCTTTCAGACTCTTGTCTTTTTAGATTCCTGTCAATGAAGTCTTGAGGTCTTGTTTGCTGATACGTCCTCTTGAATAAACTTAGCAATTGACCTTTATTCAAATTGTGATTACCATCTCAGCAGCACTCCTGTAAGTACAGTTCAGGTTTCAAAACAGCAGAAGAAAGTACATTTATCTTCAGGAATGAGGAGGAGTCAAGCAAAACAGTCATTTAGCACATTCATCTGTTTTATGTTCCCTGATCTCCTGAAACCATCAGAAAGATACTGCTGTGGTATGTTTCATAGTGTTAGTGGTCTCAGAGGATAAATTTCATCTGTTAAAAAGTGTTTTAAAGTCCAGGAATAGAAAAACTGGGACAAAGACATAGTGGAATGAATCAGGAAGGGCATTTTATTTGGTCTGGTGCTAAAGCTCTTAGTACTTACAAGTTTTCGAAGGTTAGCTGCTGCATTTTGCAGTGGATGCAATACCTAGCAGTATATTTTCTGGGGTTTATTAGTTCAGCATTTATGTAGTTAACATTGACTATAACAGCTAACTTGGACTTTCAGGCAATAATCGTGTAAGGTTTTATTGCTATATTGGCTTTTCAGGTGCTATGTTGTATGAATCCTATTGGCAGGAAATTTCTATCCTCCGCTGTATCTATTTTTTTCTAAAAAATAGTACAAGCATTCATACTGCCAAATATGGTTATGTTTATTTGTAAATTTTCAGTTTTCCTTTTAGAAATTTTATTGTATTTTGTATAGCTTAAAAAAGAATTGGGATCAAATTTTTGCCTTGTATGAAAATGCAAAGTTGTATTACTGGAGAAGCATTAGGTTATGGCAGCCACACATGTATATGAAATGTAAAGAGAACATATTTTTCTAAATTAAAGAACACATGCTTTTTAATATCTTCTTCAGCCCAGCGCAACAGTGCGTGAGAAATTATCACAGGAAAGACATTGTTACTGGGAATTTATATTTTTGCAATAATTGGCTAACAAAATACTCTCTTGATCTTGTGATTTAGTAGGAAAGACACTGTTACTGGGAATTTATACTTTTGCAATAGTTTGCTAACAAAATACTCTCTTGATCTTGTGATTTAGATTTACATTAAGGCAGCCCTGAAGCAATCTGACTCTGGGACAAACAACTTCAAGAGCTGGTGAATGTAAAAGGAACAGCCTCTCCCCACTACTAAACCTCTGGACATTTCAGCTGGATTCACTCAGATTCAGCTAGATCAGATTGTTTTTCCTTTGTCCTTTAATCTTTCCACAACTCTTTTTCCTTCCTCCTATAATGTCAGTGCTGTTGATTTTTATTTTATCTTCCATTAGTAATAGAGTCATAATCAATGGCTTTCAGGATTCGTGAGAGCTGACATTTGCTTTGGGATTACCCCAAACTGTCAGACTATTACTATCTCCTATGCTGGCCATGACCATATATATATATATACTGGTTACATATATGCTAGCTACTGCATGGTAATTACTTATATTAAATGAAATGCATGCAAGAAGCTTTGACAGCATTGTAATGAATCTTCTGAGAACAGTTCTCTCGTGTTTCTTATGCCTTGCCATCACTCTCAGATCCTTCATTTTCAAATCTACCATTTAGATTTCCACAGACTTTTGTTATTTGCTCACAGATATGGTGAAGTCCAAGAGTTGATGCATGTTATGGCTTTCCCACAAAAGATCCCACAAAGATTCTTCAAACACTATGGAGCAAAGCAAATTTATTAGGCAAGTCAAGCTATTGTGAATGAAAAAAAAAAAGTCAAATGCCAAAAATGCTGATGTAAAATTATATATATATTTATGATCAAAAGATTCTCATGGGATAGAGAAACACACAATATACGCTGCTCTCAAATTACTCAGAGAATTGGTGAAGAAGTCATCCTGCTATTCTTAGAAACTGTTCTGAGAACATTCCCTTTGCTGTATGATCACAAATAAATCCTATTTTATCTCAAAACCCACAGAGACTCAGAAGCCCTTTCTGTGCCACCTTCAGATCAGAAATGGAATGGATACCCCATTCCATGATTTTGGATGAATCACTGAATCTTTTTGAGCAAAATTGTTACTATCACATAACTACCATGCTGACAATAGATATGATGCTATCTCTTCTCATTGCTAACTGAATAATCACCAGCTGGAAAATGGAGTAGAAGGTATGAAGCTATGCACAGAAGGCAGGAAAGTCAATATACATCAACCAACGTGATGAACAACTCTGAGCTGGTGGTTTTCTCTAACTTCAAATAGTTCTCTCTATTTTTAGTATTAGATTTTTAACATGAGCCTGAATATGTATGTAGTTATTCATGTGGAAGCTCTTTATAAATATCATAGTTTTCAGACTGCACCTTACAAAGTGTGATTAGCATTTAACGTAAAATCCTTTTCCTGATCACCTTGCCTGCAGAAAATATTTCAAGGAGAGATCCACTATACAGGGTATGACTTCTACTCTTGTTCATATTTACTTGAAAGCTGTCTTTCTAGATTTCAAAAACGTTCCTGAGTTCACTTTGTACTTCTCTGATTTTGTATTCCGTTCTTCAACATTCAATCCTTTTCTCAGTTTTAGGTTTTTCTCTCTTCTTTTTCCACCTTTTCTTCTGTGAATCATTCTTTTGTGTACCACACATCCTTTCTTCCAAACAAATGTGGCCTGTAACTCTTACATGGGAATTGGATTTGGTGAAATTTAGAGTAATACTCATGAAAAAGCTACAAATGATTGATATTTTCTTCACTGTTTCACTGATCTTAATTTCTACTTCAGACACTCTTCTGCAATACATTAATGATTTAGTATATTGAATATGATATATAAATCTGTCAGGTTTTCTAATGCAAAAATATGCGAACAAACAAGTTCCTAACAATCAGAAAGAGGAGTTGTAACTGCACAGAGAATAGAAATGCAAACCCTTTCCACTAAGATTGACACATACACTAGTACATGAGACTGAGACTTCCAGCAGACTGTTTGCATGAGGAAGCTTTTTTTTTTTTTCTTTTTTTTTTTTTTTTCGGTTTTGTTTGTTTTGTCTTGTTTTACCTCTTCCATGTTTTTCTATTTTGGCATGGCCATCATTAGGCTTTTGAGGTCTGAAACAACCCTACAATAATACCGTCTGTATTTCTTGGTTGAGTTATAAAACACTTACAACATGAAGTCCATAACTCCAACATAACAAATTAGGAAATGGTGTGGGATCATCTTTGTCTGTTCTTATTTTCTTAATGCCATTTGTATATTTTTTCAATTTTTAAGTTTTCATTTGCAGGAGGCTGAGCTACCAGAAACCAACACACAAAAAACTAAGCAAGATATATGATGAAGAGGAAAAAAGAAAAAAAAGTCTGTGGAGATCAGTGCTATGCTCTGTGAGAAGAAGTTGGCAGCGAAAGACACTGATAAAAAGTAATGATCTGTGCCCACTCATCTTCCTTCTGTTTGAAACACAGTTTTAGATCCTATCTGAGATTAGAAAACACAAAACCAAATCTACATATGCAATTAATTTCATCAAAAAGATGGGAGGGGTAACTAGAAGAGATCAAATGCTGAAACCATACTTTGCCACAAGAAAAAGTGTGGAGCTGGGACTGGAGGGGGTAAAAAATGTAGTCCATATGGTTTAATTATTGACATTCAACGCCTTTGTCATCTGCCAAGCGCAGGGAGGCACAACTGGAAGTATGTCGTCCTTGCTGAAATTCCTGACGGCTGCTTTCCCCATACTTCAGTTTAAAGAGTGATAAATCTTTATTCCAGTCCAGTGATATGGGACTACTGCATAAGAAAGTCTTCTTCTTAGCCAAGGCAAGGCTGTGCCTTCTAGCCCCCTCCAGTTATCACTTAATACAGATCTAACTGAGAGAAGGAGAAGAGAGCATGGGGCATTGCTTACTGTGCAGGATGGTCTGCTTGCCTGTGGCATGTAGCGGAGTGCTTTAGACAGCATAATTTTTCTTTTGATCCTGGAAAAGATCAATAACAAAACCACATTGACCTTGTGAGAAGCCTCGGGTCAGGTCAAGCATCCTGCAGTCCGGATGCGTGGGGCTGTGCTGAGCTCACCAAGGGAAGTGGTGGAGGTTCCCTTGTCCAGGGAGCTGGGCCAGGCAGGCTCTAGGAAGTGCATGGGAGCCATGTAGCACATCCATTGCCCCACAGCCTTATCCTTGGGATTCCCTTTGCCTGGGGGTGCGGGAAGGGGTTGGAGGGGCCGTGGGCCTGCTGGTTGTTAGCACAGTAGTGCTCATCCCCCAGGTTGTCTCATTGTTCTTCTGGTGCTTTATCATATCTGTGTGGGACGTGTTTTTCACCACTGTGAGAAATAAATTTAACTCACAGTACTCTTATTACTCAAATGGGGTGAGGCATACATATTTAATGTCAGTGCTGGCATTTTTGGAAAGCTTTGTAGATTATGTTTCCTGCTGTGTTCAGAATTCTCATCTACTCAATAAAACAGTTTCTACCCCTATCCACCCCTCAGGCAATCACATTTGCCAGTTTTCAAATCAAAATACTCAGCTCTTTTGAGCTTCTTCCTCTTTAAAAAAAAAAAAAATCTAGTGCCAATACTAATATGCAGATTTAGTGCCAAGTTTCTGCTTGGTTCAGTCACGTATTTTAATCAAAATTTCAGAATTGAGTACAGCATTAAACACACTTCTTCCACTGTCCATTTTTCAGTGAGCATTAAGCAGTAATTGGCTACCGTATCTTGTGTCAGATCGCCTCACTCTCCCCCAGGCCACAAGCATGAACATTGAATGAGACTTCTCACTCAGGCTCAGGTTGTTAGTGTTTTCTTACACAGGATTTTTTTTCAGGTGGGCCAATAGCTGACATCTCCAGGTATGGGCAAGAACTTTTTAATCCACCATAGGCTGTACCCACACAACTAATGTTTACAAGATTTTTACCAGCAACTTCAGAAAGATCAAGATTAGCTCTCAAACAAACTATTGAAAATCTAAACCAATGCACTTTTACTACCCAGATTTTTATCACTTTTTTTGTTATCAGTTGCACATAAGTTCAAGTTCAAGAAAAGGCGACTGTCATCTAGCTCTCTAAGAAAGGTGCTTGTATACGAACTGCAGTTTTGCACTTCCTTATTTCAGGACAAACAATAATAGCTCTGATCAGTTCAGGGAGCTGTATCGCTCTCTAGAGCAGTCCAGTCAATTCACAGTTTTAGTTCCCAAACAAAAGCTTTTTATTAGACATTCAAGTACAAATCTATACCCATGCAAAAATCTAATTTTTAAAGAAACTCATTTAACTTAAAAATAATGCTGTTTTCTAGGAAAACAAGCAAACCCCAAGCCCTGAAAACCTGAGAAAACAAAAGTATTCTCAGGCTGAAAGTATTCTAAGTTCACATGGCCATTTAATTGTTTCTATAATTTTGTGCAGAGCAGATAAAATATTACCGTTATAGTTCAGAACACTTGCCCTTCCTTTGCACGAGTGTTATGACAGTCAGACCTACACTGATCAGAATAATTAAATCACATGGTGATAATACTGTGAATAAACATTACAGAGAAAATCATATAATTTCTTTCATTAATTCTGCATAGTATATTCGCTGGCTAAGTGTAAGAATGTTAACGAAATGCATAACACCTAATCATGCAAATATTACATGTTAAATGAACTGAAAACCTGATCATTTCATTAGCAGTTATTGTGCTGCATAAAAGACCTCAGCTATACTTAAGTGTATTGGAACATACAGTAAAGATTGTTTAAGTTTTAAATCCACATTTCATGCAGTAAGCAGGGAAAAACTCTGCTTGTGCATTACATGACTATCCTGGAACTTTTGCTTCCTAGCCAAGATCAGTCAGACGGGTTAGACTTTTGAGACTGAAGTGTTACCAATTTTGGGTGCCATTCGTAGATAGGATATCAGTGCATATTTACCCCTCTTCGTCCCAGTGTGTGTTTCTGTAGACACACACGTGCATGCACACATATGCAGTGGAAGATGGAAAGGAATGTTGTAACTCAGCTGTAAATAAGTAACTCGATAGGACACCTGCGTACAAAGAGAATGCTACCTTAAAGACAACGCAAAGGCTTTATCTATAGCTCTGCCACAGTTAAGCAGACCGTGTCGATTGTCTGTTCTTTACAGGAATTTTTAGGAATGTTCAAATAAGCCCCAGTAAGGAAAGTTTAGGCTGCTCATTGAAGGAGTTTGTGTGCTGTAGAGAGTTTATGCTCACAGTTAACCTGGATTAGCCCATTTTTAGCACTGAGGAAAAGTGAATCAATGTAATTGTGTCACAACTTTGGAGTAGCAGCTTTCCCCAGAGGGAATGTAGTGCTGAAGGTAGCGCAGTCACTAGGGGTTTCAAAAAGTGCTTAGTTTTGGTTAAAGGATGAAAAATACATTAATTGACTTTATTTGAGAATAATAATAAAAAAAATAGGCCATTTCAGAGGTTCAGAATACAGTCACATTTTAAAACTGAGCACAAATATATTGCCAGCTGATGCCTGACAGAACTTTGCAAATAATTGCATTGCCCCAAAAGAAAATAAATCCAGAGAGAAAAGTTGTTTTTTTGTTTTGTTTTGTTTTTTCCACTCTGATACTGCCAGTGTTTTCAGCTTAGTCACTCTTCTTTCCTAATGAGCAGCATCTGGCTGCTAATGTGTTAGCACTTATCTTAAGAACATTATTTTTAAAAGTTTAGGAAATACATCCTACAAAAACTGCTGCTGGTAACATGGTTAGTTCTAAACAGAAACCTGCAACAGTGCTTCCCTCCTATAGAAGTCAAAGACCCAAGCTAGGTTTTGGTAATTCTGTAACCACAGCAATCTATGCTCTTCCACACTGCTATAAATCAGTGCTGATTAGCTTTTGTCAGGTGGCCCAACTTTTCTTAGGTCTGGGACATTGAACCTTTGGATATTCTTGGGACTCAGAAGCTCTTTGGTATTTTGCACATGATAGAAAGAATAACGCAGACAAAAACAAACAAACAAAGTTTTTAGGTAAAAGGCATAGTGGTGGTAGAAACTGATTTCTGTAACAAGACTTTTACTGTGATCCTTTGATATTCTGAAACATGATTTCCCTCTGCCTACTTTGTAAGTCAGTTAAAAAGAAGAAACTCAATTCTTACTTGTGTACTGAATACCCGCAGTACAACTCAAAAATGATGTTACCAACAAAAAATTAATCGAGTGAACATGTGCAGATTTTTTTTTTTTAAACAAGATCTTTCTAAAGCTAAGTTAGTATCAATCAGTTAATCGATTTTGTTCCTTCTTTTTTCTTCATAAACATAAAATACTTTCTAAACCCTGATTAATAGAATCCTTGGCCCAAAGCACTACACCAAATAATGAAGGTAAAAAATAAATGACAGTAAACAATCCTCTGTTTCTGTTTGGATTTGTACATATTTCATCCCATTGAGCTTGTAGTGTAAGCAGAGTAATACATGCCTTGCAAGTATAAAAAGAGACTTCTTCCTGACTTTACTTTTTGAAGTCCCAGCTCTCCATTGTTCTTTATCTTGAACAATGACTTGCACTAGTACTGAGTGCAGAGAGTGTAAAATAGCACCTCCAGAGTTAGAGGCATTTTATACCCAGTTTATGCTGGCATTTATGCAATTGCTATGCAAGAAGAACAATGAGTGAAGCCCTTCGACTGTAAAAACTGATGATTCAGTAAACTGTTGCTTATATGAATCACCCCTACTCTGCTGAGCAGATTTTTGGTTTTAATGACTCTCTACACTATCCTGAGAAAATAGCCTGAAGAAGAGCCGTACGGGAAGTACCTTCTACCCACTGCCTCCCTACTTTGCAGGCTATGTATCTCTATATATGACCCATAGAGAGCTTGTCTAGATCTAGCTGGCAAGTAATAAAGCCTCTGAACACTCTTGGGTCCAGATTTGTCTTGGTCCAACAAAACCCATATTTTCAGGCTTGTTGTCTACATAGGACATAAATCTTGATTTGAAGACAAGGCTCTTTACATCAATAACATGGAGACATTGACAAAACTATTTACTTGACTACAGATATCAGGGAACATATCTTGACTTTAGATGCTGCATCAATGCACCCTATTTTTTGTTCGGTAATAGCATGTTAAGCGATTTATCTGGTCTCTTAGGCTAAAGTTACATCCATGCTAGTAAAATGCACAGTGCTGTAGTATATTCTCTGGGCCTTAAGCCAACTGGCATGGTCTGGTCCTCTCAGTACTGTTAACCTCTCTTTATCCTTCCAAGTCAGAGTGGCTGCTTGCACACCACTACTGCAGGTGGTCACTGGCCTGTGTTCACTCCTAAATTATGCTTAGGAGTTGTTTGGGAGAATGCTGCAATGGGCAGTGTAATTTAACAGTGCAAACATTTGGGTTCCAGGGCTAGGCATGGCCAAATATTCTCCATACATTTGTTATTAAAAAAAAGAGCATCTAGTCATCTTGTATGCCATATATCAAATTTGTTCTATGACCCATACACAAATCCAGTATTGGCAAGTAAATCTGCAGCACAGAATACTTTTATTTAGCAAATCACCAATTTATCACTGCAACAAAGGCTATTCCTACCAGCCAATTTGAGCAGTTAGGCTAGCAACCTTGTCTTTGCACTGAAATCCTAGGTGGAGGACTTCTTATGCGTCTCATATAACATGAAAGATCTTTTGCCTGAAATGCTTTTGAGGGACAGATTTACTAATTGACCCCTGAACATTTAACTTTTTAGTCACAGGAAAAAAAATATCTATAATTGTCCTATTTGTATAATCCTCTCTGGAATGACCCCCATGTAAATTGAATTGCCAAATCAACTGTTGCATCTGTATGAGCAAAACTCGTCAGTTGAAACTGGAACTTTTATTCTCAAATAGAGGTTTTCAACACAGGTCATAAAAAGTTCAGTCCTATATGAGAAACTTTTCAAAGGTTTTGTCCAATTACAAACTAGTAATTTAGGTTAGTGTAACTGTGTAGCCAATTTGTAAGGCAACATGATGCAAGGGCTGGGTAACTGAGTTCACCACAAAAATTGTAATTTAAAAAAAATAAGCCTAATTCTCTAACACTGGATTTATTATTATTATTATTTGTTGAATTATTTATCCTTGAAAGAGCACTGCCCCATCTAAGATTCTTTGGTTTCTTACCTACCCTGTTTACATAATTGCCAATGTCCTGTGTGTACAAAGCAGCAAAAGATTCATTCATTGTCCCTTACTGTTGACAGGCCAGATGTGCCAGATCTGCACATTGTCTTTCGAAGTGGAGGTACTTTCTGATTAAAAAAGTACTTTAGAAATTCCGGTCTCAATCCTACAAACACACATACCAATGTGGAAACCTTTAAAATCCACCGACTTTTCAACTATATCCCAGATCGTGGACTAAAGGTGAACAAGGGTATCCATTTTACTGGAACTCATCAGGCAGACTACTCTTTCATGCCATACATCAGCCAGCAAGTATGTCCATCACTCATGAATGGGTAATTACTGGGAGGGCAACAAATGCGGTCTAGCCAGTTTTGATGCCCACAAAAATGCTTTATTTTTGTGCCTATGATGAGTGGCACATTGAAACATTTCTTCTTTTCTTGTATAGTTGGCATCCTACTTCTCACCTTGATGAGTAAATATGCATATCTCAAGCTTACAATATATTCAGCTTTAAAAAAATTCTTGCCTTACTGCCTAAACAATAGTTTGGAATAGTCATTAGGCTGGTCCAAAGCAGGTGTTTTTTCATTGTTGTTGTTTTGTTTTGCTTTATATAAACCTACCTCTCTGAGCAAGAATCTTTTGCTTATAGTCAGTGCAATTTTTAGGGTAACTTATTTTCTAAGTATCAGCCACACTCCCTATAATAAAAGTCAAGTACTATAAAAGCACTTTACCAGTTTATCTCATAATACTTTACAAAGGAGTAAGTTTAATACTATTTTATAGATGGATAAATTGAGTGTGAGAAAATTAAAGTGACAAGACCAAGGCCATGAAAACAGCTAAGCAGAGACAGGAAATAATTGAAGCTGTCTGTATATTGCAGTATTTTAGCCACATTCATGAGGGCTTTATATCATTTTGGATAGAAGAGATTCAAACATTGGATTCTACTCTGAGTTTTGCAATTTTGAGTTTTAAATCTCAATTGCGGTCTCAGCTGAGATCAGTCTCCAGCTGATTTATAGTTATTTTTGGAAGAATGAAAGTATACTTATTGTGTCATATATATTGGCTAACAGTAAAACGTGCTTGAAATCAAAGGAAGTGAGGGTAGCATAAGAGGGAGATGAACACAGCTAAAAAAAAGTCTTTGTTTTTACTAAATATCATGGCTACAATACAATCCGGTCCCACAAGAAGATCCCATTTGACTTCAAATGAAGTGACTCTGGAGAAGAAAGAGTGGACAAAGGAAAAGACTTTTCATTCAGAGAAATTAAAAAACCACTACTCCCACTCCTGGCCAACTACTTAACCACCGCATTTCAGGCCATGATGAAGCTGACAGAAACACACCCAGCTTTCTCCCAGATAACTGTTTATGCCAAGTCTTTGGAAAAGGGAAAGTGGAAGCTATCATAGGCACAGGAACTGCCCCTGAGAACTTGAGATTTGTCTTTATACAGAGCCTATCAGTAGTTAAAACTGTTTTTGTCTCACTGGCGTAGTGCAGAGCTGCTAAACTTGCCTGAGGGTCAGTGTCTTCATATTACAGAACAGAAATGTAGAGACTACTATAACATCAAGTAAAAACCCCTGATTTGTGGCGTTCATAAATCCAGTCTTCTATTTAAAGAAGAAAAGGGCTTTTGGATTGATTAACTGTGCCAAGGAGGGATTTGGAAATACCAGAGTAGAAACGTCTAGCATTGCTCTAGTTCAGAAAGATAATTGTTAAGTAAACAGAATTTTCAAAGCAAGAGCTTTGCTCTACATAGCAAATAAGCACTTAATCAGGCATGTAAATGGAAGAGAGGCATCTCAGGTATTTTCTGAAGGTAATTTAGGGGCACTTAGGACTGCTGTTATGTGCTCAAGTTGGTACCCCTGGTAGATTTATAGAAGTGGTAAAAAGAGATTTTGAGAAACTAGATAAAAGTTCTTCAGAGCTGCACTGAAGACCGAAGATCATCCTGGAAGTGCCAAAATTGCTGGAAAGTGCTTCAGATTTGTTTTTTCTATGTTATTCCTGGAAGAAGGGGCCTTTCTTTTCCTTGATTAGTCCCATGTTTGAGGAACTTGGAAAGATTCTTGCTAAGGCAGAAAAAGGTTAGTAGGAAAAATCACAGAAGAAGCTATGCAACGAAATACTGAATTATGCATGCATATATTTGAAGTTCTACATTCAGAAAGAAAAGATGACGAACTAGGACCATGAGGAAGTACTGGGAAAAGGATGACAGTATTCTGAGGGGAATTACTATTGCTCATTTCTCTTCCTCAGCTGGCCGGTCTACTTTCGGGTGAAGTACTGAGAAGATGCGTCACAAATTACATCCCCACCGCTGCAGGAAATCTGCTTAAAGGCAGACTTCACACATGTAATTTGCTCGCGTCTGTCAGTAGTGTGGGTATGGTTAGGAAAGATGCATTCCAGGCTGAGCAGGAAATGCAGTGTCACTGGGCACATGTCTTCTGGCTGGGGGCATGGCACGCTGCACCCCCACACCTCCGCTCTTCCACACTAGGGCTGCTGTCTGGGGATCAGCAATCCCTGCCAGCCGACGCGGGGCCACCCTGCACAGCTGGGGCCCCCTTCGTGTTTGGTGCAGTCACTGGAGAAGGACACCAAGCTGGTGCTCTCCACAGAAAGGACCAAATGCACTTCTTGTCCGGTAGCTCTCGAGTCCCTCACACAGCTGAAGTATGATTTGAACTCCCTTTCTTCTGGTTCTAAGAAAATGTCTGGAGGCCATTTTGCCAGGTTTTGTTCCCTGCTACGCATTTCCTGTTTGACAGCTGTCACCACCAGTTTCCACAAATACTGTCAGTTCCTTTGTAGGATGCAAGTCAGACATTTTATTTTTTCCTGTGTAAACATCAAACATATTTAGAACATTAGTGATTTCACCCCAACTGCTTTTTCCAAGTGTTGTGAGGGAAAGTGTTCTCACCTCCAAAACTGGATGAAATATGTCCACCTAATATTTTTTCCAAACTTGGAATTATGCATCCATAAAAAGGAATTACATGCAAAACTAGCAGAATTGTCTTGTTAATTATTCACATTTCCAAATGGAAATAATTTGCTTTTAGAAACTGTCTCCCAAATAAATAAAGCTACATTCAATGTATAAATTAAAATAATCTCTGACACTTTACACATCTCTTTAAATAAGAATAAAAATATCCTCTTTTTGGCCAAAAATGAATGTCATAAAAAGTACTTAAGAGTAGACACAAACATTTAAAGCCACACTGAGACTTCAGACCATATAATAAAAGACAAGTACCACCAATGTAGGATAATTCAGTGGTTCTTAAAATTACAATCTATCGTACTTTACCAATCATTTTCTAAATCTGCCATCAAAACCAAGATTTTTTTTTTTTTAAGACAGCAAACCTGTTATTTTCATGACTTAAAGCCATATGGTTCCTCTCAGACATTCTTCTCTAGCACAAATTCACTTATAATATTGAGGTTAATCCTCTGTTTGATAAATGCCTATGAATCATACCTTTACCCATCTGCCATCCTGTGTCAAGGAAGTAACACTCCTACATCTACAAACATTTCATTCACCTTAGTTTTTCAAGTGCTGCTCTCAGACTCTATTTTCCACAGATTTTATTTTTACCGAGTCCTCAGTTTCATGTCTGTTTGTATCAGGTGGTTCAGAAATGGGTGAAGTCACCAGACTGCCGACCTGATTCAAGGTCAATTTCCTGAGATCAGGCCAAATCAGACTACTGTAATAGACAGTAGAATTGCCCCCTATAGAAGTTCTTTGCACGGCCATTAAGCGCCTGTGCTTGTAAATGTTGTAAATATTGCTTTATATTTTGTAATTAACTTTATTCTGACAAAAAACAACAACAACAACAAACCAACTAATTTTCTGACTGCACGGTAATAATGTTCTCAGGCCGTTAACAAAATACTTTACAGAAAACTGTTCTGTGTTAAATTTTGATTCTTTTTGAGTGTATTTTGGCAATGATGAGTACATGACAGGCTCCTGTCTCACACAGGGACAAAATAGGTATGATTGCTCTTGAGAGAGTAGACCAGCCTTTTCTCTGTGTGTGTCTGTACATGAGCAGAGCTTTCCATAGCCCTTGGTGACATTAGTCCTCAGCTGGAGCTTGTAAAGTCAGTTGTACAATGAGAATAAAATGTCATTGGGAGGAGAATAAGAAGCATAAATCAACAGTGTTTTATGCTCCTAATGACTTGTAGTTTTTAACAGGCACAGGTTGAAACCAGGTTGGCAGCAAACTTAAAACATCCCAAGACCTGTTCTTCTTCTCATTTTCAGAGGTCTTGCCACTGTTATTATACAAGTTGAAACTACTGGCCTTACTCCCCTTGCCTTTTTAATTTTTGCTACCTAAAAGGCTGCTGACATTTCGAATGACAAATCTGGTTTCCTCCAGTTCCCAGAAGAGGAAGCCCGGCTTCTGATAACATGTGAATCAGCTTCTGCTGCCAAATGGAAATGGTGTCTTTTGGGGCTAAAGCTTCAAAGAAAGGATCTAAGATATACTGAGCTTGCTGAATATCTTGAACTTAAAGGCAGATAATGGCCTTCGAATCTGAATATGCAGAAGATGCCTTTATTAACAGGTCTCCGAGCTCCCACTGGAAAAGAAGGTTTAGCAGTTGCACTAAGAGAGCTCTGCAATCACTGCCACATCCATTAGACAAGGAAAAGCTGTGCAGGGGCAATGTAGGTGGGTGGCAAGGTGGGGTGAATATTATTTCTACCTGTTCTTTCAAGTGCTCACAGGGATCAATTGATGCTTACATTTTGCCCCAAGACACAGGGCCCATTTGCCGAACCTCTTCCGCCTTGTTAAACTTAGAGTGCTAGGAAATCAGGATTGTAGTTTATCTGTGCATTTACAGAGATAAGGCCACCCATGAGTTTCATGGACAAAGCCTCTTGGTATCTGAAGAGGGAAAACTCCCTTGTTCTGGTGAAACAGCCAGCACAATTTTTCATTTCTCTCTCCAGTGTTCCCTCTTCATAAGCCTCACAATGACTGAGATGCAAAATAAAGGACAGGGTGGGGAAACAAATTATGACCTACGGGAGAGAAGTTTAAAGAGGAGAGAAATTTAAATACAAGTGTAAATACAAAAAAGGCAGTATAAATAAAAGTAGAGGTCACATTACTCACCACAGTCACTGTTGTTTTTATTGTGGGAGTGCCAAGGCACTCCAGCAGTGGCACAGATTCTCTCTGTGTTCATTGCTACTTGAAGACAAAATGTAACAGGTATCTCTCCCCCAAAGAGCTTCTAAGTTTTAGGTAAAGTTTAATTGTATTCAATATCTTTACAGAATAACGTTTTCTAAAAGAAAGTCATATTTCTTTGAAAGAAAGAAGACTAGAATATTACATACTGTCACAAAAGGAATAGTATCAGAAATACTTTCAAGGATTCCGCTGCAAAGAGAACAAATTTGTGTTTATATCTTTTTTCACATTGATCTCTTTATAAATCACGCTATTTGCTGTTCTCTGGAAAGTACAGCCTTTTCCAATCCCCTTTTGAGAAGACCTTATATAATTACGGAACAGCACGGAGCGGCCTTAAAGCAGAAGTATCGACCATGTTCCGAAAAGTCTTGTATACGTTTAGGACACTATATGAATCATCTTTATCATTACAGAAGGAAGCATCCAATTAGAAACAGACATCTGAAATTTAGAATGAGGGCATGGTAGACCACAGAGGTTGGTAAAGCAAGGAAAAAGCATAATAACATGCCTGTGTTAGGCTGGTATATTATTTAGTACCAGTGCAACCATGGATCAGAAATGTGTTATGTGCCAAATAAAGTTTTTGCTTCAGTGGTCTGGATACAGTTACAAAGTAACTGTGAATGACAATTTTGGCATATAAATGGTTAGCAGATATTCATTCCAGAATTTAGGCAGCTGTCTGGTGCAACCTGATATATTTTTTAAGTAGTTTTCCACATAACATGTCTCACAGAAGGCTTTACAGCTAATCATCCTTTGTATATTCATACACAAGAGGATACTAGTTGCAATATAATCTACATTTGGCATATACAGACGTAGTATAGGCAGAGGGCAATGAATTAGGATCTACTGTAAAAGCAGATACTTGTAAATAACAGCTAATTAAGAGTTTATCAGCATGTCACTATGCACAACAAACCCTAATATTTCAGTAAGACATAACTGTGTGTGCAAGCTCAGCTGTCACATCTTGTCAGAACGGAGGCTCATGCGAGGTCAGGATGTGATGCTGCCCCTAGCACCGTGCTTTATGTGGGAGTAGCAGGGTGCAGCAGCAGTATGACAGGATGGTTCTGCTGTAACTCTTCATCATTGCTTACATTTTTCTGAACTAAAGCCTTCTGAAAATACTTTTCCTAGGCAACTTCTTACCTTTAGCAAGGACACTGGTCTTTTTCTTAAAAACAGAAAGGAAGAACTAAGTGTAAGATATTAACATGAAACAGCATCCTATATTATTAGAAGATGACTGTTTTCACAACACTAAAGGAAGAGCTGAAGAAAGGAACAATATCATTAATTACTGCTGGACATTCAACAATATGTATAGGCAAGTATATAATATGATTACGTGAAGTACATTAATCCCATCATTCTTTCAGTGGGAGAAACATGGCAGAAATGAAGTGGAACTTGGGATGCCAACGTGAGGAATACTCTCTTTTTCTTTCCTTTTCTTTTAGTCCTACTGAATTCCCATTTTCCTCACCACAAAGCAGCAAAGATTGCTCAGCAACAATGTGAAACATACTTTCTATTTAATGCCTTCACTTGTGATGCCTCCACCATGATCACCAATTGTGCAGCTCAGGGCTCATTCAAAGTGTCACAGCTTTGCAATATTGCTAAGGAGTCATCTGGGACAGAGTTCTGCATGATCAGACTTCAGTGTGGCAGTTGTGAGTCTCCAGCTGCCTGGTATCACTATCATCACAAAAAGTCTTGTTTCTGAGACTTCCAGACCTCTAGCCTCAGGGTTGGAAGGTACTCGTGCTTGAAACCTTTCAAGTGGACAGCCTACCTTCTGGATTGCTAGGGGCATTTAGAAATCAAGAAATTTTGAAGGAATGAAAAGAGCCTTTGATCTGGAAGACCTTCTAAAAGAAAGGAAAGAGGCTGTCTATTTTGTCAGTGCAGACCTGGTGGAGCTGATGGAGCCACTTGCTTTGTGAAAAGGGGAAATGTGATTCTGAGCTACATCAGGATCCAACTGACCGTAATTTTAAACTTTTCAACATTTATTAGCAAGGGCCAAACCCCAGTTCTGAACCAACAAGGCTTTTCTGTTCTTATGTAAAGAAATCTCTGACTTACAAGGTACTGAATATGGGGGTCTTCCAAACAGTGGAGAATATGGACAATATACTTGTCTTGCTTTTACATTCTTCTGTAGGTATCTGCTACTGACCAGTGCTGGAGACAGGACATGGGGCTACAGGGACCTTCTGATCTAGTATCTCATGCTCAGGAATAACAATCTAATTCAGAATAGTACTTTTCCGGTCACCTTTCTTATCATAACCTTTCAGGGGCATCTTGTGGTATATCCTACTACTTTTCATATGTCAAGCAATCTCTGTGGGTAATTCCAGAACAAGGAAGTAAAAAAGGAGTACTTGGGAGAATGACTGTGATTGTGGCTTGGTTCCACAGCTGCAGAGCTTTGAAATCCCCCCACTATTCACAATCTCACAGAATATAAGACCATTACAAATGGTCTCAAAACTTTTAAGAACAGTTGTTCTCATAAACTACCTTTTTATCTTCAAACAGTATCTTTTGGTATATATGCTGTACCTACGATCACAAATGTCTGCTTATTATGTGGCTTAAAACAAATAAACAAAGGACAATAGGAAAAAAAAATGCAGTGGGCCCTTTTACTTAATTTCCTGAAAATACAGAAGTGGCTTCTTGGTGGGACTTTCCAGACGTATGTACTCAAGTCAGTTTTCTCTGAAACCACAAAAATGTCTCAAAGTTTATGCCTGTTTGTAATTGCACATTTTAGAACATTTCTGATTCTCTGTTAGTCAGAACTTGATGAAATATTACAGGAATGTGTACTTCACTTTTTTTTTTTTTAATGCTAAAGCTAACAAAGGATGATTTTCAAGAAACATCCAGGTCAGGCATCTAAGCTCTTTTTCAAAAGTGACTTCTGCATACAGAAGCCTAAGTTCCAATGAAAATTGATGTTGTGTCTTCATGAGATGTTTAATCAAGGAAATAAATGTTTTAAGTAATTAACTGGGACTTTTTTCAAACCGAAATGTAAAGTGTCATCTGAGGTCACCAACTAAGCTTGTAGGAAAGGTTTTTTTCTATCCATATTAGTAACACATGCAAAATATATGGAAAAAGGTATACAGAAATTAAGAGAATGGGAATTAAAAATGCAATTTTAATAATGTCAGAACAGAGACTTGGTTTTTCACTGTCTTCTACTAATGTAAATTATGAAATGTATTTATATCTGTGAATATAAAACACAGTGAGCAGAAGTAAAGGTTTCCAGAGTTCCTTGGTGACTTTTACTGATGGCAAGCAACAAGGTAGCAAACACCCAATTTCAGCATCCTGTACATGGTCTCTATGTATATGAAGTTCTTTTCATATTGACTCACTGAAATGAGTCATAAATGAATAAAAATAAATGAAAATGTATTTGACCATGAAAAAATCCTGAGATAAATAGAAAAGAGGGAGAGCATAGGTAAAACTTCAGAACTAACAGCTATATTGGGGACGCATGTAACAAGTGGCATGACTAGGGAGTATTAAAATCCCTTAATCTGTCTAAGTCTGCATTTGATTTATGCATAAATGGTATGAAGGTTAAATTTCTGTATTACTCTAGCTTTCAACAGGATCAAGATAATTTCTCAGTAAGGGCAAGAAGGCAGGAAGGAACTATGAGCCAGGAAGGAGAGCCAGTAATGTCTTTTTGTTGTTGTTGTTGTTTTTCCCCTCCTTAAAATAACATAATGGAAATGGATCTCAGAAGGCATCTGAGAAGGAATCAAGTCTAAGAAGCTTTCAGAAGTTTACATGAGAATTGATCTGTTGTGAATGAATGTACCTGTCATTTTTTGGTACAACTTCCTGAAGGAAGATGCAAAAGCAGACTCATTTATGGCTCTGATAATGTAGGAGTTCTTATACTCATTTTGCTATTTTAGCTCTTGCTAGCTATCTCCAAATGCTGATAAAGCTCCAAGTAAAAACTGAATAGAATGTCAGGTCTCAGACCAGAAAACCTAAGCTATTTTTAGATACTACAATTTCAGTACTGTTTTTAAGCATTTCTGAACATATGGCTCAGATTTTTGGCTGTTTTACAAATATCTTGAGAGTATCTGGTACAGAAATAGTCTAGTTCATCTGTGAGATGAAAGGCAAAAGGTTTACTCTGAAATTCAGTACATCTTATAGTGCCATTCATAAAATAAACATTTGGGGTAAAAACAGATAATATCTGCCTCTAGAAGTTGTTCTCTTCTAAAAGAAAAGATTTTCCTAAATTTGAAGAAGAATTACTAACAAAGTCTATATATTTTTCATAGGTATCTTGACCAAAAACTGTTCACCATTGTTGACATTCAGTTTTGGCCTCTACATGCTCAATTAAACAGGGAAGGGGTTTCTGTGTTTTCTTCAAATCCGGCTGTGCACAGGTTTGTATTGGAATAGCTGAGTTAAGACAGGTGACTCTTCAATACAGACTTTGAAAATATTAAAAGTGCAGCCTCCCAAGGAAGTATTGGGAAAACTCTGGTGTACAGTGAGTATGTAACACACCTCAAGGATTTCCAGAAACTGGACTTGTGCACTCCTTGATGTCTACTGTATGTCATTAATAGAGCAAGTATTTCTGTAACTTAACTTTTAGTCACCTGTTTACCACTTATTGAAGAATTCTGAAATTTTTAAAAGAAAGCACAAACTGGATGTTCTCTGCCCATGAGACATCCAGAAATTTGTCTCTCCACATAAAAAAAAACCAAACAAACAACAAAAAAAACCAACAACAACAAACAAAAAAACACCACTCATATCTTTTGGTAATGTTTACCAGTAGCTAGACAGAGCAATATGGAATATGTCACTAAAGATGAAAGTCTTACCAACAATGAAATGTGTTCTAGCATCTTGAGATGCTAGAATCATGATTCTGTTTCTCTGTTATATAAAGTGTAGCCATTTATTCCTACATAAGATATTGTTATCAAACTCAAGTTTCACTTTGATCACTGGATGCTGAAATCCCTAATGAATTTTTGCTCCGTCTATTGTTAGGTTAAATTTCCCAGCAACCCCAACTGGGAAGTCTTTATTCAGGGTGAGATACAAGGGAATCCTCTGGAGCCAATCTAAGGCAGTTTTGTACAGGCTGTGAATTTGTAGCCATCCAGCCCTGTAGATCCTACAAACCAAAGTGAAAGAGGTTTTCTCAATCTGTGACAGCAAAACTTCTTTGCCCACAATTGCATCCATCTTTACCACCATGCTTGTGAGTCCTTTTGGTAACAGCTGCAGAGGTAGCTTAAAGGAATATGCTTCTGCTCTAATAGTTATCTTCCTATGATTCTTTTAAAGAGAAATCCAGAGAGGATTGTGATTCAGAGAACAGCTGCTTCCTTGATTCGCCTCTTCCTGTTCTCACTCAGAGGCTGCAGTACGTAAGCAGAAGGCCATCTGGGGGGTCGCAGGCAGGCAGGAGTGGAAGCCATGCCCTGAAATAAATACTGCTTTCCTCAAAACACAGGGAGAGGGAAACCTCAAGCAGATATATGCCTCTTTTTGTATTCAATTCCAAGAGGAATTTGGCTTGAGTGTAGCATAAAGGTTTTTGGACTCTGAGTAATATCACAATTCCAAAGTAAGAAAACAAAAGGAAATAGTGTCATTCTATCTAATGACTCCTACATTTAAAAATATCTGTGAAAATTCTTGACACAGTTAGTAAGGAAACACACACTAATTGTTCAGAATTAGAAATCGTCTAAAAATCTTCGAGAAAATCTGGACTAGAGTTTATATCCAGCTCAAAATGATTTCCCTATGCTTCACCAGCACCTGGAATCTAGTATGCATATGAGTACCCATGGCAGGCAGAATTGTTTAATTTAGCTTTCTATATACAGCCTGTAGGTTAGGAACAGCAGACAGTACTCTGCAATTTTACTGATTGTTGTCTGTTTACCATAATTACAGAGATATTTTAAACTTCCGCATTTTGTTGTAGGCATAATATTAGGTAGGGAATAGCAGCAGAACATTTTGAGTAATCTGTTATTGTGGACACATCCTGAGGACTAGCTGATGCTATATTTAGTCACTTTGTGGTTAACTGTGACTAGACTGAGGATGTTATTTTTTTGTTTTGTGTTTGAAGTTGCAAATGTTGATTTTTGCAGTCTGAAAGAGCTCAATTAAAAAAAAAAATCTTTAAAATCTCAGTTTTAATTAAAAGCTGTGCATACACACAGTTTTTCTTTTACTTTGTGTAGACTGGTTTATACTGCTGTAGCTCTATTTAATTAAGTTTCAGTTGAAGCAAATTAGCTGAACAATATAAACATATAAATTCAAAGCCAATTCCAATGTATCCTTTGTTAAGGGTATATCCTTTATATATTCATTACATATATGTATATGTATCCATATATGTATATACATATACAGATCCAGGGCCTGTATCTTGTTCTTTTCCCCTCTAAGTAGAATCAAAGAGAGAACATTTTAAAGCATCTGAAGCTTAAGAGAAAAGTACACAAGTCATCTGCATTTACAAACATGGACTTTAAAAAGGACTTAAACCTATTTTAAAAAAATCATTACCATTTAGTAATATTTCTATCTGGGAGGACCTTAGCATTTTGGGTTAAGCTGTGACTTCCAAAACCTCTTAGTTTTGTGGCTACTGTAAGTACCAGCAGCAACTCAGCCTCTGTTCTGTGAAGTTCAGGAATTTGTTTTGTACAGGATCAGGAGCCCAAAGACATGAAAAGGTAGGGAAGGAAACAGATTCATGCTGCTACAACATTCCAACCTAAGATAAACAAAATCTTTGTCTTATATTATGTGTTGGCCACACCTGTATGCCCTTGTAATGATCCTTGTGCTGTGGAGCACAAAAACCTTAGCTGAATTTCATAGAAACACAGAATGGCTGAGGTTGGAAGGGACCTCTTGTCACTTGGTCCAACCCCTTGCTCAAGCAGGGTCAGTTACAGCACATTGATCAGGGTCAGTTGAGTTTTGAGTATCTCCAAGGATGGAAACTCTATGACCTCTCTGGGCAACTCAGTCCATAGTAAAAATAAGTTTTTTCTTATGTGTAAATGGAATTCCTTGTATTTCAGTTCATGCCCATTGCTTATTCACCGAGCACCACTGAGAAGAGTCTTGCTCCATCCTGATCCTTCTCTTTTCCAGGCTGAAAAATACCAGCTCTGTCAAACTGTCCTTGCATGCAAGATGCCCCAGTCTCTGAACCATTATCATGGCCCTTTGCTGGATTCGATCCACTCAGTCCATGCCTCTTGTATTGGGGAGGCCATAACTGGACCCAGCACTCCAAATATGGTCTTTCCAACACTTAGTAGAGGGGAAGGGTCATCTTGACCTGTTGGAAATGCTCTTCCTAACATAGCCCAGCCTTATTTGCTACAACAGCACACTTGTGGCTTGTGTTGTTGTCCACCAAAATGTACAGCTCATTTTTTGCTAGACTGCTTTCCAGCCAATTGTCCCCAGCTTGTACTGGTGTACAGGGTTATTCTGCCCCAGGTGACGGAGTTTGAACTTCTTTTTGTCAAATTTTACGAGATTTCCATCAGCCTGTTGAGATGTCTCTTAATGGCATCAAAACCATTAGGTGTGTCAACCACTCCTCATGATATTGTATCATCTGCAAAACTTCTGAGAGTACTCTCTAACTACTCCCATCATCCAGATCATTGATGAAGATGCTAAATCATATGGAGCACTGGCTGTGGCACTAATTGGTATGACCACACTAAGAAGAAAGTTAGTCTGGAAGTGGCTGGAATGGAAGATAGTAATCTGCTTCTGCTTGTGGTAAAAAAAAATTGAATTTATAATTGCTTCTTGGAAAAGATAAGATGCTATCATTTTTCTTCACCATCTTCCCCTTTTCCTCTTCTCTTTCCAAGTAGGAAAACTCATACAGACCCATTCTTATCTGAGCAACCTTCTTATTTTTTCTTTGTAGTTGTTCTTTTTCATGGTCTATCTCATTTATTGCACTTGGCCAGCACACCAGTGTCTACCAGCTGCCAGCTGTTTAAAGAAAATAAGAAGAAGCATCCGTACTAAACTGTTTCCCTGTCTGTCATGAAAACAGTTTGCATTCCTCACAAAAAATTCATTTGTGGTGTAAGGGAATTGACGTCAGTACTGTTACACCCAGGATGATTTTGGCCCTGCATATTTATTATGCAATACCTTCAGATGCACAATTCCACGATGAACAAATGACTGCCAGATGTCAGAGTAGGATTTTCTCCTTTTTTTGAGGTCCATGAACAAATTCCCATGTGTGGACTGTAAACTTCCTCAGTGTACGTATGTGTATATTCTTTAAAAATTATTCTGCAGAAAATATTTTAAATGGCCATATAAGAAAGAATATAAAAGGAAAGCCTATATTTATTACTCTTAAAAACATACACACACACAAAAAAAAACCAAAAAAACACTCTTCTTTCTTTCATATATTTGATACAGGCTCCTCCTTCCTTCCTGCCGTGCAGATACTGGCAACTTCTGTTGGTTGATGGGTCAGGCTCAAAGGGCTATAGTAAATGTGGTTACATCAGGCTAGTGGTCAGTCACTAGTGGGGTTCCCCAGGGCTCCATGTTGGGGCCAGTTCTCTGCAATGTTTTCATAAATAATCTGAACACGGGACTCAAACGGGACTAAGTAAGTTTGCAGATGCTACTAAATTAAGAGGAGCTATTGATTCCCTCGAGGGTGGAGAGGCCTTGCAGAGAGGTCTTGACAGACTAGAGGGCTGGGTAATCACCAACTGCTTTAAGTTTAACAAAAGCAAGTGCCAGATTCTGCAGCTGGGAAGGGGCAACCCTGGATATATATATGTACAAACTGGGGGATGAGAGGCTGGACAGCAGCCCTGCAGAGAGGGATCTGGGGGTTCTTGCTTGACAGCAAGTTGAGCATGAGCCATCAGTGTACCCTGGCAGCCAAAAGGGCCAACTGTACCCTGGGGTGCATCAGGCATGGCATTGCTAGCCAGTTGAGATTGTCCCGCTCTGACCTGTGCTGGTGCGGCCTCACCTCGAGTACTGTGTGCAGTTTTGGGTGCCACAATATAAGAAGGGCATAAAACTATTAGAGAGTGCCCAAAGAAAGACTGAAAAGTTGGTGAAGGGTCTAGAGGACAAGACGTATGAGGAGCAGCTGAGGTCCCTAGGTTTGTTCAGCCCAGAGCAGAGCAGGCTGAGGGGAGGCCTCATGGTGGCCTGCAGCTCCCTCACGAGGGGAGTGGAGGGGCAGGCGCTGAGCTCTGCTCTCTGGTGACAGCGACAGGACCCGAGGGAACGGCATGGAGCTGGGACAGGGGAGGTTCAGGTCGGATGTTAGCAAAAGGTTCTTCATCGAGAGGGTGTTTGGGCACTGGAACAGGCTCCCCAGGGAAGTGGACATGGCACCAGGCTTGTCGGAATTCAAGAAGCATTTGGACAATGCACTCAGACATAGGGTCTGATTTTTGGGTGGTCCTTGGGAGAGAAGCCTCTGGAAAGAGGGGAAGATAAAACTGGTATTTTGCCCTTCTCCTGAAGTCATGATGGAATGCTGCACAAAGACACCTGTAGTTAAAGATGATAAACATCATAAGATGTGTGGAAGAACCCAGTGTTATGAAGCCCTCAGTTGGCTTTCCAAGTATATTCACAATGGTTTTCAATGAATCACAGAAAAAACTATGAAGTTTTCAAAGCTATATTTCATAGAATCACAGAATGGTTGAGGGTGGAAGAGACCTCTGGAGGAGATCTGGTCTAACCTCCTTGCTCAAGCAGGGTCACCTAGATAGAACAAGTTGCCCAGAACCATGTCCAAACAGCTTTTGATTATCTCCAAACAGGGAGACTTCATGCCCTCTCTGGGCATCCTGTGCCAGTGTTTCGTCACCTGCAGAGTAAAGAAGCACCTCCTGATGTTTAGAGAACCTCTTGTGTTCCAGTTTGTGCCCACTGCCTCTTGTATTTATGCTTTTAAGCATCTAAGCAAGGATCTGAAAGCCCTGCATATTCATTGCTCCTATGGATTTCACATTGATTTCATGAGACTAGGTCATTGTAATGACACAGTTTTCAAGGATGTTTGACCAAACAGTGTTTTCCTTCCCCTATGTTGATTTCTGGCCTTTATGGCAAACCACTTGGACTGCCAGTTCATCCTGAAAAGATCCCCCCTCCTAAACAGCTCACATTACAGTTGGTTCTTCTTGCCTACTTCATTGGATGCCAATACTACCAATATTGTCTCTTAGTAGTTTACTGCAGAAAAGAAATAACTCTAGTGAGAAAAAAAAATTCTTTCCAGCTCATGCTTTCACTGTGTTTTACTGAAATTTTATCTTCTGTAAATATGGGTGATAAGTAGAAAACATTACTTGCACTATCCTTTCCTCTATTTTAATTTGCTTTGTTCTAACCCTTTGCCCGAGTGCCAAACACATCGGACTCCCAGTATTTATGGCTGTGACTGTACTATCACATATGGAGTTAATTCTCATTCTGAAGAAACTGCAGGCAAAAGTCAACACATTATTACATGACTTAGGCTTTGCTTGCAGTACATTCAGCACTGAAGCTGAGTCAATCTCCTGCACAGACTGGTTCTACTCTAAATGATAACAGCTTAAGCTGACTGTCATCTTGCCCAACGTTAGCAGTAGAGTCTGCCTCCATGCACTAGCCCATTCCCACTGCCCTCACTGTTTACTACCTGTGTTGTAAAGCTAGACTAACAGATAAGATTATTTTTACAAGTGGCACTATTAATGAACATCATATTCAGCTATTGGTAAATACAACAGCATGAATCAATATGAAAATCCTGATTAAGCCTTTCCCAGACTTTTCAATAGTGGATTTTGGCCTAAAAATACCCAGACCACCAGTATTACTCAGGCATCCTAGTTATGTATGTACTTTCCATGTCTGTTCTGCAGATATTGTGGAAATTCAAGAGAATTAGCAACAGCAATGTTTTGCTAGTGAATAGCAGTAGGACGAGTAATATAGTATGACTTTTCAGTTTGTGGTGGTAGTGTGTTTCATTTCCTCTATCTTTCACCAACAATACAATGTTTCTCACAGGATTTCATCCTCAACCCTGATTTCCAACCCAACATTTTATTTTTATAGTCTTTTCTCAATGCAAATGGCAATGTAGCCTTACCATATGCAAAAAGATTGGGATATGATTCCATTACTATGCCTGTTGTCC
The DNA here is from genome assembly GCF_964211835.1 of Anser anser. Taxonomy (NCBI): domain Eukaryota; kingdom Metazoa; phylum Chordata; class Aves; order Anseriformes; family Anatidae; genus Anser; species Anser anser. Next base: position 26,727,599 of record NC_139725.1, on the reverse strand, counting down.
CGGTGATTAGATCCCTATTAATAATATATATTTTTTAAAGGTTTCTGCTCTCAGCTTTGGTAAAATACATCCATAAATTTTTCTGGAGCTTTGAAGTGACATACACCATAAGGCTGAAGTAACCTTGTATTTCTAAACACAGGAATGCTGGGGATATCAGGTAGATTGAAGATTAGAATATTATGATTCTATTTAGAAGACTTTTGCTTTCTAATGAACTGTGCAATGTTTCTTCACCTTTAAGATAAAGACTGAAAACACACAAAGTGTTATTTCAATACGGTCTGTCCTAAATTGCTTTTAGTTTTTAACCAGCTTTAGAGATTTGGACCTGGCTTAAGCGCTACGTAAAAAGCAGATAAAATATAACAAAGAGCTTCAGGACTGTGATGAAGCTGCACCAAAAGATCATTTGAACAAGAAAGGAGGGTTTTGGCACAGATTCCACCTGTTTGGTTTAACAATCAGGCAGGAGAACACCTGAAAATAAGCCTATGCAGCTGTTGATCTTTCTGAATAGTAACCCCCCTTATTTGGGATTATGTCAGATTTCCATCTCCAGTCTCCGTTACAGCTAGGAAAAAATTGTAGAAGCTCATAGGAAATAATTAAAATAATTAAAACTTTAAAGCACCACTTCAGATAGATGGCTCAGGCACAGAGACATTTAAGCCTGCTGTAGGAAGTCACAATTACTGCTGCATGTATCTTTTCAGACAGAAAATATCTTTAATAAAACATGCTTTCCCTGTTAATCAGAATTAACTATTTGTTTCTCTACCTTTTGGTGGAAGAGAGAAGCGCAGTCTAATTGTGACAGACAGCAGGTAAGATTCTGGCTGAAGCAATTCTAGCCTAGTCATATGATAACATATAGGGATGGTGAGGAGGAAATACGTATGGAAGGCAACAACATCCTCTCACTGGCAATAGGAGAACTTTCTTGAGAGATCCAAAGCAGTGAAATTAACCGCAAGGAAGGGGGCATAAAACAGAATTGCAGAAGCAGAAAAAGAGTCCCTAGGTGAGAATCACTCTTGGGTGGCTCAGCCCATTCTGTTTTTCACCTTACATGCATGTATGACTGGAAAGCATCCATGCTTACAGAAAGGCTCAGGCAAAAGAAGGTCAGCATGCCTAAACTGAATTAAATCCTGAGATTTATTTCTCTTCAGTGCTCCACATCTGTATGAATAATATACACACTAGCCAGTTCATCACAGAATTAACAGCCCAAAGTCCTTCATAAGCAATCCAAAAGTAGAGCAGCAGTGGATGAAATCAGAACACCAGAGCTCTGGGAGCTGGGGAATTGTGCAACACCTGCTTGCAATACCATTGGCTCTAGCTACCACTCCAAGATCGTCAGTCTCCAAGTTTTCTAAAAAAAGTGGAATATAAAAATGGTAAGACAAAAGCAGTGGTATTTCTGCAGAATTCCCTTTCCTTGTTCACAGCCATCATATAGTAACCAGTTCCTGAGATTATGTATTTGGTATCCTGTGGAACGCCAATGAATTCAATGGAGTTATTTCGGGTATAAATCAGAGTCAATTTTGCTCTGTTTCCTGTAGATTTAATATGGTTATAGCCCTCCAAACTCTGTAGCTGGTCCCTCCTCCTTTTATTTCTGCAACTCATTTCCCACAGCTGTAGTATTTATTCAAAATCCTTGGCTGCTTGTTTTGTCTCTCTTTCTGCTGCCTGGATAATTCGATCCTCTGGAGTATATTACTTTAAAACTCTGTTGTACACACCAGATGAGGGACATTTTTGCTCCTTTTTTTTTTTTTCCCAAATGAAATTATTTCTGTTTAGATAGCTAAATATGGTTTTCCAAACTTTTTTTTTCTTTTTTCTGTGTATATATCTTTTCAGTGTATATATTGAAACACAGTCTCTGACATTATTAGGACCACAAGCAGGGAGTTGAATGGAAGCCAGAGTATCATTTACTGATTAGACATTTTGGGCTATCAGTGAGAAAAAAGCCAGTAACTTATTTTGTATATCAGGCCCCTCAATATTATTTTTGTTTGTCATGTTAGTATTGTTCTAGATCTTTGTTGTGTCAACTGCAGTCAGGAAACTAGTCAAGAGCAGTGTGTCCTTGACAAAAAGTACATTTAGTAACAATAGAAAATAATTACTTTGAAGATGCAGTAAAAGCAGTAATTGTTCATTTCTGAGGTCCTTGTGAAGATATCTGTTTTTAGAAGTGCTAGCAATAAAAAGAAATGACCTAAAAACAGTTTCTCATCTTCTCTATTGTTTAAATTCTTGAAAGAAAATGTACCAGATTCACTGAGTGCGCAAGCTTTCATTTAAAAGAGAAATATAATATAGATACATATGATTAGCTCTAAATGTGAGGATTGAAATTTCAGCCCCCTCTCCATGCTGACACCTTTTAATCACCTTCCATCAAAACACTGAACATCCTATATGTAGGATAGATCTTCGTCTATTTCCTGGGAACTTATTAATTTTAGGTATTTATGACTCCAATCCTACAGCTTCAGGTCTATCAGAGTCCTGGATAAAAGTTCAATATGGTGTTTTCTTAAACTTTCTGATTAATTAGGTTGGTTTAACATCTGCTAGCCTGGATTCTGACAATGTGTTTCAGGTAAATAGTGACCTATAGTGACTCAGAACTAAGAACTGGAATGAGGTTTGTCATAGATAAGAGTTGGAGGCAACCATATGAACTCAATTGGCTGATTAAAAATGTTTTCCCCAATGTTTATATGAACCTCAGATATTTTGTGGTGCTTTCATCCACATACTCTTTCTTTTATGTGTATGGATTTCTCTATATTTTGTATGTCTATATGTATCTGTCTATATTTATATATAGATGAACTGTATATGTGTATTTATATTGAAGTATTTTAAACACGCATACAAACATAAGTGTGTATATATATATGTACATGTGCAAACATGTATATACGCATAATAGATGTGGCAATTTACATTTTGTTACTACTGTAACCATTACTTGGCATTGTGGAGATCTGGGTTAGTTCAGAACAATCCACAGCAGCTATCTTCTCTGCTCCCAGGAAGATTCTCAATTTCTTTTGGTAGATATACAAATTTTCTATCAGTTTGGCCCTTTCTCTGGTGCCTGTTGAAATCTGACAGATATTCCTTTGTTTTATTTTTGACTATTTTAAAAGTTAGCACCTCCTCTCTAGCTATATTGTTTTACTCTGCTTTTTCCCAGAAGTAGTTGTGAAACAACTCTATGCATTTCCTTACAGGGTTTTAATTTTTTGCTTATTACTCAGTGTAGTGGGTCAACTTATCTCTTCTGTCTTCTGTGGGACAAATGCAAAGTGATGATAATCAGCAACTGATACCTCGAGACTGTTAAAAAACTCCATTAGTTTGATAGTGACAGGGTGATCCAGTCATGGCTTTGGACATGCAACAATCAGGAGTCACTAGTTACTGGCCAATGCACAGTTTTTAGGTTGTAGCAGGAGTGCAAGATGCCTTGGGGCATACTTGATCTCATGTGCTTCAGCAAAAGTGGAACATGAGGCAGCACAAATGAAAACAGTCTCTTTTCTAACTTCTTAGAGTATCTCTTAAATTTGGGGCGAAGTTTCATATTAAATATTTCTCACTACCACTGCCAATACAAAGCTAATGTTTAAGACAATGGCTAGCACATTAATCATCCAGAGAGTGGAGGAAACGTCCTAGCAGAGCTGACTAAGCTGAGGCATTCTGGAGAATGTTTGCACTAGGAGTTAGTCACCCTTCCACAGTCACAGAGCCGGCTTCCACTGACAGAGAGGTAGCTGGCTGTGGGGATGGCTATTTTTAGTATGAATATATAAAGGTGACTAACACTGCATCATGCCTTGGAGTGAACACGTAGCATTTGTCAGAAATACAACGTTCAACGGAATTTAAGAAATATCATAAGTGACTGCATCTGTGTCTTACAAATTTACCACTGAGAGGAAGTGATTGAGCACACAAGGCAACATCTAGGTATGCAGTAACAATGAGTTCCGTGAGCAGAGAGTAAGAAATGTGTCTCACAATGATCATCAAGGAACAGAAATTAATGAAATGAGCCAGAAAGATCATCCCATTACAAACTGTCCCACTATCTATCATGACAGTAGTTAAAAAGAAGTCTGGTGGAAGTAGGTTTATGTACGAGACGGACCAAATCTCAGCAGGGAGGACGGCACCTGAGAACAAAGAATGAAGGGTGCACTTTGTACTAAGTACACACAAGATATAAACCATGTAAAGCTGTAAAATGAGGTATTGAAGGAGATATGAAATATATCAGCCCCTTTGTGCTACTATACTTTTTTCTACATAGAATAAATATTATTGTGATAACATTTCGTGCCGGTTTTAAATCGAAAGAAGGAACAGAAAAACAATAAAAATAGTGAGGAAACCCCTAAATTACCCCTTCTCCATATACACACACGATACATCTTTTCAACAGTCAAAGGGAAGTTCAGGTTCAGCTTCTAGTCCACAAAGAACTGCAGAGATATACTTGCATAAATATGAGAATATGGGAAGGTAAAACAGCCAACTTGTGTGACAGCACAAGGAGAACAAAAGAAGGAACGAAAGGAGGGAGCTGGTTCAGAGCAACCAGATAGCAGGCTGTCATACAAATGGAAGTATTCTTTCCTGTTTCACATGCAAATCACCTTCAGATTTGCTTTTGTTGTGCTGTGTTCACCTAGTTCTAACTTTGATTATTTGAGGGGGAATGCTATTTTATCCCCAGCAAGTACTATGTATATACAGGAGTTTGCTCTCCACGCCCTGAAGTACTGGACAGTGAGTAGTGGCCAGTGCATGGGAACCCACGGTGTCATGCTGACCTGAGGACCTTTGCAGTTGCTGGCTTGGCAGCGTTGCTTGAAGCAGACTTGATTGATCTTCTGTTGAAATACAAAAATATGTCAGACTACACAGACTCTCGGATACACATATTCAAGTGCAGCTCAAATATAATGAGGGCACTGGATAGGATGTGAAGCTGGCTAAATAAAGTTAGGTAAAAGGACTGGACAGAAATTATGTCTCAGATTTCACTCCATGTAATCCTGTGACTTTTGTACCGTGGTAAAGGTAGATACCAGAGAGAACGTGGTCTGTAAAATCCACAGTGCAATGATGATAATTCTAATGTTTTTCTTCCCACTTAACTCTGAAGGGTCCTGAAAGATTTCCCTAAAAATTCATCTTTTTAACAGAAACAGTATAAGCTGTGCTGTCTGTATGTGAGAGTATAGTTATTTATATTACAAGAAGGATACTTCTGTTTGAAATGACATAAATATGCCATCTTTTCCAAAAAAAATAATACAAAAGATGGGATACAAACTGTCACATATGTGATGGGATGGTGAAGATCTTCAGTTCTTTTTAGGGTGCTTGAGTGCCTCATAGGAAACACTGTATAGCATATTGTAGGGTTGCAGCCAACAATAAGAATCCTGCCATCTCTGTTTTGAAGAATATATGTGGGAGAGCATAAAGCCAATGAAATTTCATTGTAAGTTTTCCTGATTTCTGACATAGGTCCAAATGTGTGCATTGGAAAGATAAGGGGAAGAGATACCTATATACAATTGCCTCACTTTTGCAGCTGGGCATGTTTCTGCTACAGCACATAAAATAGGGGTTTGGAGACCAGGCATGCCATCCTTCCCACACAGCAGAAAGATGACCAAACACAACACAAACTGAAAATATAGCATGGGAAGTGAGTCACTCGTTTGTGACATTCTCTGCTATGGTATGAGAAGAAACTTCAGCATATTCTTTCCCTGTCATGTTCAGCCATGGAGCTAATTTCAAATGAAGCCACACACATATCTGACACACCCAAACCCATACTTCATTATGAGGGACATCCCATGTTTTAGGCTCAAATTTACATCAGGCATGTAAGGACACAGTGTTCTCTTTGCAATTATAGTAAATTACTTGAATGAGAAACACTGAATCATAAAGCTAAGGTTAAGAGTTTTCCTATTTAATTTTAAACCCCTTGCACTCTTGGCTTGCATGTTCATTTTAGGATTTGGGCTATGTCATCAGGCTTGATTACAAAACCTCCTTAAGCCTTACAGAATATTAGGAATAACTCATTTTTATAGAAATTAAATTAGTAAATAAATGATCTTGTAAGATCGCTTCTACCTAAACCTTGCCTCAGAAAATACATTTTTCATCCTTTGTAATCAGCATGAGGTAAGGGCATTTGAACTCATCGGTGGTATACCTACTTACCTAATTATCAAACAAGATCCTATAAGAACCAGTAAAGCATTTTGGGAAGAAACACGTTAGGGCAGACTATTCTAGCTTTGTAGAAAAACAAATCTATTGACTATTTGTTGTTTACTTTTCTGAAAAAGAAATATTTTTGAAAGCAATTTTTCTGAACAGCATTTCTGGATCATTTTCTTTAAAAATCCTTCATTCATTGTATTAATGTTTATATTTTCTTTTGGAAGGGCTCATATACTTCATAACCAAACCTTATGTATCTGTCACTGCAGTGCAGCCATCTCTGGGGTGAAACACAAAAGTTACTCTGGACAAGTAGCAAAAATGTTGACTTTTGAATTAAATAATAACTCCTTCTCTTTTATTGCTTATGCTTTAATCATATATTAGTTATTCAGGTGACTGAGAAACATCTATTAGCATTATTTTTCAGTAAACCAAAACCTATACAAGTAGCCGATCTCATAATGCTATAAATACTATTTGTTTGTCCAGCTTTAGTCAGCTTTTCACAAATCCCCAAATGTCCAACTCATATAGAGATCACTGTAAACTTAGACAGCTGCGACTTCCTAAGAAACAAATGTACCAGAGAACTTCAGGGAAAAGGGACTGTTCTCCCAAGTTGTGCACATTCTTCACACACATATCTAATTTTTGTTCCTGCTGCTTGCCCCCTTTTGTACTAAACCATTCTGTGTTCCTGTTTCTGACACCAAAGCTATGCCAGATGTAAGGAAGTGGACTGAGCTGACAAATCTGGATGCATCATCTCTCATGATACTTAGTGACCCAGAGAGATACAGTAAAAACGATATTGCACTACACTACCTGCTAACTACCCTTTACCCTTGTTAGAAAAAAGTGAAGTGTATAAAACAAAAGAGAAGAAGTAGAAGAACAGAAAGGAGATTGATTACATTGCTTTTACTGTCTTCAACAGTAAATTTATTGAATGCAATAAATTCAATTCATTTGCTTTAATATTTTATCTCAGTGAATAATACAGAGCTGGGAAGAATTCAAGTATATTGTGGAATCAAAGAAAGAGCATCAGCTGAAACATAGTCACACTGCCTAAAACACATATGCTGACAATACTAGATGTAACACACCATTGAGTCATAGTGAATGGCAAAACACATATATTTTTCTCCCTATTTTAAATTTGTTTACATTAGCTTTTGACAGCACTTTTGCTTCAATGCCTATGAAGTCTGTTCCCTTGTTGTTTTTGTGGATCTTCTAGACAGCGCAAAGGATCTTCAAGGGGAGAACAGGAGGAGAACAGGGTTCTGAGTCATACTCTGATGTCTGAAATCTCTTTAAACTTTTTTTAAGAGCTGAGATTTCAGTAACTGTGATACTTTATGTAACAGATAGCAACTGTATATGCACATATACTATTCTACTAATGCATTGTGTCTTCCACTTTTCACGTTCAAAACTTTATATAAACATTTATTTATTCATCATGAATGCTCACCTGTGAGATTAGTCAGTACTGCCATTTCTTTCTGCCACCATAGGAAAATGAGCGTAGAGAAGTATCACGTCTTGTCAAAAGCTACAACAAATTTCAGGGAATTCTCAGACTTAGGAAAATTCTCTTAGGAAAATTCTCTTAGATTTTAGGCCTGTGAGTGGTTTACAACACTGAGCTTTTTACAGTACAAGCCAGTTTTTTCCTTATTTAAATGCCCTCAAGTTTCTAGACCTTCTTCCATTCTCCCCTCCCAAGAAAGACCTGGGCAAGATGTAGTCTACTACAGGGATCATACATATTTTAAATGCCAGTTTCCTTCAGGAATGCTTTTAACTATAAAGAAGTGATCGAGTACCAATTAAACTGACCTACCAGTTAACTGGAAAAAAAAGAAGAATTTGATGTTCAATTCTTGAAGAAATTACCTGTTTCTAACAGGCAGGACCCAAAGTGAATCTTGCCTTGGGCAGGCTTCTCTAACAAAACAAATAGCACAAAGGAAAAACAAAAACAACAACAACAACAAAAACAGTAACAGCAGATACGTATCAGAAGAGAGAAGCTGAAATTAGAGTGGTAGGAAAAAAGTGCTCAGGATTTTCCTGTCTCAACTAGACAGATTTTTTCATGTCACCCCCCATAGAGCAACTGTGCCATGTGCCATAGATTGGTGCTGACGCTCACATAAGCCTTGAACTTTTAATTTGATTCTTTTTCCTATATAGAACTTCACTGAATTCACGGAAGCAGGGATCTGTTTACATGAGTCTAAATACAGAATCCCAGCCACCATAAAAGATGTTGATATGTATAATTTTAAACACAAACAAAGAGAAAAAAGTCCCCTTCAAATCATTAACATCGGATGGAAAAACAGGAAGAAACTTCAGGCAAGGACAGTCTTTATTTTATGTGTGTATAATACTGAGGACAGTGGAGCATTGATCTCTAACTGGTGCCTGAAGGTGTTGCAATGATTCAAACAATATTGATAAAAAATAGCCATCACTGACTTTTTTTTTTTTTTGGTAGAAGAACCAAGGTCACAAAGCTCTTTGGTACAGCTGCATCCAAGCATAGGAATAGTTGTGAGATTTTGATTTTTTTTATTATTCTATTTATAAGTTTTATAATTGTATAATGCACTACTATAATTGTATAATATAATATTGTACTTATAAATCTGGCTATATTTTAAAGACAGACAAAGCCAATAACATCATGATCTCACGCAGATGAAGACAGAATTTGATACAAGGATAAAATTCCTGTACATAGATGTTGGCCAAAACATGATAAAACCACAGTGACTGTGATAAATATCAGGTTTATTCATGAATCTGAGTTGGAAGGTATTGGTGCACACCAAATGCATGGATTTATTACAGTTTTTCATTTCTAATTTCAGTTTGTTTCAACATTCCTATTCCTTCATAGACAGTCGCATCAATTTCTTCCTCAGACCAATGTAAATGAACACTGGTATTCCCCTAAAATTAAGGATGGTATGGCTGATTAAAAGATCAAAATCCTCTAGGTATTCCATTTGCTGGACTCCATGAAGGTACAAGAAGAATTAAGATGACTTTACAGCTCTATGTAGTATTTGCCAGGCCAGCACAGTAACAAGTATCAGCTGGCTGGCAAGGCAGGTATTATTATACACTTTTAGACATCAAGCTAAAGTTTGGAGTATTGACATCTTTTCATACTCCTGCACCTATGGCAGAGGCAGAACTAGAGCGCATTACTACAGAAGGGTAAGGTGGTCAGGCAGAAGTGGAGTTCTAGGGTGTAAAATATGATTAAAAATGACTGGCGAGATTGTGAACATGGGAGCTCTCTACAGATGAAACTACCTGCAGAACTGTTCTGTGGTGTGAAGAAAGACAGAGACCCTACAGCCAGTAGAGCCTGAGTTCTAACAGTGTCACTGTAGCTGCACAGACCTGGAAAAGTCCTTTGTCAGCTTTTCTATTTAAAACTGAGCATGATGATACTGCTCTGCTATCTCACAAGTGCAAGGATAAAACTAATTTGTAAATTTTTATAAAATACTTTGACCATGTAACTACCATGCCCGATGGAAAACTGATGCTGGACAGCTCGCTAATTCAATGCTGAAAAAAAAACTTGGTTGAGTTTTACCCTGTAAGAATATTTTTTTTCTACCTCGTAGTTCCGCGGTGATTCAGTGTCACCACATCTCACCTAGAACAGTTTGTCATCAGATGAATAGAATACACAACTGCCACAGAGAGGAGGGAAAGGTAGATTTATAAACCCTGTAGGCTGATAAAGGCATCAGTCTTGTATCTCCTGTGTTCTAAATAATATCACTAACCATTATCACAAACATGACCAACAGTGAATTAACTTCTGTTCTCTGTGTGAGAATGAACATAGGACCATCTCTTTTAGAGATGTTTCTCATGACTCTGGAGTGTCAATAGACAGAGACTGAACTGTAACACAGTCCTACCACAAAGCCTAGAGAGGGGTAAGGTTTCCTTAACTTGCTCAGGACAAATGCAACCCTTCCTGTTATTAAAACAAATGCTAATGATATTCTTGTGTAAGTACAGTATCTGTAATAGCACCAGAGGTTTTATCTTCAGTAAGCAGCTTTACCTGGGTTTCACGTGCTCCTGTAATCCATCCTGCACAATCCAGTAATTGCCAACAATAACAAGAAGAACACAAACCGAGTGGCATGGCAGCTTCACAGTTAAGGAGGAGCAGCATGTAATGGTAAGAGCACAGCACTGAAAACCAGGTCTCCAGCTGAGATCTCCCTTATTGCTCCGTGTGTTGGCTGCTTGCTTGCCATGCCATCTGCCATAAGCCTTCCCAGCCAAGGTTTCCATCAGCATATATGGTCTGAGTACTACTAAGTGTTGGACACACCTCAGGTAATGTACACACCCATCTATGCTGAAGAAGCAAACTAACTGCTGAAACTTTTCTCTGAAATGAAATTGTCACCAGACCAGTGCAGTCATGCCAAATAAGAAGAGAGATGACTGTCTGACCAAACTTTTTGTTTGCATCCTCAAGTCTTTCCTATTTTAGTGGTGAAGGCACTCTAGCTGTAGTCTGACCTCTTCAGAAAACCACTACAGATTCTAGGGAAATGATTTAGCCTACAAACTTTGGAAGAGTGGTGTCTGTCCTGAAACAGGAGGCTCAGCAGGCTCCTCCTGGGAAGGTTTAGGTAATATGAAGCTGATCCTGTTAGACTCCTCTCTTCTTACGGATCAACAAAAGAGATGTTACACTGGAATATGTAAATTTGAAACCAAGAATAATCATGTAAGACATCATTATAAATACTCATGAAAATATGAATGGGAAAATGTGAAGACTAAAAAAAAAGTATGAAATCGGTAACTCAACTCCCCTTTCAAGAGCCAGAAAATATGTAAAAAGAAAAAAATAATTTATAACAATATTACCTGGGTTTCATTTGTTTCTACATAGTGATAAAGCCAAACATTGTACATAATTAGTCAATCCAAAGAGTCAAAGTAGAAAATAAAATAAATTAGTATAGAACAGACTGTGAACTAGCCAAAAATTGATAGGTAGGCTTTTTTTTTTTTTTTTGCCGATTACTCAGATTACATACAGGATGCTCACAGCATAGTGTAGCTAAAACCAATCCTGGGTCAAAGATTTGAATCTCTTGCACCTTAGCGAGGAAAATTCAAAGGATTATGTATGTGTGTGTGTTAAGCTGACTTAAGTAAGAGATGTTATGGTCTGACATAATTATAGAAATATAAGAATATGAATGTAAGACATTATTATATTGATCTTATTTTTAATGTGGGTAGGTATCCTCCTTTTACACGGTTACTGCCCTATAGTTTTCCATTTTTGCTTCCAAGGTTCCATAAAGAAAACAGCAGTGACTATTGTAAGTCATGTAAACTACCTAATAGCATCCCACCAAATGCTAAAATATTAAGGCTGCGGCTCCTGGTGTTATTGGCCAGTTGCAATATTAGTCTTGGGAATTCGGCTCGTCAGAAATACAGTTCTTCAGTGCTACAAAAGAATGAAAAGATGGCATTTGCTGCTGTGGAATGGTAATAATGATTTGCACAATGGAATCTCAAGTTCCACTTCTTGGATAAGTTTTGCCTCAGAACAACTTGAAAATTACTTGACATGAGCAAATAAAGGTAAACATGAAGTGCTTTTCAGTGAAGTTGACAATGCTTGGAAATAAATCTTTCTTGATACACAAAAGTAGGGGAGCACATGAAAGAATTCCAAAGCAATGCTGAGAAGCTCACTGAGAGCAGTTTTCAATACTCACACCAGTTGCTTAGACAATCTTTACAAAGTTCATGACAGTTACTTCTGTTCTGGAAATAATTACAGACCTTTTGTGAAAAGAAAAGACTATATGCATGATGCACACAGTCTCAAATATTTAAAGCTAGATACGTTATATAAGATGCAAGCTATATTTAGGAAGAATGATGGATATTGACATGTCATATATATGCTTTAATTACGAGCCCAGGTTTTGCATGTGTACGTTTATAAAAGTCTTATCTTTAGCCTTCTGTCTTCTGGAGTTTGAATTAATGAGCTTTACTTAATTTGGCTTGGGTGAGGAGTTAGAGGCTTACCCAGAATGCAGAGATATTTCAGGAGGCTTGCCAGAGTATCAGAGCCCATCTTTCAACATGTCTAAAACTAGACTGAATACATAATAAATAGAATAAATTTTGTGAGTAAATTTAAAAGTAAATAAAATTAGGGAAGAGTTCGAAAGGGCCCAGACTAAGTGACTAATAGGGTTTTTCCCCAACTTGAATTTCTGTTTTCTTGTGACTGAAAGACTGTGAATGAATGAGTTTCTAACTCTCGTCACCTTGTCTTGAATTTAAAATACAGCCCATGATAAAAAAAAACAGAATAGGATTGCAAACCTTGAACAAAGATAGACAGATGTCTTACTACTGCCATCCTACCTGAGCTTTATCTTTTATCTTCCACTCTTATCAAAGAAAAAATTGAGCACTTCCTGGGGAGTGCCGAGCACCTGGAATGTCCCACAACCAGGACTCAATATTGCATAGTATCATAGAAGTAGGGCACTAGCTTCTTCCTAAAAGTGCTCAAGGCTACTGAGATCAGGGCCTGCTTTGCCCTTCTGAAAAATTTGATGCCACATAGAGCTAAAAATTAGATTTCCACTTGAGGAAGCAAAAGGAATATAGCAATAATTGAGAAGATATTACAAATTTGGTTGATAAAGGTTACTAATATTTCAAGAAGAGTTTTAAATTTCTACAAGGCATTCAACTTAATACTGAAAAAAAAATGTTCCACTGTCATACAACACATGATCAATAGTTACTTATAATAAAGGATTTTTAAAACTAAGGAATCTCACACAGTTTGTACTGGGCAAACACTTCTGGCTCAAGCAGAAAAATAGTTGTGAGTGTTTTGAAAATAAAAAAACACGACAAATTATGAAGGGCTTAAGCATCAGTTCATGAAGGTACTTCTAGTGATAGATGGACATTCTATATGTTGTTACACTTTAAAAAAAATCATCAGGGTGGGTAAAGGACAGCCTTGCAGATTCTGTTTCTCTGTCTTCTCAGAAGCCATTCAGAAGCCACGATACACCCTAGAGTAAGGCAGGTTTTTAGTGGTCTCCTTCTCTATATCCAGATAGCAATTTTAATCACAAGTAAGTAAAAGTACTTCCACTTTAAAAGGTTCTTTTGTATATATACAGTGCCTATTTATAATGCCTGTAAGCAAAAAGACACAGCAGGATGTGGGTTACTGGGAGATAACCACATGCCCAGTGGCTTTCCTTGTGTACCCATAAATATTCACTTAAGATGATCCTTTCTTATTGAAGTCAGTGACAAAACTCCCACTGAATTCAGTGGGAGCAGACTCAGGCCTTACTGCAAGAAACTCATAAGCTGTCTTCTTCTGATTATGGAAACGTTATGCAAACCTATGAGATTCTTAAGAAAACACAGGACCAAAGTACACAGACCAGAATGATTCAATTTGTACTAGTAGAATGGGAGTTTTGTTTGTTTGTTTGTTTCTTTTTGTTTGTTTTTTTTTTCTAATCATACCTGAGCTGAATGAAAATCAGCATGTCATCTGTTTGAGACTATAATATTTCAATAAATTATCTCATCTCAGAGTGAAACAAAAGCTGAATTTCCAATTTATTGCATTGAACAGAATATTTCAAAAAAATCCAGTGCAGAAATAAAGAAATACTTAATTTCAGTATTTTCACAACTGAAATATTTTCATATGGCCAAACTGAAGTCACGCATTTAATACCCAAGTTATATGTCTTTGATGAAATACCATCCATCTAATTTGAAAAGAGAGAGTTTGGCCAAGAAACACTGGTCCACACGAGAGAACATGGGTATGAGACATACATAACAAAGCAGCTGCAGAGGGATATGCATTTCAGTATATGCTGACTTAAAATGAAACATTTCAGATTAGTTCAGCAAACCAGAATATTTGGTTTCATATTCAGCCAACTGGAAAGTATCTATTTCTTTTTTTTTTTTGGTTTTCCTGATGGGAAAATGGAGGGAATCTATATAAAAGCTTTTTCCTGTGGGGGAAAAAAAAAAAAGAAAAAAAAGAAAAAAAAAAGTATTGCAACACTGCATTTTCCATAAGTAGGAAAAGAGAGGCCAAAATATGTAGATAGAAAATCCTCAGTCAGCTTGAAGTCCCATGAGAGTTGTGCGGGACAGACCCATTATGACTACTCCTGAAGCATAGTCAACGTTTTTTTTTTTATACAGTATGGTTCTGTGAAGACTTTCTGATCTGAAACTTGGTAACAGCACCAAAAATAAGTTGCTTCTTGACTGCTGCTCAGAAATTTTCACCAGGCTAACAAAGATCCAAGGTCGTTTTTTCTCATGGCTTTTTTTTTTTTTCCTTCATTTGGTGTTGGATGGTCTGGAGAACTAATTTGAAGAACTTTCTATCATAAAATATTTTAGGACATTTTTTTTTTCCCTCAGGTAATTAATAGACAATATAGCAAACCTGCATCAAAAGAGGTGTGACCAGAGGGAGCTGGATGATCTTTAAGGTTCCTTTCAACACGAGCCATTCTATGATTCTATGAAAAGATTGCATTTTGATTAATTTCTCTGAACAACAAAAAAGTGTGTGTCCCAAGTATTGTAAATCTACTAGCAACAACTAGCTTTAAATGTATTTAAAAACAATCTGAAAGGTCAGAAGAGAAGACAATAAAATAGGCAGACTTTTTATTTGCTTATGCTCTCTCTCCTGGTGAAACAGGGAAGACAAAATCCTTGCTCTTTGCATCTCCTCAAGGCCAGAAAGGAGTCCTGACTACAGTAGCATCATATTGGTTGCATCATTTGGCTTCCTGAAGGCTATCTATATCTAAGCACTTAAGTACTTTTTTTTTTTTTTTTAATCAAACTCCCTTCTTCTACCTCTTCATCACAAACACTGAACAAGAATTCAGCTGGTCATTTGAAAGTATGAGGGAAGAAGGAGATATAAAACCGAAACAACCAGATAACTTTGCAGTCACCAAAATTTGCAGCACTCTTGTAGTCTGACAGCACTGCCTCTATTAGATTCACAGAATCACAGAATCACAGAATCATCTAGGTTGGAAGAGACCTCCAAGATCATCTAGTCCAACCTCTGACCTAACATTAACAAATCCTCCACTAAACCATATCACTAAGCTCTACATCTAAACGTATTTTGCATCCAGCAAATATACACCTGCCACATTGCCAGGGCTTTCTTTAGCAGAAAGTGTTATGTATGAATACTGTTTGGACACTTGTGTAACAGACTGCTGCTTAACGGTGGTGCAGGTGTGTACCTTTTAAGTGAAGCCTGCAGAAGCTGGATTTCATAAATAAAAGTTCAAATACACGTGTGTGTGTGTTTATGTCTAAATACAGAAAATTGGAGTAGCAAATTAAATAATGAAGGACAAATCAAACATCCATTTTTTTTTAACTGCCTATTTGCAGTTTACCCTACATTGGTTCTGAAGAGTATAAAAGTTGATTACTCAAATAATTTATGCAAATGGTCGACCAATTTCTATTAATGACTAAGACTCTTTCTTCTTTTGCAGGGAAAATAAGAAGAAATATAACAAAAAATAAATTAAAAGACATAAGTTTTCAGTAATATCACTGTCAAAGATTATTCTCCAATCTTGGACTGGAATGCTGGTGCAATTGTTTCAAAAACCCTTCTTCACTCAACTGGAGGACTTTCATATGAGAATGTCGCCAAGTAAGGTGTAGCAGGATTCTGCCTCTAGTTTGTTCTAGTATAAATAATTAAGTCATTAACAGTACTCTTAATAAATCTAGATATGCCACTTAGTCTAAGGACAAGTATACTACAACTTAGAGTTTGGCAAAAAAGTACAGAAAATCATTTGTCAGCAGTCCAGTAGTCTTTCTATGTAATTATGTGCCAGTTAGGTTTTGCACTCTGTTCAAATTGCCTTGTTCTTTGGAAAATGCTACTGGAAAAATTATATTTGGTCAGCAAAGAAACTAGAAAAATTATTGTGTGGGAAGGAAATAGCTAGATCAGTCTACCTAGAATAAAATTAACCTGAACTTTGAGCCAACAGGAAGCAAATCTAGTCTTTTAAAAATGTTTTGTAAGCTATTGCAAAGTTATTTCTCATGCCTCGGCACTTCTCTGTTTCAGCCAGAACTGAAATCGGAAATGCCAAAATACTGTGAGAAAGGCTGTTCTTGCACTACAGCTGACCTGAATGAAACAAGGAAGTACTGCAAAATCACAAGACAGTCTGCTTTTAGGAGACTGCCATCCAGTTTCCAGACTGGAGAAGTTTGGATGAGATCAGATAAATTCTGGAAACCACTGAACTTCTGCATGCATATCTGAACTAAGCCACCAAGTATTGGTGACATGCTTTACTGATGTACACATTTAATGGAGATGAGTAGAAATAATTTTACTTTCGGAAATAAAGGAGGAAACACAACACACTGCACAAATCAGAGATGTGCTTGCATTATATGCCAGACTAGAACTGCACCATAAATCTGATTGCACTAATCGTAGCAATTTAAATAAAAAGTATGTCCCTGAAATCAATGGAGCTAAACTGGTTCATCTGGGAGATTTCTGCCATATCTGTTAATGACATGTAGTTACACTGCAGACACGCTGGGCCTTATTCATCCATGATCTAAATTTCAACTGCTTCAGTGATATTCAATAGATTAGTTGATTCGCTAATCCTAGCTTGACTTATTTTTCTTTTTAATTGCTGACTTCTGATGTTGTACTGCCACTGTTCATAATGGTGACTCTGTTGAAACTGTGTTTATGGTCATGGTGGCTTAGCCTCTCTCAGCCGTATCTGTTGTTTATCTGCAAAGCAAAGCTTGACTTGCAAATCTAGTATTGGTACCATGTAATTTTGGGCTTGAAAATGAAAGCTGTGACCTGGTTTTGCTCATTAAAGAAACAGATGTGTTAAAGGTTGGCATGAGTTCTTGCTAAGAAGTTTTAACATTTTTTTTGTATGCTTTTCATCTACTTGAAGTCTGAAAAAGAACAAACACTATGAATAAGGTGTTCTTTCTTCTTTAAATACTTAGTTTATAACTTAATCATATTTTAATTATTTAAATCAGCAAATGTTTACAATAATTTTCTTAAGTAAAATCCTAAACTAAAGAAAATGCTTTTATGGGTATAATCTAGGAAATAGATACAGGAAAATGCCTCAATTATATACTTAGTTAGAAAGTTGCAGGGGGTGGGAACTTCCAAAGGACTGGGCTGCAGTGATACAAAAGTCAGGAAATGACCCCTGCGATGGGTTTTCGGGGCGGCAGATTAGACACAATGTCTTCTTATAACTTGTGTAGTGCTGGAACATACCACCCGAGAGCACTGCTGGGGTAGTGCCTCCGGCCAGCCTAGCGCTCAGGAGCCACAGCTTTGCGAAGCTCTATCCCACAGGATGCGTTTCTGTGCGTGAAGAGCAGAGGAACGGGGACAAGGCACAGCCGACCCTTATTGCTCACGCCAGCACTGAAAAGGAAGTCTTCGTCCCAGTGGGCTCATTCAGAGCACCGAGAGGGTGTCCACGGGGAGTTTTGTTCAGCCGGCGAATCCCGTGTCTGTCGGAGAGCGTGCTCCAGCCAACCTCGCTGTGGTCGGAGAGTGGTGCGGAAGGGAAGCTGCTCTCCCGGCTGAATGGTGTCTTTGTTCCCCAGGCCACAGCGGCTGCACTCTGCAGCTCTTGCAGATACAACAGTGGCTGTATGAGAGCGGAATGGAAATGAGATGCTGGCTCCCCCAAAAAGTCCTGCTTCTTTCCATTAAGACTGTGGAGGAATTCTGGCAACTGAAAAACAGCCCTTCCTACCGAGCAATATTTTCCTGCCTGTAACAGCCAGAGCAGCCAAAAGCATAAAGTGAAGCTAAAATACAGTGTAGATGAGTGTATGTGAACACTTTATATGTTGGTTACCTTGCAAAACAGAAACAAGGCCTGCTGGCAAATTAAAGGCAAAAATCTTACAGTGGCTGCAGAGTACCTGCAAATCCGTAAATTCAGCCAAGCTGTAAGTAACAGCAGAACTGCAGTGCACCCAGGACAGAACTGTTCGCTAAACAAGGTCTTTGGTATGTCACAAAGTTTAACAGTTTTGCCCTTCATCTGTACAGTTTTCTCAATTTCTTTGTGGGACAAATCCCCATCTGCTAATTAAGAAAGCTGTCAGAAAATGACCGTAAATTGAGTTCTTCCAAGTTGAGGTAAACTGCAAGCAAGCTAAGGGATGTCATATTATCTTCTAACTAGGGGTGGGGAATACCCTTCTCCAGCTTATGCTTAATTGGAGTTGGCTTATTAATGAAGAATCCTCTCCTCTCTTCTCATAATTCATTTTAGAAAAGCAATATTCAGAGAGTTCTTTTTCAAAACTCTCTTCTGCACAGACCCTGTACATATTTACAGTGACAACATTTCTTTAAAAGTGAGACTTCGGGTTAGTCAGTTCAGAGAAAACAGAACAGTATTACAAATGCGTGACAGGAACTGTATCAAATATTAAGATGAAAATATATTACTACTGGTGGCATAACTTGTTTTTCTAAGCTATTTTATGTAATAAAAAGGGCAATATTGGTTTGCAACAGCAGAGCTATTTACTATTGTGATCACTTAACTCCTCATATAGCTGTGATTTGCTTGATTCTGCAGTGTGTATTCTGGTTGTATGCCTCATGGAAGTTTTTAGACTCAGTGGTTCCTACAGCCTATATGATCTCCTTGCTGTTTTTTTTTTCAGTTGATTACAGTCATGAAAAAAACAAAACAAAACAAAACAAAACAAAACAAAAAACCAACCTTACAGTCACATGGAAAACCTTACAACCTGATTTTGGAAATGCTTATGTTACCAGCCCTTATTCAAACAAGAAGTCCCATTGGTGTAAATAAATACAGGATGTAGGATAGATAGAACTCTTGCTTTGTTGCAATTCACTCACAGGCCCCAGCTGCGTGTTTGCTGAGGGAAATAAAGGCAAAGAAACTCTTTTATTCCCCTGCATTTCACTAGAGCAAGCACAACCACAGCAGCAGTTCTACTTTGCAACCTTCAAGTAGCCATCAACATGTTGACTGGAGCATTCATCACCTTCAAGGAGGTGCTCAGCTGCCCAAAAGATCAGGTCATAGATATTTAACTGTTCATGAGCACAAAATAACTGAAACTGTACTATTATGTACCTACAGGAAATACCATTAAAGTGAATGCTCTTAATGAGAGGTGGATGGAGTGCTTGAAAGGAAGAATTTCTGCCCACTAGATCTCAGAACTGTTAATGAAGACATTGCAGACTTTGAATTTGAGATGCAAGACTTTCCAGAGGGCTTTCTATGAAACTTTAAATCTGTAATCGAAAGAGAGCTTCCCAAAGCTGACTGGTACATCAGATGCTGAGCTTTGAAAATCTGGAACATTTTTGCCACAAATGCATGTTCAACCAAACTCATTCAGATAGCCTTCTAGAGTTTGCCACTTAAACACATCAGCTCAAGTCCATCCTTGGTAAGTATTACATCTTGAGCTATATGAACGTTATGGCTATACAAGGATAGAAATCAAACTGAATTTAAAAAGTAATCAAATGGTAAATATCCATTTTTAAAAGTACATCTAGTTGTTTTTTCGCTTCATTGTAACACAGATTTCTGCCTTTTGCTCGATGCTAAACATTTGTAGCTCTTGAAGACATACAGATAAAACACAATGTGAAAAATAAGGCAAAGCATTCTTCATAAACTGGTGAAATCAGTGATATATTCATGATAACATCTGCTGCAGAATCTAACAGATAATTTTTGAAAAGTTAAAAGCTGTATTTGCTTATTAACTCATGAGTGCTTTTCTGCACTTGTTATTTACCTAGGGGCAAGAGAAGTAGAACAAAGCCGAGCCTTTATTTGCTCAGCAACCTATCAAGCAATTGCACAGAATTATTTTTAAGTAGGCCCAATGGCAGCTCTTTTGAGTTGTATGTCGAGTTTTTGTTTACCTTGCTGTTACGGCAATAATAGCAAGGTGGGGTCGTATTCACGTGGTAGGTAGGACCCTAAAATCCTGAATGCTCCACTGTTTACCAAGTTACCGGACATATGAGTGCTGGGTTGGACCATGTTTACCCAAATCCCGGGCCACTGACAACTAGGTGTGGCTTTACTGGACTGTTACTCATACAGTTTTGACAGAAAAGCTCAACTTCTTAGCTGCAGTGTTTTAAGGAAATTATAGAGATTTGCTGGGATGAACTAATACTTATTTATGGCAGTACACGTTAATTGGGAATGCTGTGCTTCTGGGACCTATATCTGGATACAATGACCAAAGGCCGGAAATTAAATGGCTGTGACAAAGGAAAAAAATCTATTTGTGCTAACTTTGTGGGTAACAGTTAAATAAAGGGCACATCTGTTTATCAAAGGCAATGTGCTGCTTCTAATTAAACCATCATTTTGTTTGATACTAAATTAGTAACCAGGGATGCAGCTCACACCCTTCAGCAGACAAACTTTAAGACTTCTGTCTCCAGTCTGCTATACTGTAAGAAAAAAAATATTGTTTCATATTTTGAATAGGTGTTGTCTCATAATAGTAGTTGTAAGACCGAGAGAGACATTATGTAATGCAGTCCTCGCAGCAATGTATGTTTAAAGTTACAGCTTAATAACTTGAGGGAAAATTGAATCAAATAGGAGTTTAGCTGCTGTTAACTTTAACTGGGGAAAGTCTTCATATTCTGTACAATGGCAAGAATTTTCAAATACTTTGAAGAATGATGAACAGTCCGAAGTACTCTGAGTTATGATGATAAGGCCTGAACCTTGGAAGGAAGTTATTACAGTTCTGAATGTCTCATGTCCTTCAGCTGAAATAATTTTATTGCATGGTTGATCTATTCCAAAGGAATTACTGCATTTCCAAGAAAAAAGGAAAATGTTTTTAATAGTCATCATCTAAAACAGTAAGTAACAACATTATTATTATTATTATTATTATTTTAATTCCCAGTGTGCTTATTCATACAGAAGAAAAAATAATTATAGAATCTGT
Source organism: Anser anser (assembly GCF_964211835.1). Taxonomy (NCBI): domain Eukaryota; kingdom Metazoa; phylum Chordata; class Aves; order Anseriformes; family Anatidae; genus Anser; species Anser anser. The sequence continues at coordinate 26,706,128 of NC_139725.1, read as the reverse complement.
GCTCTGTTTTCTAGGCAGAAACTTGGCAGGCAGGTGTGATTTTTGAAAACATTTTAGAAGGCCTCTGTTTTGGCAAAGCTGGGATAAACTGGCTACAGTGCACAATCCTCTTTTCCCCTTTGCTTCTCGTACCATGAGAAATATCCTGCACAGTCAAATCTACAATAACACAGAAGGTCCCAATGCAAAACATATCTTAAAGACACTACGTATCCAAGAATACATTTTTCAAGATGTTGGTAAAGCCATAAATTTTAACTGTGTGATGTCCTAATTTACAACCTGCTTTGGAGGCTGCCTGCTTCAAACCCTAGCAAAGCCACTTTGAGCTTCTTTCCTCCTGTGCTTCCTTTTTTTTTTAAACAAGTGTCTGTCTTGAAACAACAGCCATGTACAAACATATGATTTTCTTTTGTGATCCTCTTGCTATTTGTAATGACAGTCTATGACCAATACACACAATACTTCTTCCTGTAGGGCCAAGCCTTGGGATCCCAATAAATAATCAAATTTTATCCATCTTATATGTGTCCATAGCCATTGACACAAGACATTGCTATCTACCCATGCTGGCATTCTTCGATTTAATTTCTGTTAAGCAGATGTCTGAATTTGTGTAATTTTTATATTTTTATATTTTCAAGAAGCCATAATCTTATACTCTTGCAGAATATATTACACAGCATTGAGAGATTTTTCCAAACTAACTGGTGGGGATAGAAGTAAGCTGCCCATCTACCATGTAGAATAACACTAATGAATGACTCCAGGAACCTTTTCTCAGTAGCTGCTCTGGTGGTCACAGTCCATGCTTCCTCAAACTTTATAGATTTATTTAAAGTTAGATTTTTTACTAGATTCTGTCACTCTTCATATTTGTTAAATACTCCCAAACAGCTGATCAGAATAACAAAATATCTCCCAGCCTTGTATTAAATTTCAAATAATATTTTTTCTAGTTAAAAAAATCCACTTTCTTGGACACAGTTTACAATTCAGCAATACACCTCCTCCTATAAATGAAAGAGGAATAGTAATAATAAGTAAGGTGAAAATAGTAATAATAAGTAAGGTGAAAATTTCTATGACCATGGACTAAGTCCATGGATCATCTTCTCTGTGAGTATACTGACAGTTAATTATTATTAATGACTGGGATGCATAAACTACTGGCCTCCAATTCTGATGAAAGAAAGGTGCTATTGCCTGAAATTTGAATGATCTATGGACAATTTAATTTTGTATTAGTTAGTACATTAGCATCACCTTATTGCCTCTTTGAGTGTTTCAAGACAGCATTTGTATTACAGTTAACTCTCCATATCTGTTGAACAACTTTGCATACTAATACTCCCAGGTTGCTAATTTGGTGACTTTGATTAGGCACATTTTTTCTCACTGCAGCTCATGATCTCAGGGAATCTGTTTCCTTGTTATGCTGGGGTTTTTAGCTGCTCTACCTTTGCGTTCAGAACACCTTTTTTGTTCTGGTACTATGTGTTGTTCACAAATTACTCAGAGCCAAGGAACTGGAGGACATCTGTTTCATTAACTGTCACAGTTCTTACTGATATACATTGCATAATTTAATCCTCTGCACATGATAACAACCAACTCTCAATGGCTCACACCAGGGCTTTATAAAGGTGTGTTCCTCACAGGATAGAAATGCATATATTTATTGAATATCTTGTAACGGAAAATTCAGAAAGATGTGAACATTAGATTTTGAATACAAACTTATGCCATTTAATTATTCCCAGAAATAAATAATGGCAGTTCAGAATTGGTAAATACCTGTCTATTCACTTTAATAAAAGGAACTGTTACCTTTGTTCCAGTGTTCAATAGACTTTCCTTTGGAAAGTGCAGTTTGGATGGAGTCAAAGGTGAGAAAATATACTAGAACATTGAACATCTATGTTTCACATAGTCCAGGAACCAGGCAGGTGATTGGTAGTATTGAAGTTGGGAATTTTGAGGTGGACAGGGTTAATGGCATGGTTAAGGGGAGTCTTTTTATATGTAAATCCTGAAAAAGATTTTCTGAGGTGTTAAATGGTCACTTAATTCCATAATATACATTGCTAGCATACTTTCTATTACTTCTCTTAATGGTGGCCTGATTTATTTATTTTGTAGTACAGTCTAAAATACATGCCTTTTGTGTCATGCCTATTTTGCTGAACAGTGAAGATGGGGCTATCAGGTACATGATCACAGAATGCACGTAAAAGTCACATCTCAGTTCCCAAGTGTGGATTCAACAATAACAACATCTCCTTTCTCTTTCCCTGTCCTCCATGCTTTTGTTTCCATGGGAAGGAAACGCAAGCATATAGGCTAGAAACTACATTCCAGACCCTGATCTGTATGGCTGCAGGACCAGGACTGTTTGTTGCGTAAGCAGTGGAGCATACCTCGGGGTAGAAACAGACAAAGAAAGGCTCCCATTAGTGCAACAGCAAGTGAGATGAAATGTTTCTTATGGGGGGAAGGGATGAAGGTTTCATGGAAAGACAGGCACAGTAAACTTGTGCAATCACACAAGCACAAATTGCTGGCAGGATTGTCAGCATGGCAGGATCCTTATTATGGTTTTGTACACTAAGACAAAGAGGATAAAAATAACACGGGAGAAAGCACTGAATATTCTCAGGTAGACAATACTGTGTGCCATAAACTGTTTGCATTGATTGATTTTTTTTTTCATCTTAACTAATAGTAGCTCATAGAAAGACAGGCTGCACCTAAGATGCCACATAAAACTCAGTAAATAAAATTTCTGAGCAGAAACTATTTACTGCAAGCTGAAAGCTGAGTTTGGAGGAGCAGCTAGTGTTGCTGGTGTCAAACGGAAACACATAGTGAAATATATACTGAAAGATGTGTTGATGGATAAGCTTTCCATAAATACGTTCTCCCAGCATTAAAGACAGAGTTGAAAAAAGCCAAATCAAAAGCAACAGATGGGCAAACAATCTCACATGAGGAAAGGAAACAGCATATTCAAAGCAGGCAGGAATTTATTTGGAAACGTGACAATTGCTGTTCAAAGCTCAGGCTTGGACATTAGAGAATTACTGGTATGCAATATACCTGATGCTAGAAATGCGCAAAAAGTAACCAAGGCAAGCATATACAAAACAGTAGAACAGGTCCATTGAATCTCCCCATGCTATCTGTATTCTTGATGGAGTGAGTCTGGTTCAGGGACGGAATAGTGTTAAAGACACATGGGGAGGATATGAGGCATTTGTTTAGTACTATGTAAAGGTACAGAAAGCCAAGGAATTTAGGCTATGTTTGACATTTACCTGAAAAAGAGATGCAAGATTTAACATCAAGTTTGCTTCAGGAATGTAGCAGCAGATTACAAAACCCAACAGTGGAGAGAAGCCTCACCAAATAATTATTTATAGAATGAAAAAAGTTTATAAATAAGGGGTACATGGCAGTTCTGTATGCAGGAAACAAACTTCTATGTAATGCACTTCAGGCTAATGAAAGACAGCTCTGAGGGACGTGAACATCTCATGCATGAACTTTCTGTATTCACTGCTGCACATACTCCCATGTTTAAAATTCGAAGTTAGTCACACTTAGTGGTAAAGGCATAAATATTTTTCATAATGTTTGACAATAACAGCTCTTGCCCATTCTATAAGAAAGAGTTGGGCAAGATTCACTTATACATGGCAACTAGTACACTGTCTTCAGAGTTAGAGAGCATTGACTGCACTACATGGCCTTTTTTTTTTTTTTTCTCTTTGATGATTTTTTTCTTCATGTTTTCAGGTTTTGAATTATAACTTTATTAGAACTTCTGTAGACATATTCATGCAAAGGGAGAATAGTCCATACTTTAGAGTTTGGACAACAGGAGCTCTTACGCATCTCTTTTAGAAATCACAGGAACTGGCAGAACTTCAGTATGTCCACAGAGTTGCGATGGCTGATTCTAAGTATACAACTATCATATGTTATGAGAAGATGGGAAACCGATCCCACATAATTTTCACTCAGCAAATATTGACTATTTTACCATACACTTCTGCAAAAGCTCAAGCATGAATTTGGGGATATACACAAGATATGGCTGGATAACTCCAACAAAAATGAGTTTCAATAATGTGGTAAGTGACTGCATTCACAGCACCCAAAGCAAACCTGAGGTTTAGAAATGCAACTGTGTTTATTCCCTTCAAAAAAATAAATTTCTATGGATTGGTAACGGAATGAAATGTACAGGAAACTATGAGCTTAAAAATGTAATAACCAAAATATTGGTGATATAAAGGGAATTGATCATACAATAGCATGGTAATTACAGCAATCTGTCCACTAGTATATTTATATGCATGTATGATGGGATAATACTGTGTTATCTACTTATAGCTTTTGGTACAAGTAAGCAGGGAAAATATTTCAGTTCTTTATTTCTGATAATGCAAAAACATTTTTAGCACGATAGGTGGTTGCTGTTGTTAATCCCTTAATTAACTCAGAGCAACCCCTCAGCAACACTAAGAACTCCTGCAAGCAGGTATCTTCAAAATGCACCACCAAATTTGGTAGATGCATCAGCTAATGTTTTTAGCCTTGATTTATTGACTAACACAGTGATATAGAAATAGGTGGAAATTTTCAGTATTGCTAGTTCCATCTTTTACAACTAGTGTGTGTTTACATAAATCTTCAAAGCAATATAAGCTTAAAATGTATGTGATTGCAATAACTTCTCTTTCTCAAAAGCAAAACTGAAGATAAAGTAGGCCTCAACTTGGTTATCCATTTCAGCATGCACTTAACTTTGTCCCTCAAACAATTCTATCCAGTTCAACAAAGCAGTACACATTTCTCCTGTCAATACTGATACACCTAATGTTAACCATGTGCTGTCTAAATCCTTGAGCTGGTGAAATCTCTTCTTTGGCTTTGTATCTACTACAGATTAATCCGAGAAAGATGAATGACCATATTTTAAAAACTATACTAAAAAAGCAAGTCATTTCAACTCCTTTCAGCTATAAAGAGGCATGTACGTAGTCAGCCAGTTGTCTCTGCTCACTGTAGGGGCAGGGAAAGAGAGAGACTTCCTTCTGTGCTAGACACTTACCTTAGAATGGGATGAATCACCCCTTGGGAGTTTCTACCTCTCTTCATTTACTACAGAAGTGCAGATGACTAGCTTAGACTCAATGCCTAAATTTAGGTTGCTAAAATTAGATGGGACACATTCCACCTTCATTCATTCATTTAATTAGTCCAGTTAAAAGAATGATCTATTAGTTGTACTGGAAAAAAATAAAAAAAGTGGTGCAATTTTGTTGAAAGCTGTGATACTACTGTCCTGCATTGAACAGTCTGGAGTTTAAGTAATGTGTGGGTGAAATGAAGTAACATCACCGTTTCACACACAGGGAATTCAGGATGCAGAAAGATGATGTGAATCACTATAACTTCTGCTAAAACTTTGTGACAGAGTAAAAAGATAGTGGCAGCCTGTTAGGCAGCACAGAAAGCATTAGTTGTCCAACAGAGCCCCTGTATTTCAGTTCACATAATGTAAGAGTTCTGTTATAAAGATACATGTAATGGCTTGGACTATAGCTGTCTAAAAGATTACTATCAACATTTGTTAATGTTGAATCAGCCTAAGATCCCGAGCCCTTCCTTGAATGCTGGAAGCCTGATGATGCTGGGAAATCCTCTGTTTTGGGTTTGCAGAACCAAAATCTGCTGTGTAGACCAACATGCATTTATTCTAAAGCCACCTGTGGCACAAAAATATGTTTTCATTTTTTCATCATTTTAGAAAACATGGTATTATGCTTGCAGATTTGAAAAAAGTGATTTATCTTTTCTATGTTTTCCATTCAATCATTGGCAATGCAGAGATGTTATCAACCATAAATATTTAACTTGGAGAAAATGGCTTCCTGAATCTTACTCACCTTGACAATGTGTCTTGTAAATTCATCACATAACAAAGTCCTATAAAACAATGCTATAGATACTAAACCAATGAAGTTTGTTGGAATGCTGTTTGGAGAAAGTTAAAATTAACCTATTTTTAAAATTGCTTTTTAGGGTATTTGTTCAAGTTATTAACAGAGAACAATATTAAGGCAACGAATTAAACCAAGATTTTGATATCAAATAAACAAAGGTCTTCAGGCTTAAATTTACTACAGTGCATTACTCTTAGGCCACTCCAGAAAGATTATGTTTCATGGTCCCATTCTCGTTACTCCATTTGTTCATGTAGGTGTATATACAAGTTTGTGTGTTTGCATGTAAGTACACATACATATGTATATAAACATATATATAAACATGAAGCACGAGCTTCATGCAAATTATCCATGCCAGTTCCAAGCTCAAATAACTGTAGCAAATACAAAAGAGTTTCATTCCTTTCTGGAAAGGAGGGTGAGAGACATTCCTGCTGTCCTAAACAGAAAATATTTTGGAACATTAGTAGAATACTCAGTTTAAGCTGTTATATATAATAGAGGTAATTAACAGGTGTAGTAAGACATTTTGGCCTTATTCATTTGCAACCCTAATTTGGTCAGCTGCATGCCATATTAACAAGGCTGCTCAACACCATATAGATTAAAAGTCATAAAAAAGAAGTATTTTTTATCCCCAAATATGGAACTTTACAACCTGCTGTATTTCATTTAAATATATATTTCTGTTGTTAAATTGGTCACAGTAAGCATAACTTTCAGGGGTTTTCAAGATACCAACATATGGAAACATTGTATTAATGCCTGATTTTAAGAGCAAACAGTGATCATAGATTGCGTTATCAAATGAAATATAATGTTTCTCTGTTGGCTAGTGTAGTGTTAGAGATATATTCTGGACGGTATTTATCTCTAAAAATCCATATTACTTTTTCACTGCTGTTATCCAGAACCTCTTCTAACAGTATGTCAATTTGCCTAAATCAAGATTAGTAACAAAATAATATGGTGACACAGTGTATCTTGCCAGGTTGAATGTTCTCTTTGTATTGTCTATAAATACACACATATGTAGAATGGATAAGGTAAGAGTTGCATTTTGGCAGACAGCTTATGTAAACCACTGGATCATCTGCAGAGTGGCATTAAAACATTTGCAGTGGAGCCACAGGCAATCTTTCATCAAATCTAATGCACGGGGCTAAAAGCACTATCTTGAAGATCATCTGATAACAAACAAGTTGATAGATAAGGCTTATTTTTACTCAAAACCTGATTAGAACATATTTATTACTGTGACACTTGGCTATAATCATAATAGGCTTGTATTTGTGCCTTGATACCACTGGCTCTTATCATTACTGAGCATTTATTTGTTACTCTGCTACATAGGCAATCTCAGTAATGATAGTGTCTCCCATTTCTTTGATCTTTTTCTTCATCTTTTTTTTTTTTTTTTTCAGCATCTACATTACTACGGGCAGCTGGGTTTCTAGTAGGAGTGCCATATATATTCAGTGTACTTTACTAACTTCAAGATCTTTCTTACTCAAAATAAAATAAAATAAAACAAAAATAAAATAAACATCTATACTTTCAAAGATGCAGTAACATTTCTGGTTCAAGCACAACATGAAGATGCAGGATTTTCTAGTGTTTTATTTTACTTTTCTTAGACTTAGCTTAAGTTACTTAATCTTTTTTATATAACTTTGACATCTTAATGTACAACATTGTGTTGTTGAATAAAATATTATTTCTCATGTGTTTACTCCCAATATCCTCACAACATGGTAGCAATTTTACATTTCAGAAGACACCATCTGTTTCTCCTCTTTTTCTTGGAGGGTCCAGTTTATGCAGTCACACATATCAAAACTGCAAATCCATCTTTGTACCAATAAGACCTTGGTACCCTGATAGTCTCTGAGATACCCTTTTTTGACAATTTGTCCTTGCTTTCACTAACACCGAACGTACAGTAAGTAATATCTTGTTGATGCCAGTAAAATGTTCTACTCAAATGCTGCCAACAGAACAGAACTATTTCAGATCATCCATTGAAACAAATTTTTACCCGTGTAAAGCACGGATTGCTTCAGTGAGAGCAAATGGTCCTGCATAAACTCTTTGTTTTAGATAAAAGCAGCCTGCAAAGCCGTCAGTTACAGGTGGCACTGCTGTGGTTATGAAAGATTCCTCAGAAAAGCTGGGCAAATATTTTTAAAAATCACATTAATGGAAGAAATCAAACCAACAGTGATCAACCAAGCAAAGAGACTACGATTTTCCAACAGAGCACAGTTATCTAAGATGAACTGAACAGAAAAACTAACTCTTTCATATTCTCTCTTCTTCACACTGTCTCTATTTAACTGTCTTGGTTCAGTTTTGGCAGATTTTAGTGTTCTGCGATCTGCATAGTTTCCTCAGGAGCCTAGACTGCTGAATCAAAGGCAGATGGGTAGCTTTGTTCCACTTTCAAGACTTTAACAATCCTTTTTGTACAATTATTTGGACTAGCATTGCAGCATTTGCACTGCAATACCAATCTGACTGTGTTAAGGATTTATACAACCACTGCACTAAGGTCTAAGCTTCACTGTTATACCTTGGTTTGCTGTTGCCATTCTACAGTGGCTACCTTACTGCTATTTTTCTCAAAGTTTTGAATTGTAAGAGGGCTAATGGCAGCATTTTTCCTCCAAATGTTCCATTTAAAAGAAAAAATCCTCCCTCAGTACTAACACGTCTGAAGTCAAACATATGCTAATGCTATAATACATTTATGCTCACATGCGAATCTTTTTGGGTCACATCTGATTGCTCTATTTGCCCATACATAATATACTGTGGGATATATCTTTTCAAGCTGAACATGATACAGAGAAAATCCAGGATAAATTAGCCGAGGGCTAAGGAACATGACTGACAAGGATAGATTGAATGAAATCAAATCTATTTAGTTTATCAGAAGGAAGTTTTAGAAAAGACATGACTGTGATGTTTAAGATGTACATTCGTAGACAACACCAAGCAAAAACATTTATTTATTTTGATGAAGAAAGCTAAATAATCACTAGAGAAAATAATTAGTGGACTGTAGAGGTAGAAACTCACTTTCTAAAGATCACTTTTACTCAAAAAAAAAAAAAAGAGGTGAAAATACAGGCATAAAAATTATCTCCTATATCAAAGATGTCCTGATTGATATAAGAGATCAGATTCGGTGATCTAATTGTAGCTTCAAATATTTATAGCATTGAAAACAACTGAAAGTCCCACTACATTAGGTTGATATCAAAGAAAATCCAAGACATCTGCCATTAACGATGCACAACTCATCTTACTCATTGCTATCTGCAATTGTATATTATATAACATAAGTCTTAACAACAATGGGTTGCTATGGATTTGGTCAGATGCTGTTTTTGCAAAACTCTAAAGTACTGAATTACTTCCTCTTTTGGCATCTACTCCACTTATAGTAGCATTTAGAGGGGATCACAATCAGCCAAAAATCTACAAAAGTCTTTCCAACCTCCATCCTCCTCCCCTTTAAAACACTTTACCATTTGGCTTAAGAAAAGATGAATTTTCATTTGATAACTTTAGTGTCTGTCAGTATTCTTGAACACACAGTCATTTTCCTTACTGTAGGAGACCTACACTAGCACTGAGAGAATTTCTGGTAAGCATTATATTTTGGTTTCTAGGAATTATCTGAGTTAGAAGAAAACATTTGAGAATTAGTACTGGCAAACCTAAAATTTTTGGTAAGTACTTGAGACCATCCTGGAAAAAAACTCCTTATACTCAGTAATGAATAAGGATTTTCTGTTTCATTGACAGAAAAGAAAAAACTAACTTCACTCAGTCTTTTATGAATCTCATAAACTTGAATGCCAAGTAGTAATTTATCATTTTTGAAACATGAAAAGATTGTTTCAGATTACTATATGAAGGAAGATATACAATTGTTCAACTATTCATTTGTTATAATGCACCTAGACTACAGAAAATATCCTACAGAATCTTTACATTTATTCTTGTAGATTTATAAAGTTTCCCCTAAAATTTTGAACTAAATTGAAGCGTCTTCTTACAAAGGGTAGTTGATGACATAGACTTCTCCTGTCACTGTAATGAGGATGTGAAAATGATTAATAGATGTGTCCTTTATGTTTAAGACATTTGTCCTTTCCACTAAATCCTGTTTGCAACTTTTCTGATTTAGTGATGACCTAGAATAATGGTTCTCTCACACAAACCAGCTATTATTTTCTTCCAGGTCCTCTACAACAATTCATTAAAGGTTGCTCTGCCTAAAATTTTGGAACTTGGTAATTTCTGGTCATGATTTCATTTGTTTACGTACTTTCAAAATCTACCATTTGAAAATATTTTATAAGAAAGGAGGAAATACGTCAGCCAAACAAGAGTTGGGCTTCTGCATCACAGAAAGGATGCTTCAGCTTTCTTTTACACTTATTCCTGCACTCGGTTCCAGGGAAGATGGTGCATAAAGATGATGGAGGAGCAATTCAAAACCAACTGTCTATATAACCCATACCACTCTGTCACTATGCTTGCCAGTTCCATGCTATCTGTAAGAAATTCCTTTGCCAAAGCATGTCCTGTTTGTGACTAACAAGAGCAAAGGTTCCTCACTATAAATATGTTAACAGGATAAATGATGGCAAATGCAGTATTTGACACAGAAACAGGCCAAGAGAATGATATAAGCATTTTGTATTTTTGCCCTCTACTGAAAACAAAACAAAACAAAACAAACAAACAAAAAAAACCTCATAACTTTAAACTGTCTCATAATCTTAGATAAAAATATTTCAAAAATGCTAAAGGACTTTCTATGTTTACAATGCTTAAAATATAAGTATTTATCATGTCATAATATAATATGTCATGCTTAAATCCATCTGGAAAAAAGCACTCAGTTTATTCTTATTTCTCAAAAATGCAATATTATTAACATATATCAAATGCAATATCAAACATATCTAAAATATAAGAACATATACAGATATGCATACATCCAAACACCGACTTTCTCAGTTTGTAGACGAATTACAATTTTAAAATAGTGAAATTTTGCTTTGGATGCATTGTAAATAGTTGGTGATCTGTCATTCATATGTAGCTCATTGAGAGTATGCGATATTTTTTATTCAAAATGATTGATTCTGCAGATTACAGGATAGTCATCTGTATGAGCTAGTCAGTGTTCATTTAGTTTAGAATTACATCTGTGTAACTAACACTTGCAAATATAAATGCAAAATTTGGTTTATTAAATTAAAATTTAACACTGTGATTTAATAAATACTCTAGCAACATGAATACTGATTAGAATATATATGACTCATACCAAAAAGCTCACAAAACAATAAATCAATCAAAATATTTATTTATCTCCTGAAAAGTTGAAAGCTTCTAATGTTTATCACCAGAAAAGAACTCTTACCACTGTATTTTGCTTGGTCAGGTTGCTACTCTAGGCACATTGAGATATCAGCACAACAGGAAACACAAAGGAAGCTAAACTTCCTCTGCAGACTTGCAATTTCAAGTATGCAGAACACAGATATAAAAACACAACAAAATTGATGCTTCTTCCTTTAATTTCTCAAGAAAAAAAATTATTTAGTAAGACAATTTTGAAAACTCTCGTTTTCAAATTTGTATTTATGGCACACAATGTCCCTCAAAGAGATGGAATTGGGCTTGAAAGACAGCTTTCTGACATAAAAATATATACCATTTATTTATTTATATTGCTGTCCTGTGCTAGAGTCCTAGTCTAAGACCATGTCCCAGTTGCACATGACAATGTTCAAACACAAAACCATATTTCACCTTCCCCAGCTTACAACATAAAGATGAAATAAAAGGTAACAGAAGTATGAGCAAAATGATGAGGGATTATTCTTCAGAAAGACAGATGGTAGTTTCAGCATGTCAGCCACTGAAACACATCACACCTTTTCTAATTCTGAAAGAGGATGCTCTATTAGCTCATGTGACCATATTTGAGTGGTCATGGAGACTTTCTCTCACGCATGAGAAGCAGCATGAGATGAGACACAAATATGTAATTGTGTTGAAAATATTTCTGAGTCAAATGGAAGCTAATGTCATTGATCAGTTAAACACCATATCCTCATGTTAAGAGCTTATGAAGGGCTTGAAAACCACATGCAAATAATTTGAGTTGATACAGACATGCATCAGCTTAGACATGGTCACATACTGGATGAGGAAAATGACTTTGCAGAAATATTCTGAGTAGGTGATAAGCAGTAAAAGCCTGTGTTGGGAAAAAATTGAGATGGATGAAAGCATAAAACAAACACAAGATGGAAATACAGGCAAGAGTTTGTGCTGTGTGGATGGACAAAAAGGACTTATGTTAATTACACAGCAAGAATGAACAAAACCTAAGCACTGAATTAATATGAAGACTTATAGAGAGGTCAGAATTGAAAAAATGTTCAGGTTAACAGCTTTAACAATGGGCAGGATGTGGTATTGCTCAGGATGAATGACAAAGGAAGTACTGAGGATGGCTGTGGGGAAAGAATAATAAATTCTGTTTTGATCATGTTGAGCTTGAGCTGAACCTCCATAGTTACATCAGGCGGAAATTTGAATTTGGATAAGAAATATATTTCTAGTAAACAAAAAGCAGATAATCAATATGAAGCATCAGCTAAGTAACTGAATTTGTGTTTATGGATTAGACTGCCATTAGTTAAGGTGCAAAGTAAGAAGAGAAATTGAACACTGAAAGGACTGTTGGAGAGCCTGTGAAGAATATTTTGAGAGCAGTTCAAAGGGACTCTCATTATAGCTGTCTCAAAGAAGCAAAGAGAGGACAGGATTTCAAGAGGCACATGGGTGATATTGTCTAAAGTGGCTGCCAAGTCACAGAGAATGAGGTTGGAATACTAATCCTGAGATTTAGTTAGGAAGACATAAGTATAGGCTTACCTGGGAGCATTTTCATCAGTGCCGTGGGAAGAAATCAGAGAACATCTAGCACAGAATTAGAAGAAAAAGTATAAGGCCTCAGTTGTTTACACATAATATATGACAGAATAGTGGTTGAGCTTAGCACTAATGAAAGACAGCAAGCAGTTGCAGAGGCAGCTAGGAATGGAACAGCTTTTTGGATGGGAGACACATGGCAATATTGTGAATCATGCACTGAAAGAGAGTGAGAAAAAGAAATAAGAGAGGTGGGAACAGGAAATGAGATGCGGTCATTGGGCTGTGTAGAGAGAGAGACTGGAAGAGACAATCAGGCATCAGATTTCTGTTTCTCCACATGAAAGATGAAAGATGGCAGTATAGAAGCAGGATAGTAAGAAGTTACACCAAGGAAAGATGGAAGGTCATTTTGTATTCTGTTATTGTCTTTTTTTTTTTTTTTTTTTTCCTGGGAATAGTTGTGACAGCAGAGTGAGAATTAAAAAGTTAAAATATGAGAACTGCAGCTCACATTACAAATCTGCTATTTAATTAAATTGAAAAACTAGTCATTTTTGTCCACAGGAAATACTAGCATAGATGAAAACATGAAAAAGCAACACTGAAATAAAAGAAAGTCTAGGTAGTAAGACAGACCTACTAGGCCTTCAGCCTGGAGCTACTGAGGCTCCTTGTCAAATCTTACTCTTGCTGAAGTGCTGGTTTACAGAAAGTCTCAGAATAAGGAAGAGTCTGTAAAGGACATCAGAGAAGGGCTCACCTTAGTCTGTGTTCATAGCATACAAAGTTAGTTTATACAAAAACAGATCAACCCAAATCTGAGGACCAAGACTAAAGGGAACAGCTGCCTCCACCAGCCACTCAGCAGGAACTATACCACACACACTGTTATATTAACATAATTTTCTGTTCCCTGAAAGAGCTATCCTTGTATATCTGTTAAAACATGACTTCAACATGGTCAATAAATGATTGTATTTGCAACACGAATAAAATGTATCATCTGCTGTTTATTGTCTGAACCATGAATGTTTTCAAACTTAACTATGGAGTGCTGAAAGTCATCTTCCCAAATTTAGTGACCCACATTCTAGTAAAACAGTATTCATACCAAATCAAAGTACTATATACTCAAGAAATTCAGGCATGCAGTTAACAGTAAATTACATAAAGATCCTTCCAAAAGATTTAGGAAACAACAGAACATCATGTGCCAAAAGCCACAGTGATAAAGGAAGAAAATGTATTGATGTAATGTTAAGCATGTCGACTTACCCATTTCAGTAGTCAAGCACTAAGACCATTTAACCTTTCTGCAGGTAGATGGGTGAAAGCAGAAGTGGAAAAAATTGTGGGTTTGTAAATAAAGAAGTGCTTGAGATACATTTGAATTTATTTACAAGGAGTATCTGTAAACGTGGACTTTAAAATCAGCATTAATTCTGTTGTTCGAACTACATGCAGGACTAGTCTCAGGGAAATCTAACAGAAATTGATTAAACAGAATTTAATGTGTCTGAAACTACTGTATGTATTATTGTTGGGCTGGTACAATGGTCCAGCTACTTTAATAGTTTCCAAACTAACTTCTCAAGTAGGTTTTTTTTTTGTTTTGTTTTGTTTTTTTTATAAAGTGTTAGAGTTTTGGACAGTCAAATGTACTGATGCCCTTGGGTTTTTATTAACAAAATATTTTCTGAAAACTGAGATATATATTCCTTAAAGAGGGAATCTTTTCTACTATATCAACCACTTAATTATTCTATATGCACTGTGCCACACCATGTAACAATTAAAAGCAGCCCTGATATTATCAAGCATTTATACTGTAATCATTGATACCATATCAGAGTTCAGGGTACAGAACGATGAAAAAAGTCCTTGTTTTCACAAATCAAATCTTGAGAGTACTATAATCTATGGGCCTTTGATATGAAATGAAATCCTGTATATAAACACAATATATACCAGAGGTACAAAATCATGCAGCATAGGCCTCATTTGCTATGCAAATTTTATGTTGGTTTAACTAGTAAATTAGAGAAATTAGTCATGGTGAAATTTCACTCTGTAATGAGACTAACTTCTGTAAAAGTTTTGAAAATGCATTTGCAGAAAAAAGCAATTGCTTCATTTGTGCACTTACATATTTCAAGAATAGATGAAATTCCAGTTCACTTGGGATAAAATTTGAAAAGAACTGAAAGAACTGCTGAACATACACTTTGCTCTGATACTGTAAGAAACAGTTCTTACTCTCTAATTGAAATAATGTTTGACGGGATAAAGGGAGTGGTCAAAGATTATAAAAGAACACTGAGAATCAATTTATCTGTTGCCAGATCAGCAGAGCTTCCTCCCAAGAGATAGGCACTATCTACTTTTGCCTCAATCCATTGCAAATCGTTGCCTGGTAACTTGTGCTGCTTCCCTTTCAGGTCAGTTTTTATTAGATAAAAACCTTTTAATTACAAGCTTGACTCCTGCAATTTTTGTTCTACAAAAATATGACTCTAAATACATAAACACGGCGTAATTCCAGGCAGTGCCTTCCCACTGCCTCCACTACACCTATTTATTATCAGGGTTTCCCCTATCTGAATAGCTCAATCTATTTGTCAGGATAAAATAGCAGCTTTGAAACAAATAGCTAAACATGCTTGTTATCTTCTGAGAAGTTTTTCTGACTTCTCTGCCTGTGTGGGGGATGCTTTCTGCTCGGTGCCAGTCAGGATTCAGCCCTTTGCACTGAGCGGGTTCTTCATTTGGAACTTATCTGCAAAAGTCTTCCCTGGGAATAGTGTGTAGCCAGGACAATCTGGATTAAAACCCTAATCTTACTGCTGCACATTATTTACTGCCCTAAATATAAATGTTGTTTTTCTTGAAAGCTGCCCTTATCTTTTCAGTAATATTTAAATGTCAGAAAGCTCAGCCTACCTATAAGAGGCACAAATTAAGAGCTCTGATTAAGTCCTTCTGGACATGCTTTGGTTCACAGTTCAGTATGCCGCATTTTTTCACAATGAAGCTCATACCATGTTTGAACAGAGCACGGGAAAGAGGTTTCCTGTTAGGAAAGGAGATGTGTGTGCCCTACTGAATCTTGCAATAATCAGGGGAGATTTCCTGATTCCCTAGTGAGGTCAAGTTATTACCACAACAGAGCTCTCAGCTAGCATGAGGCAGCTCCTCCTCCCCTCCATGTGGCACCGGAAGAGTAAATGTCACGCTACCATATGTGAAGCTGCATTTTTCCAAGAGCTTTCTGAACTGGCGCAGCTTGCAGCATAAAGGATTTTTTTTTCTACTTCATGTTAAATATATTAGGACATGCGGGCGGTTTGTCCCAGTTTGATGAAGCCCCAGCTGCATGTTTTTGCATAGCTATGTTATCTTCTATCAGTCTACCAACTTACTAGGGTATTGATTTGCATAATTGATGTCCATGGCCAGACATTAATAGAAAATAGTATTATCTTACCAGCACTACCATTTTCTTCGCAATCAGTCTGCTTTTCTGGAAGAACATTAGAAGAGCCAAACATGGAGCAATTTAATATACAAGTTACATTGCAGGCCCACATGTGGAAAGTCTTTATTCTTTTCTCTTTGATCATTATCCAACTTCAGTCACAGCAAACATGACTCAATATGTAAAAAACCGCTTCTAATAGGATTTATAACGTACAACAGATTATACAACCAAATTTACCTCAAATGGTTTAGAAGTTGCCTAGCTACAGGACTGGAAAGGTTGAGGAACTCCCTGCAAGAGCGGCAGGAAATTCAGCTGATGAGCACTGGAGGATTGAAGCTTGAAGCTCCACCTAGTGACAAAATTTTACCATTGCCCTTGCAGGTAAACCCAGGGAAAGCATAGGGATGCCATGAAACATGTCTCTACAACTCCGCTGCAGGATTGGCTGGGAATGAGAATCAGGGTCAGAAGAATTTTATTTTATTTTTAAATACAAAGACAGCTTAAAAACAACAAAAACAAAAGCACTACTGTAACTAACCAGAGAATAAAAGCTGACTGCTCAATAAAAGTCCCCACCACTCACAAAAACAATCTTTTGGGATAATGCTGCACAGAAGAATAATCTGTCCATAAAAGTAATTCATTAAAATATGCCCTAGGAAGGAGATTTTTGCATGAATAAAGACAACAGAGAGCTCTGGCCATTATTAACTTTTTTCCCTGTAACAGGGCCTTACAACTCAGGTTGCCTACTGAGACAGCAGTGAGATTTTGCTCACCACCTACGAAAGCAAGTCCAACACTATTAAAAAAAAATAAGTGAAATGCTCATTGTATGCATAGTCATTCTTATTTCATGAACATTCCAAAACAGGTGTTACTTTAGACCATCCCAAATACGATTTTGAAGTTCTTTGGGCTGGTAGTTACGGGCTGGTAGTTACCATGTAGGGCAAGCACAATTTCTCAGGGAAGTTACTGCTGGCTTTGGAAAAGATCTCTCTAGAAATAATATGTTTTAGGGTATTCTTTATATTTATTTTACCTGTATGACATGACATTCCAGCTTGTTTTGATGAACTGAAAATATAAATTGCACTACATTACCTTGACAGTTATAGATGTATTACATATTCTGTCAGTAGCAATGTTCTAATGGTTCCCAAATTAATTTTGTTATATAAAAATCAAAAATATATACTTTATGTTTTTTACCCGAAGAAGTAGATTTAGTAAGCATCTAATATTTATTTTAATTTTGTGTATTCTGTTGAATATCTAAATATTTGTGGTCTTCAAAATTGGGCAATAATTTTATTGAAGAATGTGTTATGATCAGAGGAAACTGATGATACGGATTGAATTACTGGCTTGCTCACAGATCAGTATGTCACTTTAGGTTCAATAATAAGAATAGTAATACTTTCATACCTCAAAAAGTTAGTAAGGGTTATTTTATTCATTTTCATAAAGCGCTTGGACGTGGGGACAGTTCTCTGGAATATAAAATATTACATTTCTGGAAGTTCCATTGCTGGTTTTGATTTTAATGAAGAAATCTGGTGTAAAAGGAAACACTTAGATTAATACAACTTCTCCAAAGAAGAACCTGTTGGGGCTTAGGTGGGCAAAGGGATGAATTTTGTTTTAATCTCACTATCCTCACCAGAGTTCTGCAATAGTAAAAATCAATGAACCAACACAATAGGGCTTGAGACATACTTATACTGTGAAAAACAATATTAAGCTGTGTTTGGAAAATATATAATTTGAAAGGAATGCTGACAAAATGTACTTATATGTAATATTTTGTAGCCATTTACCACACTGGAAGTTGTTATATTGCCGTGTCTCGATTAAGGAAAAAGCTATACGAGCCATGTATTTACATGACAAATCAAGTGACAGAAGCACATACTGGAATAGTGTTTGCTGTTAAATTCTGCCAAAGTTTCTCTTAATTTGTGGTAGTTTAATGCTATGTAGGGTGGTGCCTGTTAGCGGAATCTGGTTCTGAGCTGCTGTACTTATGTTGTTTGTCAAGGAATGCACTGTGTTAAGGATTGCAATGTAAAGGATAGATAATTGGGAGCTGATCTGTTACCATGTTGGAAAAAGATGCAATGCAGGTTTCAGCAACAGACTTCTACTGATATGCTAGCATAAACTGTTTACTGGCTGGATTCTGCACATAGAAGAGACTATATTATGTTAGAAGTCTTTGTACAAATTTGGCTACTCTCTAAGCCAGATGTATCTATGTGGGTGTAGACAGTGCAAGAATCCCTCTTTGTGTAGATAAGATTTGTATCAATGAAACATGATTTTTTGGATATATTTCATACTGACTAGGAGAGCAAAATAAGTTGTGATGGTGGCAAAAAGCACATTTATGTTGTATAACTGTAATTGCACTTGGGATTCTTCTTGAATAAAAGTCTTGCCAAGAAATCACAAATGAATCAGCACTGCTAGAACATTTGGAAGAATTTTAGTTCTACAAATACTGAGGTCTAGCTTTAGGGTGAATAGACAGAGTACATACTTAGGCAGAAGAGGAGGTTAAATTAAGCAGAATGGCTATTCATTCAGATCAGAACAGGGAGAGAAAGAGGCTAACACATGAGGTTCTGCCAAAGTCCCAAGTACGTCACCAACTAGCTCACTCTGCCCAACAGCTGAGCTGCACAGGGGCGAGCTGAATGCTAATGGATTCTCCTAGCACCGGCTCCCAAGCCCAGCCTGTCCGCGTATGGAGCTGGGTTTCTGTTCAGAGAAGCATCGTTTTGGAGCTCCTGGAGGCTCGTATGGCACTGTCGGCAGTTTTATATGGTCGGGAGGATTTTTCTCTGCCGTTATTCATGTTAGAAAATTGACTTACAAAAAATCTAAACATGGAGCCTAGATTTTGGAGCACTGGGCTGTGAACTACAGAACCAATAAACAGATCGAGCCCTCACATTTAAAGTATATATTTTATGGGTTTCTTTTTACTGCTTTGCCTGCTGTGTTCCTAGGGCAATAATTATATTATTTTGGTCTAGTATACCACCTTTCTCAGTGCTAAGCATGTACTTAAGTGTATTGCTGGATCAAGGCCAGAAACTGTGTCATAATTAGATGGTGTAAGTAAGTACATGTACATACGTGTAAATGATGCACTGGTGGTTAGGAGTGAATCTCGAATACTTGAGTGAGCCCAAGGGAAAGCAGAAGGAATCTAAATGAATAAGGACATCATTCACTGAGGAGACTAGAAAAAGGTTAAAGGACCTATTACAATTCACTGCTACGATTCATTTATGGTAGACCTGGAGGCTGGACAGCCCAGGGGCTGAAGCAGGGCTTCCTTCATGTCCCCAGGACAGCGTCCCCCATGGCAGTTTGCTGAGGTACGTAGCTTTTCTTGCCATGACCTGTCCTCAGGCAACACCACTGGGCTGAATGGTTCTTACAGCATCTTTGTGCTAATACGGCAGAAACTGTGGTCTAGAAGCTGCCCCAAAGTCTTTGATCGGAGGAAGTTTCTGACATTGGAAATGGTTATGCAATGATTTGCAGAAAACTGCAACTGTTTCAATTGCTGGAAAGTTTTTGTATGAGAGGCTAAACTTAAAAGGTAAGGCAGCAATCCTGATATACAAAGATTAATACAACTATGGAAAAAAGTAAAAATCTTAAGTTAGGAAGAGCAATGTTTTTTGCCAAAATATTTGGAGCAATATCATGACATAAAATAATAAAAATTTTATAAACTGAAGTAGTCACAATATACAGAAGTTCTGTAATACTTTTAAGGGTGAACAAACTTTTTAAAATCCTTCCAATTATACTCTACATTACACTGCATTACAGTTAGCAGCACTGCTGATTTGTTTTATAATTATCAGTGATCCGTTTCAGTGATAAAGCACTGCTTATCCACAGGTCTCGAAGCACTTAGATAAATATGATTATTTTCATTTTACTGAGGTAGCTTAAAGCAAGAGAGTCTTTGTGACTTGTCTAGAAGAAGTTCATTTCTTGTTGTCATGGGCAGGTGAACTAACAAAAGATGAAGAAATGCCTTAGGGTAGAAGCCACATCTTTTTTGTATAAACCATCTGAGCCTGGCCAGCTTAGGTGGGGCAGCAGGCCTGTGCAGCTAGCCCCCACCTGGGCTGAGGGAGCTCATGCCTCATATTTCTTGTTCCAGTGTTTGTGCTGATGCAGTA
This sequence comes from Anser anser, assembly GCF_964211835.1. Lineage (NCBI taxonomy): Eukaryota > Metazoa > Chordata > Aves > Anseriformes > Anatidae > Anser > Anser anser. The sequence continues at coordinate 26,685,441 of NC_139725.1, read as the reverse complement.
AACTAGCTCTGGCTGTACCTTGCAAAACGCACGGAAATCTGTGCCATTCCAGACAATGAAAGCAACATGGTGGCTTGCAATTGTTCATGTGCAAAAGGAAATGGCAGAATTACTAAGAGTGGCTGAGGATGGGATGCTCCCGTTTCAACTCCAGGGCACACTACTTCCAATGTCACTTCATACAGATTTCAAGCACTGTGGTTTCTTTTTAATTTAGGGCTTAAATGAACTCAACAGTCAAAGCAAAAGACAGCGAAAAGCATTGAATTTCATGTGGTTTCATGTGGTTTCGATGAAACCCTTTAGAGAGGACCGGGTTCACTCAAAGCTTAAACCAGGATTTCCTTTAAAGGTTTACTAATTGCAGCTGAGCTTATTTTTCTGACTAATCCAGGCCAACCCAGTTTTGTAGGTGTTCAGAGCCTGTGAGGAATTTTTTGAAGCTGTCACGGGTAATTTATTGAGATGTGACAAGGACAGCAGTGGTAATGGTGGAGTGCTGATAAAGTATCAAGCCAGAAGAGAGGTTGTTCTTTTGCAGAATGTGCTGTTGGTCTGAAGCTTCAAAAATTTTCCATCCAATTTTGCAACTTAGCTTCCTTTCTCTTTTGCCTTGACTCTGCCCATACAGAAGTGTGCTGATACTGATCATATGACACTGGACAGCTCTGATCTGTGTTTGCGCAGCCACAGGTGCTCTATGTAACGAGCCAACTTTCTCATGAGACTAGAAGCTAGTTGACTGGTTATCAGCTCCAAGCTCAGGTCAGCCTACACCTACCTACATGTGTAAGTGTAGTCTCACTGTGTCTCTGTCTCTGTCTTTCTGTTTCTCTCCTCTACATGTTGAGCCTAAGACTTATCTGGACTTTTAGTAGAAATCTGGTTTGCAAACATTCAGTGCTGGACTGTGGTTTAGACTTGGGGTGCTAATTTTGTCATTTTCAGTTCATACTTAGGGGTGAGATGCAGTGGTACTCCAAACTGGCTACTTATGAATTAACACCTGCAGAAAGGTTTTCTGTCCTGAGGCTCAGCCGTGACTCCACCTGGTGTGTGTACCATTAGGTGTATTCCCAGCACCCCTCCAGGCCCACAAAGAGTCACACTGTGTTGCTGACAGTGGGTTCTTGAAGATGAAGTGGAATTTTTAGTAATAGCTTCCCTGTTAGCAGAAGTGAAGGTGAGCTTCAAAGTGTCATCGTAATGAGCAGTGACTGGTGTGCCAGACAGCCATTGTGAAAGCCCCTGTCTGCTGTTAAGGCATAGCTAAAACAGAAAGGGATTTTGTTGTTGTTCCTTATTGGTTTTGCTTTAATCATGACCGGATGCTATGAGCATCATGTTACACTTATGTAGATCTTGCCCTAAGCTTAGATTTCAAAATAGTAAAAGACTAAACAATTTTTTTTTTATTTTTATTTTTTACTGCTCCGTGCTCCTGCCCTGGGAAAAAAAATATGTGTTACTGCCTGACTGTGCCAGAGAACAAGAACTCTACATATAGTTCACAGACTGAAAGCTGCTTAAATAAGAAACAAAAATAGTTTTAATTTCTTTTTAATTATTTTTTTTAAAGCTATATCTGATTGTCCCTAAAACTCTTAAGAACACGACCATCTTTCTGCAATACTTTCAAGATTTGCTACTCAAATAGTTTAAAACAGTTTTATACCTTTTTTTTTTTTTTCAGTTTTAATACAGACTTGTAAGCCAGCCACATTTTTATGATTGTTTCGCACTTTGAAAAACTCATCACATTATGGGGAAAATAATTATGAATTTGGGAAAAAATGACAAAAGAAAGAAATAATTCTCTTTCCTATATATACAGTGGGTTTGATTCTGATCTGTGGGTTTAAGCCAGGGGTAAAGAACTTTTCTTGATTCTTTCCAGTTCTTTGCTAACTCTGGGATTCTGATGATGCTGGTGGGTTTTGAGTACATTTTATTCTTAGTGTCACTGTTGAACATGGGAATCTGGGAGGAGGTCTAAGCCCAGTGTTGCCACATGGAGACTGGAAGATTCCTTCCTTACCTAGAAAAAAGCACTTAAAAATCCCAGATTGTTCAAAAATCAAGAGAGAGTTTCATGGACACTTTCAGATTAGCCTAATTATTATGGTACTCAGAAGCAGATAAATAAATAAATAAAATTTGTTGTTATTCTCATTTGATTTTATGCTTTTCAAATTTTAAGGTTCATTGGTTTTGAAGTTTTCTTCAAGTGTAGCCATGCAGGCTCAGAAGTTTTTGTTTTCAAAAGGAAAACCAAGATTCTCACTTGAGACATTTAAATATAGAAAGTATAGGGTTAGTATAAATGCCAGATATTATGCAACTTCATGGTAAAGTGATAAGTCAGTCACATCATTCACAAGTGATTTAAAAACAGGAAAAAAAACATAGAAAACAATCTACTAATGACTATAATAATTTGATAATAATTCAGGATGAAAAATTCTTGCCACCATCTTATGATTTTGACAATCTTTTTTTTTTTTTTCCATCTTTTGCTCCTTCGACTTACTACAGCAATAAGACTGGCATGTGATACATCTCCGTATGGATTACAAGCAATTATATTTGCTCCTGGTTAGTGGGGAGGAAAAGCAAAGGGGTCAAAGTCAGTTTGGGTGCATGTAGAACTGTAATTGAAACATTTTTCAATTCTGATGAAGCAGTGAAAGCAGACTTCTAAATTGCTGTAGGCCACAACTGGTGTAAAGTAGCTACTTCTGCAGTCTATGGAGCTGTGCAGATTCATGAAACAAAATTATCCAATTTCTCTTCAGTGCTTTTGCCATTTTCAATTAATCTATAATTCCTTTTAGTCTGATAAAGAAGCACAGGGATATTTTGTGGTAAACAGAATGATGGAGATGAGACAATTGAGAACTTAAGTCATTTTCTGCACAAAATTCAAGTGTTCATGGTACTCCACCTGCTTTGATGAAAGGAAGTAGATTTGAGATAGGAATTCATAAAAGACAAATTTGACATATGAAAGTAAGGTAGATGGTCTCTTTGAAGGAGACATGGTTACAAGGCAGTTACTATGGTTTTCAGAATATGCTGGGATGCCTGGGCAGCTCATGCAGGTGGCAGGACAAGTTACCTCATGAGTGGTTAGGAGACTCAGAGAGAAACCAAGAAACCGAGAAAAAACGATCGTTTACTTTTCATCAAGTTTGACTTACTATGTCTTGTTTGACTTGCTATGTCATGTCTAATCTACTAAATGTGATTAAGAACTACGCTCCTTTTCATTACTTAAATAATTGTCATTTATTAGTAGTTCTATTACTAGCATCACATGTTATGGAAAGTATGCTCTGAAATCAAACTTGAATTTCCTCTCAAGAAATGTTCAAAGTCCTCAGGAGTCTGCAGTCTTCACTAAGACACAATGGCCTAGTTCTAAATAGAAAAAAAAATATATCTCTTAGGGCAAATGTTAGCCTGAGCCTCTGTAAGTGGGCAGGAAGTCCAAGACTCAAGTGTCACGGCAGACTTGTCACTTGGAGCCCCACTACTTGTTTTCTCCCTAGAGCCCTCAAAACCAAATACCAGCTCTGTGCTGATGGGAGACTGAGACAATATTAGTGGAAAGAAACCACAAAAAGGTTGCATCCTAAAAATAAAGCATAGGTAAACAAGGCTTAAAAAGTGTGGTGGACCAGTGGTTGGTGACACCATGTGAATCTTTTCATGATACAAAATTCATGTTACCACTGAGTATTTTAAACCTAAATCTTTTGAATATAAAGTCATCGGGATTTTAAAAGAGTAAAAAAACTATGGATGGGGATCTTTCTCACTCCTTACTAATCTGGGAATATTAGCATTTTGTTGGAGGCCAAAACCTGTCTGGGGAGGATTTCAGAACAAAGTTGATGGTACATGGCACTGGAAACAGAGGAATACTTTATCCAACCCCCCTTCCTCATCAATCCCTACCTAGGACTCACTTATTCCATACCCATAGCAGCTCTAAATGATTGCTGATTGACAGAGGAATAGAGCACGACTAGCCTTCAGTTCCTCTCCCTCCCACTACAGGAACACTAAAACCACACAAGTAACACTGAAGATTTCTAAAAGTGATAGAAAGAGAGCAAAAGCAGAAGTATAGCAGTGTGCAGAGTAGATTCAGCATAGCCAAAATGTCAGAGGGAAGGGTACAAAACCGGGTGCCACGGCTAACTGCATTAATGACAGCAACAGGATTGACACCTAACGGGATGTGGTATAATATACTTTCAGAACCACCGAACAGTTTTACAGGTATGTAATCCACTCCTGTGCTTGGCTCAAGTGTGGCTATTGCAATTGTACAGGGACCTATCAGTGGCCAAAGACTAGACAACAAGAAAGTGTGCAGGAAGCTGGATGGGAATCCTAGGGGCTATGTTTTCATGATGGTCTGGATAGGAAAACTAGGAAATCCAACCTTATAGGTATTCTAACTTTCTTAAATTAAAATCTTTGTAAGAAAAAATGTAAATACAGTTATAAAGCATATTTTAAAAGACCTTTTTGTCCAGTACTGACTGATATGTTTGGCAGCTATCAAACTGAACATTTCATTTAAGTAAAATAAATGTGCTTTAGAGGTGGAAACTAATAGAGTCTTTGATTAACAGACTTGCCTTACTCTCTTAGCCATCATGTTAATTCTCCAGTCAACAGTTATTTTTGTTCTTGAAAACACAGGTTTGAGCTGCTGGTATCCATTTTGCATTTGCTTTTTTTTGTCTTTTCAAAAATACAATTTAAAAATGAAAGCTCAACTACCTCCGAAAGGAATGTTCATCTGCATCTTACAGAAAAGCTGATAAATGCAGAACACTCTAAAGACAGAAATTCTGTTATAATGAGTTAGGCATATAATAAGAAACATTCAGAATTACCAGTTTAGCATTCTAAATTAAGATGAAAGTGAAGAACTTACTACTTTTAAAATCTTATTTTTAAAAGTAAAAATAATTCATTTTTTAAAAAAAGAGTTTGTCTACCTTGATAAACTCACATCCTTAGTAGCCATGTACTATGTGTATACAAAAGCTTTGCAGCAATTTTTCTCATATCAAAATTTATGCACTTCCTCAGAAAAAAAATGGAGAAATGACTACTGGACAATCAGCCAAATGCAGAAATTTCAGGTTCAGACCTAACTTTTTGGCCATACGGTTAATAAATGACAAGCTTGCTATTTCTTTGCACTGTCTGCATTAGCAGGTGCAGAAGCAGCCAGAAGGAATGGTAGATTTTTTAGAATCAGGAACAGTCTAGCAAAAAATACTATTCAAACTGTTGTAATCCAGTCATATTGTTTTAATTGGGCAACGTGACATTCTGATAACAGATGGCAACTCCATTTGAACAGACTCAGCCAGACTGATAGCGTTCTGCCCCTGTTCCTCTGAATGAAAAGCTATACGCTCGGAGTTTATATTGCAATAGCTTCATTCAGATTTCATACTTGGATAGACACTGTACCTCTATGAAAGCAAGTAACATTTAAGGCTCTATGTATTAGTGCATAGAGGCTTTCCTGGTAGTTTCTATCAACAAAGTGTGAAGTTAGTAGGAGCTGTAATAGCTGAGCTGCTCTAGAGTTAAGACATTCCTGGAGGTAGCTGTCTACCCCACGCTCAGCCAAAGGTTCCTGTACCAATGCAGAAGGAAGATGTCTGTCTCATAGCCACTCCATCTAGGTGGTGCTGGCTGCTGTCCATCTTCTATGATGGTTTATCCTAGGACACCAGGCTTTTTCAGTGGAAGTGCTACGTATGTTCCCCTCTACCAACTCTGTGGTAACTCCTGGCAGAAGAGTGGGATGGACAGCTGGAGGCAGAAACATCTTTAATTTCAGAAGAAAGGTTCACCAGAACTTGTTTCTCAAAATTCTGTAGAGATAAAAGTGCTTTCTAAGCTGTGGATAGCTAGTGTAGTTTGCCACTTTGGCATGGGAAATAGCTTATTGGGTGCATTCTGTCAAAACATGCAGAAACATCCATTTCTATGGTCTCCATAACCCTTGTCATATCTGTGCACTTCACAACATGGCAAAGTGCAGCAGGCGTGAAACACAAGTTATTCGTCTTACCCTACCCTAGGGGGCCATGTACCCCTTGGGACAGAAGAGTCTCAGACATTTGGTTCCTCCTAACAGTAATGATTCTGGGGAAAAAAAAAAAAAAAAAAAAGGAAAAAAGAAAAAAGAAAAAATAGCCCACCAAATCTGAAAGACTCTGGCTGCCTCCTGTGCTCTGTGTGCTTTCTCCATCCTTTGCTGACCCTCTCAAGAACAATAATTGCAATCCAGCTGAAGTTTTTCCTGGCTCTTGCCATCTTAACAGATGTTTAATGATCATTCTGGATCAGTATTTACATGTGGAATGGTTTTCCATTAATTTGGAAAAAAAAATCTGGAGAAAAAAAGACTATGTAGGGGGATGGCAAGACAAAAACAAACAGAAAAACAAACAAATAAACAAACAAAATCTAGCAAAACCCCCAAAACATAAAAAAAGACTTTAATTCTCAGGGTGCATATATCTGGTCAGCAACAATTTAACTGCTTCCGGAATGACATTCTTAATGTCTTAGTGCTTGAAATGCTTTTGCTGTACACTTGGCAAGCACCACTGTGCAGAAGATCATGATGTACAAAACCACATAATTCCAAATAGCAGACTTTATCTATCTCAGCTGGCCCTTATTTGGCCCTCAACACTATAGTATCTAAGCTCCTCAAAATCTTTGAGATATTTGCCCTCAACATTTTAGTGAAATATGTAAGTGCTAGACTCTGCATTGTTCTTTAATCTCAAGCATGGCTATGAACATGGCACTTTCCCTTTACTCATGTCTTCATAGATACTTCATAAAGCTATGAAGCTTCAGGCAGCTGCTGTCACCCTGTCAGAGCTTAGGAAGCCACAGTATTAAAGCCATTAGGTGATACACTATGTACTTTAAAGGTGACCCTCCAGATGTTCCTGAAGCCACACTTTCAGACCTGCTGACCATGGTCTCTTATTCAATTATGGGTAGTGAGGACTAAGGTTCCTTTCTAGTCAATGGAGAGAAATAGGCACTTTTAGGGCATGAATCATCTGCTAAAAGAACAGATGAATCATGCCCTCCAAGGCCTATTTTTCTCCATTGACCATAGAAAGTCTAGACAATGATGTGGATGGAGAACACTACGCCTGTTCGGATAAATCTCATGCCATAGTCTTGTCATGAAAACTACCATCAAAGGACAATACAGGCATAGCAAAACTAAAAGCAAGACCCACAGAGGTTGTCAGCCACCTGAAACACAGAACAATAGAGTTGGGAGATACACCTATCTATCTCTGAAAGTATCTGTTTCAAAGTGATTTATTTGAGGTCTCATATAGTACAGACACAAAGTCTGCATCTCACAAGCCTCAGGTCAAAATGTTGTCTATTGATCTATCTTCCCTACCAGTCTGGTGGAAATGAATAAACATAATTACCACAAATTCAGATGCTGCATACAGAAGTTCTGTTTGTTAAAGACAAAATTCTTAGCGACTAATTACAGGAAGGAGGTGAAATCAGGTGTGGCTGTGCACTATGGAGCAGTTTAACAAGGGGGTTTGAAGCTACCCTTGTCTTTCAGTGTCCTTTGAAAATAGCATATTTAAAGCTTCCTGAAAGATTACTCTCTTGATGAGAGGAAGTCATACGTAGACTATTGGCCACAAAAATTTAGCTTTTACTCTGATTCTCATTTTATGTATATTATGCAGTGCTTGAAATCGGGATTTTGTTAGGTAGGTACTTGACTTACTGGTTGTCTTCTCCTTTCAACATACGGTGTCTCCACTTGAAGCTGTTAAAATAGATTACCTCTCTTTATACTTGCAAAGTCACAAGGATAAGAATGGGCACTTCTATGAGAAACAAGATGCAAAATACTTGTATGAGTTTAGGAAAAAAAGCAGTTGTTTTAACTGCTGTTTAGACTCTAAGCTTTCATTTAGAGAAGAAAACCAAAAGTTACAGTTTTAATGAAGATCATCAAAATGTGATGGAGTGCAGAAATGCCTGAATTTGCTTAATGCCTGGAACTTCAGCTCCTAAGAGATTAACTGTCTCATCAGTTGTCACCTCATGCTAAAGATAATGTTTTACAAAGTGCAAAACGTTGTTATTTCACTATTTATCAAAGCAAAAAAAGGAAGAAAGGGAATAGTTTATTATTGAGGTGACTTGTCAGAAATATACCTGGACATCAAGGATGGGAAAGAGAGTGAGACAGAGACAGAGAACAAAGAGAGATTGCCAGAGGTGGATCTGAGGATATTCCTAGTTAGGAAAGGTTAATGTATTGTTGATTAAAATGTTATCGAAAAATCAAAAGAAAACCAGTTTAGTTCCTATTTCCTAGTCTGTAATTCTTGTTCAGCTAATTTTCCGTTCTGTTCTGTCAAAACACATTTTCTGCAAGTTCATCTCAGAAGATAAGAGCTTTCTGGCTTTTTGGCACAACCAGGGAGTGTTTGGTTGCACAAAGTATGTGGAATAGGGTACGAATTCATAAGCAAAACTTTATCTGCTGTATTGAAGTGGCAACCAATCTGTTTCCAGTCAGTCTTTCCAGCCCAGCCAACTTAGTTAAAGCCCCACCCCCACCCACCCCCACAAAAATCACCCAAACCCAACTAACTATGTCAGGGTTTTTTAGCCTTTATAAAAGTTTGACTCCAGAAGCTTAGGGATTTCAGCTTCCAGCTTTTAGACAACAGGTAGATGTTTGACTTACACTGAGCATGAGAAATATCCAGACTCAGATACCCAAAGCAGTGGCAGATCCCACAGGTGGGAGGCTTATTGGTTATAGCACCAGATCCTATGAGCACAGCTTTTTGTGTCTGAACTGATCCTGGAAGATGCCATTTTTGTAATGGGAAAAAGGAGTTCCATTTTCCTCCACACCGTATCCAGTTGTATCACTTATGTTTCTAGGAGAGAATACTAACTTTTCCTCCTTTCATCGACACGGTAGATTTATATTGAAATACAGATGCTTTGCCTCTGTGAACTTTCATTAGTATTACTATTCATGTGATATAATTTCTGATAGATAAAAAACAAAAACAGAAATGGGTAGAAGCATATTATTGTTAAGAATCAAGGTAAGAAGAAAAATAAATAAATAAATAAAAACAAAAAAACCACCTACAAACTCTTTGTGTTTTCCACAGTAGAACATTTATCTGCAGGAAACAAATGAGTAAACTTTGATTGCAGGAAATCATGGTAGTACTTGATCCTGTTTAATACCTTTCAGTTAAGGATTTTAAGAGCAAAAAGTTCCCCCTGTATTTCTTTACCAGTTAGTAGAAATGGAAATGTGCATGTTACTCCAGATTTATCCCAATGAAAACAGAATGAAAACATCATGTACTAGACAACTAATAACCAATGATATTACATAAAACTAATTCTGAATTTATATCATTTTATTTCACTTCCACTAACTCCATAAAATGTTTATGCAAGTAAATGGGATCGATCAGAATTAATCTCCTCCTCAAAATGAGAGACAAATGAATGACAATGCTTGAATTGCAGTTTATACTACACAAAATTAACCATAAACAATTATATATTTTTTTCTAAAAGATTCAAGAGAGAACAGGTCTCACTTCTCTGTTGTAAAAATGACATTCAGTCCATTTTCCATACTTCTCTTTTGAAAGAAAATATTAAAGGTCTATGGAAAAAATGAACAGGCATTTGGCAAAACTTGGCTTCTGTCAAACTGGCAGCAGTTACTGCATTACTGAAACACATTCATAAATGCTGGCTGCTTCTCCCCTGGGGGAATGCCAGTAAAAGTACCCACCCTGGCCTCTCCCTTTCCAGATACACCAATTTAACATTCTTAGGTCCTGCTGACATATGTCAAAATTCAAACATTATAAAGTAGGTCTTTTGTGCCATTCCAGCTAACTCTAAATCAAGGCAAATAAGGGCTACATCGTTTCATTTGTATGAATGACTTCAGACATCAGACAAGTATATTATGACCTTCAACTATTTATATGGGATATAAATAAAAGATTAATTTGTTAAAACACAGCAAAATTAGCACTTCCCTAATATCCCTCAAGAGTTCTTTATAACCAGAAGAGAAAAACGATTTTCTTTATCCCATTGGTTTTAATTCAGGACATTCATGTTATTACAATAATATTGTCATGTAAATGGGGGCAAAATTAAAGCTTTCTATACAGACCAGCAATAATTCAAATTTCCGTAAGTCTAATTCTAATCCTTTTTTAAACTGAAATGTATCAGGAAACAGGGACAGCTGTTGATACATATAGACTCATTCCACCCACGCTTTGAGCAAGTCAGATGTTGCAAAGCTCCCCTTTGGGAGTTCAAGCTAATAAGCATAATGCTTAAGTGAACAGACTTTGTTTTTCCTTCTGCATGCATGTGTACTGCTAACTGCCCCATCCTGATGTCTCCTTCCAGGTCTCTGACAGGACAAGCAGGTGACTACATGGCATAAGATCTTTGAGATCTGCACCCTTCCCAAAAGTTCATTCTGCAGGACGGAGTGATCCATGCCATTAGTATCAGTTATGAGCAGTGGCATTTGCTCAGTGGACCCTGTAAAAATCATGGCTATGGTGGCCTAGGCACTGTAGTTATACTAAACGCTAATAAACAAAACAAGCACTTAGGCCTCGTTTTATACAGAAACTGGCAGATATGGGCACTAGAATTCTTAGGATGCATTGACATCTTGTGGACAAGAAGAATATAGCACATCATTACCTACTGCCAGGATGCGTTACAGTAATACAAGTGCAGTATTTGAGGGCATACATAAGCTAATTTCAAAACACATACCTTGATACTGAGAAGATTGTACCCAGAGTAGTATGGATGTCTTCCAGAGAGAAAAAACTGAAGAGTTATCTAGTTTGTTTGGAGGCATTTCCAGTCTACTATGAATTCCGTGCTGTTGCAGCTAGGCTTCTACTGGTATGTGTTGGTTACCACTACAGGACAGTCCAAAAAGAAATGGCAGGATATATGTTCTCAGCCTGTAGGAACCTAAGAAGTTGCACAAATGAGAACAGTTACACAGTGCTCACTCTTTCTTTCTGTTTCTCAGTGTATATTTCTAAAATGACTGTAACAAAACTGTGCGTGGAATTCATTGCTGCAGTTGTGACAAAAAATTTGTGGGAAAAGCAGGTTGCAGAGTCACTGGAGAGCCACAGGAGAAATAATTTTATCACCAGCTGGACACTGAGATTCGATGCACTGACTGGTTTGTGACATGAGCAATAGGAATTATCTAAGTCTTTATACAGCTTTTATTAGGAAAGAAAAATCTATCTCAAAGCATTTTTACCCACAGCATTTTATCAGGGTTGTTACTGAGGCCATCTTTCTTTTATGTAAGTCAAAACTAATAATGGAGTGAAAAATCACATAGTGATTTGCCTAGGACCATCCAGAAGCTTAGTGTCAAAGAAATAGTTTAGTATCTAATTTCTTCTGAATACCCTGTTATACTCACTGTTTCCCTTTCACTGTCATGTCTCTCAAACGAAACATACCTTCTTTGGCCCCCCACTTGATGCCTCAAAGCCATTGCACCTGCCTTTAGTATAATGGCAGCACATCTCACTGTCAGACTGAGTCCTCACAGGTAAAGCACAAATAACCAGCAGATCCATGATTCTGAGTGGCAGAGTGGTATTGCAGCTGGGTGACATGCTAAATGGCATGTTTCCCAGCACCTACCTAGCATCTCAAGCTTTCATACAGGCCAGAACTGTATTTATTCAAGACCATAACGTCCTCATAACCTCCCCTCTGTGCTGTGACCTGACACTGTCACACCATATAGTCAAGATTCCACTGTCACAACAGGTTGTATTCAGTTACTTTCTGAACTGCTGATGTTTTTGCAAACTTTGCATGAATTTTGCTGGGAGACCACTTTTAGTACTGTTCTCTTTGAGATACTGAGTTCAATCAGACATTTAAACCAAAGTGAAGTTGGAGCACAATAAAATGTAAAGGGAAGTTTCAAAGTCACCATGGATCAATCAAGCTACACATTTTTTTCCTGCAAAGTAAAATTTCAGATTTTCATCCTCCGTAGTACAAAACCAATGGGAAAAAAGAAAAATAAACCCCCCCAAACTAGCATGTTTCTTTGTCACTGTTTACAGTTTACACAGTTTACACTGCTTACAGACAAGAGCAACTGAAATACTTTACTAAAAGAGTATGCAATTAATATTATACTCAGAAAAAAATGAATTAGACAATTCAAGGGCTAGTTTTAGGGCACATTATTAAGGCTAGTTAATGTAGGCGTAATACTTGATAAGCCTAAATTACATTCAGGACCTGAACAGATATTTTTTCATGGTGGTATATTGTACCAGATGGCCACTGCAGATTCCCACTGGGGTGTCCTCTATTGTGTGGTATTGACATGTTTTTAGGATATTACACTAATGACACAGCATCTGAGTAGTTCCCACACAAAAACAGCATCAGTCTACTAAAATTCCATGTTTAGCCCTGGAACATTGCACTGCCTCATTCACAGTCACTTTTTTTTCTTTTTTTTTTCTTTTTTCCCAAAGGTTTTAAAATGTCTTCAGCTCAGGTGTTTTGAATTTGTTCCTGATAGAACAGGTCCAGGTTTATAAAATATCTGTAATGCCAATGTGTAAAAATGTTCTGGGAATCAGTGATTTAAAGTATTTTTTCTTCATTTCACTAAATATGTTTTTTGAAAACACCTAATTTTTGTTTTCTTTCATTGACTTTTGCATCCTTCACTAATTTGTCTTTTTCTCTATTCTTTTTTTTCTTTTTTTTTTTTTTTGGGGGGGGGGGGAGTTAAGCAAATGGCAACATCAGCATTCTCCATGGTGATCAAAAGTTGTCCTGGGAAAGTAAAAAGGTAGAACAAATCTATTGTAGTAAAGGTACTATAACAGGACAGTTGGCCACCATGAGATGTGGCTACATGGTTCATGTCTTCTGGGGCTCTGTCCATGTGCCATGACTATGGTTGCACCCAGTGGTCTAGGTGTTTGGTAAGTAGCGCAGCTTTCTGAAACAACATTGATGTGACAGCACACGGCATCCATCTGCAAGGGTCCCTTCTCCCAGCAACTTGGTGAAGGCATAATGGCATGAGTTTATGAATATGAATAGAGCTGCAGAGGAGAGAGACCTAAAATAGCGCTCCCACTGAGAGAAAGGCAGACGGAATTCAGCCCATTAGAGACATTTCCAGAGTTGAAGCCAAACATCACACACACACAGGGAGCTTTGAATTAACCTTAATAGTTGCAGCGATTAGAGTCCTCACCTCAAGGACAGAAGGAACTGGAAGGCTTGTGCAGGGGACAAAGGATTACCAGGGGAAATGGAAGGAGCTAAGAAGGGGGTGGATTACATGTGAGGAAGCAAGGCTTCTGTACATGACAGGAAGCAAGGCTTATCCCCTTATCATTGAATAACTGCCTGTTTTTGACTCCCAGTCCATAAAAACGATGTTGAGTTTTGTGGTCTGTGCTACTGCAGGAGGTCACGGTTGATGATAGTTCTTCCCACTGAACCACGAAAGGCCACAAACTGTGGCTGCTTGGTCTTTTGCAGTTGCATAGAAAACATAAGAAAGCAAACCAAGGTGATTTTGGGTTGGATTTACCTTTGCTCTTACTTCCATAGCAATAAACGGTGTCAGGTCAGAGCAAGCATTTTAGGGTCATTGCTGTTTAGGTTGCCCTAGTGTGCCCCACTAGAGGACCTTAGTGACGGTGTTTTGTGCAAAGGAAAGACAATGAAGTTAACCTTACTGAGGCTGACAGGCATGCCTGTCAGTGCTGTATGTGAATCTGGGAGGAAGACAGCTGTTATCACTGGGAAATGAACTGAGGTTACTAAACTCTTCCCCAAACAGCCATCAGCCAGTAAAGACTATTGGCAGTCAAGCCTGAGCAGACAACTGCGTCTGTGTTTGATGCCACAAGACAAACATAATGGATTACAAGGAATAATCCATTCTTAATTTTAAATACCATACAGACTGCTTTTTATCAGTTTCAAATTTCCAGCTTTTTGTCTGACAACCATTTATGCTAATTATTAAAAAAGAAGTGATATTTTATTTTAAATAAAACTTCCAAGAACCTCTAGCTGATAGGCAGTCTTAGGCCATCTTGGTTAATAGCTGCATGGCTGAATGTGTCATGTCTGTGCCAAATGTAAATATGCAAATACACTCTCAACTGACCTGCGCTGCAAATTCAAGCATACGTACTCTAAGATCAAAGGAGCTACTTCCAGAAGCTCGGTGTCTGGTGGTTAAGAATCAGCCTGCCCCACATACCTTTTAGAAGGTCAGTGCCATGTAAGGCTATATGTAGTAGTTCCTCTAACCTGCAATGTGTCTGCCAGTAAGGGATGCCCAATAAGTAGCTCAGCTCGGTTCTCCAACAAATAAGCAGGAATAGCACCCCACACAGCATTTTGTGTTTCTGGCAGTAAAAGTTGGGTAAGTACATTGTCTCCTTAAATTTCTGTATTGGCCTCAAGTCCGGAGGGAAAATCAGGGTGCTGGCAGGGCAAAAGGCAAGGCAGCATAGCATTCATGGCATTAACACATACTCCATACCTAACCCTATGCAAGATAGGTATTTGCTTCTTTATGCCTCAACTTGCCTGCCTATGAAAAAGGTGCTAGTAGCTCCCTACCCTTAGTGCTCCCTAGTGCTTAGAGAATTAATTTATGTCTAAAGTGCTTTGAGCTCCTATGACAGGGATCATTATAGAAATATGAAATGTTCTTGTTATTTTTCCAGTGAAATGAAAGTATCCAGTCACTCAGCCAATTGGCAAGATAATTCAGATGCTTTTTACTCTGGATATCTCTGTTTTCCAGGCTTCAGAAGGGCATGTCCAACACCTGATAGCTAGGTTTGGTTGCCCTTCTCTAAAATGAATGATAGCTGTGTTTTTAAACAGAGATAAGGGGGAAAGGGACAGTGAAGGATAATGGCAGTAGTTTGGGTCTGTCTCTTTTGGCTTGGCCTCAGCCCTCTTATCTCACCTAATGGCAGAATGAGTGCCAATGTTTATTTGGCCATTCTCATTCACCAGCTGCTCCTGTACCATGGTGTTTTTCTTCCCAGATGGCAGCACGATGTTCCACGATAAAACTGACACAAAAAACAATGCAAAATTTGTCTAAGAGAGGTTCAGCAACCATGAGAAAAACAGCTGATATCTTTCAGAGCTAGCCAAGTTGCCTGACCTTGATGCCAGAGTAATTATGGTCTGATTTGAACAGTGGGTAAGAAAAGAAAAGGCACTGCCAGATTTATCAGGTATGTTTCTAGAAGAGGGAAAAAATATATTAAAGCTACTTTCCAGTTTTTGGCTCTGTGGCAAAATCAATTGCTGCAATCTGAAAAAGCTCCCAGAAGTCCCATATATTAGCGGGTCTTGTGAACTACTACATGCTGGCTAATTAATGACTTTCTAGATACATATATTTCATTCAATTATACTGTGATCTCATTCAGAGGAACGGTGATATGATATAAACAGCTGTATTTTCCTGGGTTTCATCTTTCATTTGACGGTATTTAAAAGTATTTAATAGATATTTAATATTCAAATAGTACATTTCAAAAAATATTATCTCCAAACTCTTAGTTAAATTATTACAAAGGAGATGTAAGCAAATTGCTTGTTTTATTAACCTAATCTCTCGGAAGGCAAGATATTTTTTCCCTAGCAGACAGTACACATGCATACAATACTTTTTTGTCCTGCCTTAAGATCTAATGATTTTAAAATCTAATAACTTTAGACTTAACCCTTTTAAATGATCCTTAAAAAAAAAAAACAAACCACTACTTCACTTGAACCATTCCAAAAATCTTCCTTTCACCCCAGAACTCCAATGTTTGTCTGTTTGTTTTCCTGAATTTCCTGTTTCTTTGTATCCCATGTGCTGACTTTAAAATCAAGTTAATCTCATCAGATTCTGAAAATCTATTGATATACACTGATTTCAATTTGTCAGGATCCAGCTGCAACACTGGGATCTCAGATTCTAGGTTCTTCAGGGAAGAGACAGCATCTTCAGAGCCAGTGTTGAGCCCTCCTACCCACTCCCTTAATCTCCCACCTGTTGGCTGGTGCAGCGTGATGCTCACTAGCGAACAGATGCATGCACTCGCATGCTCATCTCCCAGGCACCCTGCGCTCATGGGTCCCTACGAATACCAGCACAGCCCTCACAGCACTCTCACACACATGGGGTAAAGAGTGAGATTACACAGTTAAGAAAATATTTAATAATAAGACAGGGCAGACTGCAGTGATTAGGTACAGGGCTCAGTCAGATGACCATACTGAGCAGCAACAGTTTGTATGTGATGGGCTCCTTTTACTCCTTTTTGTCTCTTTCATCCTTTGTTGCTCCACAGCCCCCTTCCCCTAAACATTCCTTCATTAATTTTACATAGGCCAACAGAAATCCCTCAAGTATCCTAGATCCTCATGTTCCTCTTGTTTAGTTATTCTCACCAGCTACAAAGTCCAAGTAGTCTCTTTCTAAAGTGATGCCTGTAGTTTCTTGATGGCCTGTCAACTAGTGACTGGAGACTTTTGGTCTTCAGTATTGTTTCTGTTATGCCTTGTCTACCAGATCTGTGTCTCTATGTGTTCTTGTGACCTTGATTGAATAACCTTAATGAAGCAGAGGCTTCCCTTCCAAATACCCTTACAACAGGGACTTGCTTTCTTTCAAAGATGGATAGAATTTCCCATGTGTCGCTTTGAATTTTCTTCATACAGAGTCTCTAATAACTGCCTTGTTCTGTTTTTAAGGGAGCAGTGAGAATCAAATAAATTGGAAGTACTAAAGTTAGAAAAGAAAAATTAATGTTTTACTTAAATAAAACACTGTGTAATAAAAATAAATTATTCTACTGATAATTCAAAGATACCCACCTGACTTTTACATAGTTTGATCCAAACCCCTCAAATTCATACTGTTAACCTCTTCCACTTCACCCATCAGTGAATACTGAGGAATGCAAGAGCAGCTGACCTGCAGAAGGATACCGAACACATGCTCTTCTAGCTGCGACTCGGGTATTTGTCAGGGAGCAGTGGAACAGTGCCGTGTTTCAGTTCTGCTCGTGGCAGATTGCGATTTAGTGGTTACAGACAGCATTGCTAAATGTCACAGTGTTCACAGTTCATTCATATGTGGAGCCTGAGCTAGGCAGCTCTAAAGAAAAAAGCATGATTTTTTTCTCATTTGAGTTAAAGATCCAGAATTTTTGTTGTGGAAATGATAGCAGAGTGACACAACTTTACATGTGGCCGAGGCCGTGGGTGTATGTGCTCTCCTAGCTCCATCTCTGCCAGGCAAAGAAATTACAGTTCCCACCTGATCAGCACTGCCCCGAGCTGATTACCACTGTCCTCTTCAGATCTGCCAACTGAGCACTCCCTCGGAGTAGCTCCCCTTCCTATTAGCCTGAATTAGCCAATGGAGCTATCCCTGCATATGAGGGAGTCCTCGTACCAGTAATTTAGGCGATAAATCAGAGGGACGGGCAGCATGCAATGAGAGATAATAATGAAGAGACTGTACAAACTCTTCAGCTAACACTGGAAAATGATTTATTTTGCCAACATAGATTACAGGAATAGTTCATTTACCACACTGGCAGAGAGGATGATGTTATTTCAATTGTGCTAAGGTCTTCAGCCTTGCATGTTTCAGAGGTAGGTTCTGAAAGGCATTGAAACATTAGAAAAAGTTTTTGGAAGGTGCTAGGACAACATTTCTTGTTTTCTGGCTTTCCAATTTCCTGTGTATTCCCCAGGCTAGAAGGAGTGATGTAGGAAAGCTTTAATTTCTTTCCTTCATTTTTTGCCAGTCACTCTATTTTCAGTAAATGCCAGCCAAAACAAACAAACAAACAAAAATACCATGTAAGCTTCTCTAACATCCCCAAACTGAGCTTTTGTGAAGAGAACCAGCACAGATATATCATTACAGAAATCACCATTCCTGGAATGTGACTTCTATAGCAGAAAAAAGAAAAAAGGTCTTTTTCTTTTTAAAAAATGAATTCACTTTTTTAAGAAATCCGCATTCATGTTTGCACATCTTTGTGCCCCAGACCTTTCTTTACAATATCTCTGTCATTAACTTTCACTTATAAGGTTTCTCACAAGAATCAGCATAGCCATCTGTGCAGGAGCTGCTTGGCATAGTACTAGCCTCAAACAGGTATGCTTGAGCACTGTATGTACCAAAATTACTTACCACTCCAATCGCTAATACCTCAGTAAGATTGTATGGGTAGAAATCACTGGATATTTGCACAGATCTGTGATTTAAGGAGGTATTGAAATATTAGAATAAAACCTGTGAAATTCTTGGATTGATGTATAAATCTGCATATATCCTTATGTAATAAAGAACAATGCACTGATAAGAAAGAAGGCTAAATTCTTCCGGTAGACTATGCATTTTTTGTTCCATTCAGTTGTACAGCTTTTTGTGTTTTAATAACGTACGAGATATCAGATGCCTGACAAAAAATCTACCTTGTATATTCTCTAGATGTTCTATTTCAGTTTAATGGTGATATAAACCAACACTAACTTTTTGTCACCTCTTGTTGTTGACCTCACTCCAGACTGAGTATTTTAGCCAATGTAAGCCTTTACTCTTCTATATCTTTATCAACAGAACAAAATAAAACAATACAAAGTCAGCAGAGTAACTGAAGTGCAGTTTCAGACTGTTTGATGTACAACAGCCTTTTGTGACTTGTTAGCTTCAAGAAGGGGTGTTTTACCGCATGATAGAATGTGCATCAGTTCCCTCTTTAAAAGCACATTCTTCTTGGGTGGGCTGACAAGGGACACTTATCTTGTGCTACAATTCTGTCTATGCCAGATTCATAAATGAAGTGGTATTTCAACCTAGACTAAGTGAGTGAATTAGATGTACTTTCCTGGAGGAAAATCAAATATCTTAAGGCAGTGAAAGAGTTAAGAAGGTCATTGGATTTGCAAAGCATCATGATGTAATTCTTTGAGTTTACTCATCTCAGAATGACTTAAGACTCTCGATAATGTCCTTCATCTTGAGATTCCAACAGAATCAGAGGACTGTCTCTACAAACAAGATTAAGCAGTAGCAGATCTAATGAAAACTTGGTGCTAATTCAGGAAGTCATTCTAAGTTACTGTGGATCTCTTAGATTCTCAATTCCTTCCAATACAAACTACAATCTTTTAACTAGTATTATGATGTAGATCACACTTATGCTTAATAAAACACTATGTCAAAACAACTTCTTGCTCAATTGGTATATTCATTGGAGTGCCAAAATACACATTTTTTTTTTCTCATTTTCAACCCCCTTTTTAAAACTGCACGGCAAAGGAAAAGAATCATAGCACGTATTGTGGCTCATACATCATCAAAAGTGTTAAGTAGGAATTAAATATAACTTGTGTGTTAAAAGTCACCTGGTGAAATAACCCTGAAAGCTGCATATAAAGCAAGGACATCAGTTCCTAGATTTACAAAAGTTTGTTTCTCTGTTTTATTAAGTTCAAATATGTAAAAAAAGACACTCCCATCCAAACAGAATTTTGTTTTACCATTTTCCTTGAAGACTTTCCCACTAGCTTTGCATTAGCACAATTTGTCATAAGTTGTGATGAAGAACAGGGTTTATGTACAGAATAGAGTTACCTATTTGTTCTGTTTTTAATCTTTGTATTCACTCATGAAAGCTCACTGTAAACTTGGAATCTGATCACATGTTCTGAAAGTAAAATCATTGCTTATGAAAGCAAAAATTATTATAGACAATTTCAGATCCAGGAATACCTTTGGTAATCTGTTTTAGCACTAAATGAGTGGTTTTTTTTGTCCTAACTTTTTCCAACAATTACACTCTGATTCTATGCAAAATGGTTTTCTTACTTTCATTTTATTTCACCTGAAGCAATTAACTGGTCAGCATTGCTTGTAATCTTTGACCCTTTATAAATCCCAAATGTCTTGAAAGGTTCCCTTAGGCCAGCTGCAGAATCTGTAACTCTTAACTCCAGGACATTTCATGGTATACAGTATACGCACACAGAAATGTAATTCAGTTGTCAGAGATCAGGATTTCCAAGTTTTGTTAGTAATTACCTTTCTGAGCCTATACAACAAAATGAATGAGACATAACATCTGTTTTCTGGTTTCTTAAGTAAACTTATATCGAGTGAATTCAATCATTGATTAACTGTTCAAGCCAATGAGACATCACATTTTTCAAAGTCAGAAATTATTACGATTTCCATTGACCCTACAATCTAATTAGAACTGAGTGGAAAACAATTTTCTCAGCCTGATAAAATGTTTGAAAGATTTCAAGAATTTTTGCATCCTCTTACAACCAAGAAGCCCTGTAACAGCCTTCCCAGTGGCTGGAACCCCAGTCTACTGTGTAGAAGTTCAAAACCCTCCTACCGTTAATTGAAATCAAAGAATACGGGTTTCCCACATCTTATTTGTAGCCAAACCACTAGGAGCTAAGGTATCACTCTTTGCTGGTTTTGATCTAAAATGACATCATAGAGATGTGGGTGGCTCACAACTGATGTGGGCTCTGGGAAGCAGGATTGATTTTGAGGCTTGGGAATGGAGCAATACTATTTATCGGACAAGGGAACTCAAATCACTGTACTCATTTACTATATGGATACGAGAAGGCACTAAAGAAGATTAAATTTTTGTTGAAAAGAAGTTTTTTTAACAAACCCATCATTTCTGAGCTGTAACTACCATACATCTGTATTTTCTATGGATTGATGTTTCCTAGTTCCAACAAAGTTCCCTGAGGATGGATTTTTGATTAAGTACACACCATGTCTGGCATTATGCAACTACTGAAAGAAACCTTCTGTTTCCACAGAATGCTGCTTCATCTCCTTGCAGATGAATTTTGATGAGCGTAGATTAGGGAGGTAGACAAGGGAGAATATGGAAGTTTTCCTGATGGACTGGATGCTCAGAAATCATAGAATCATTCAGGTTGGAAAAGACCTCTAAGATCCTCTAGTCCAACCTTTAACCTAGTACTAAGGTCCACCACTAAACCATGCTATTAAATTCTACATCCACATGTTTCTTGAAGATCTCCAGGGATGGTGACTCAACCACTACCCTGGGCAGCCTACTCCAATGCCGAACAACCCTTTCTGTAAAGAAATTTCTCCTAACATCCAAACTAAACCTCCCCTGACACAACTTGAGGCCATTTCCCCTCATCTTATCACTTGGTGCTTCATAGATATGAAAGAATAGGAGGGTAACATGGAAAGACCAGGGGCTGAGAAAGATGTGGGATGTATAAAAAAATATTGTCAAATCTCTAGAACAGGCTGATAAAGGAGTGGGAGCAGTTTGGCATCAGAAAAACTTTGGAACAGGGGCTTTGGTCAGAGTAGCCAACACTGCTAAATCATTAATTGCAACGGGCAAGAAGTAAGGGTAATGCAGTCAAGCACTCAGGTCTAATCACAACCCCTTGTTTTAAGAACATAACCAGTATGTATGAAACTAATACTGCTTCTAACAAAATAAATGCAAGTTTTACTAGTCTCTGCAAAATCAGCAAATCTGATCCCTAAACTCTCGCATTCTTGCAGAAGCTTATGAAAATTTACAGTCTACTTGTATCTATGGGAATGACAGATTCAGGTCTCTGAACTGGAGCCTATCAAGAACTTTATAACTTCTGAAATATAAAAGGAAACATTTCTAGTCCACCTTCCTTGTCAACTCTGGATTATTTATCATTTCAGGGAATCCATTTCTAGGCAAATATAGGCTCTTCTGACCAACTGTATTCTTTTCCTCACAGGCACGTAGTCCTTTGAATAAAGGTGAAGAGAAATTGATTATAATCCCAACTGACTGAATAGTAATAATTAAAAACAAAAACAAAACCTGCCAATGAAAGCCTGGATGTTTATCAAGTTTTCAATTTATGTGAGACAGACTAAAACTTCGGACAATTTTTTCTTTTACTTTTTGGCTTCACGGTTAGCTGCTGAAAAACACTGCTCTTGGTCTCCAGGTGGACACCTCTGTTACTCCCATCTTTAAAGGCTGAACTATTTGTTGAGAATTCAGACCCAACAAACAGTAAAATAAAGTGGTCTAAAAAATCTTGCTAACCTCTTAGCTTCAATCTTCCCAGAGTGCTCTTCGGTCCAGAATAAAAGTATTTTTAAAATGTTAGTGTACTCATAAATAAATCTCTAGATAGGTACCAGCAAATTCTCCTTATCAGAACTACCCCATTTGTTCTTTGTTAGATCCTCCTTTGCTTGAGGAAAACTTAACTCTCGGTCATGTTCCTGACAGCATCATTATTTCTAAATCCAGATATCGTCCATACTATAGAATGGTCATGTTTAATATTTTTGCAGTTTTACCTAACACTAGGTAACATTGCTGTTTAATAGTATCCTCACTCTCTGCCTTATTAGCATGCAAAGCCAAGAAATATTGTGAAAATTGTCACAAAATTAGCTACTTGTAAATGGTATGGTAAAAATCTTGTAAATATATTTTGTTTAAAAACCAAATATGTGCTGTTGCACAGGAGTATAAGAAAAGGCATTTAAATTGCTTAATATAACACTTCTTTCTTAGCCATCAGTGATTTGTGACTATACCAAATTGCTTCTCTGTCTCCTACCTGCTTACAAAACTCTGCCTTTTTTTGCTCCACACTACCTGGTTATTCATCACATTATGAATAATACATTCCATTCCACGTTATAGGAAATGTATTTACAAATGGAGTATAACTGTATCATCAGATGTGCAGTTTGTAACTTTGCATTTTAGAGTGAGCTAAATGATTGAGAGTGCTTGAAAGCAAAGCAACCTCCATTATTTATATTACAGTCAGCCTGAATTTGACTGTCCTCTAAATCTGTTGATTTGAGCCAAGTATAGGGCTTTACTATACTATTGACTTTTAAACAGTACTGTCCATTGATTTAATTGGAGAATCCTGATTAAAAATTGATGTGGCAATGTGCCCTATTGCCCTTGGTCTGCACATAAAGCTAGCACTGATGTTATGTCTGCAAAGTTATAGTCATTCATATTCAACCACTGTTCTGCAAGTTGTAGTTAAAACTGCAGCTCATCTTTTTAGAGAGAATACCAACAGCAAAAAGCAGATACCAAGACCATTCCTTTTTTTTTTTTTTTTTCATAAGGGACTGGAAACAGATGTGAGCCGTATTCACTTCCTGTTTAAATGTTCATACTTGTATGTGTTTGAAAAAGATTTTGGATTCAAGCATCCCTCACAGGAATAGAAACTGGGACTCAGTAGGACTACCTGTGATGGAAGAGCTGAATCAATTATCTCTTGATCAGTGTTGATATGATCAAAGAAACAGAGGCTGAAGTGTAGCAGGATATAAGAACATTTGTGAAGAATATCTTAGTGCCAATAAAGAACCTGTAAAGCACTCCCTTCTAGTTTCATGCTGTACTTGTTACGCATGTACTTGCAGCACACCTCTTTCATGCAGTGAATTACCTTCCTTAAAGGTAAAATTTAAAGAATACCGCCCTACTGATGCTCTCTAAATCAAAAAATTTCTACAGATTTTCTTAATTGGCAGACAATATTATTAAAACTGACTTTAACTACTTTTAGAACTATATCTGAGATCCACTCTCACATAGCATAAATGTTAACTACTAGCAATAACTCTGAATGTATTATATGCAAAATATCTCAGTAGCAAGTGTTACTGAGGAAGAAGAAATGAGAAGATAGCTTCTTTTGTCATTGTAAAATGAGCTTAAGGATACTAAATAAAAATAGAAAAGGAACCAAGTGAAAGGTTTACACAGATCAGAGTATCACTGTTCTAGACAGCCAGAAACACGAACAGAAGCACTACATGCATCCAGATGGCCAAACACAGAGATACAAGTTAAACTGATATGATCTCCACATTTGTACCTGTATATTCTTAAAAGAAGTGTTTTTGACCTTTTACTGCACTGTAGATGTTGCAACTATAACTTAGTCACAATTTTGATAAGTCCAACCCCATGCTAAAGAAAGACAGTATAACATAACCATACAGCTAAACCAACAGAAAGTATATGACTTATAATTCTGCTTCCCCTGCACATAAGCATTCCAGACACACTGGTTTTAAGCGTATATTCTTGAAGCATCACAATCGAAGTCCAATATTTTTGGAGAATTTAGTGGCAAAGCATGAACTGATTGTATATATGAGATCAATATTGAAGTACACCATACAATAAGACTCCATATGAAATAAAATGCTTTTTCTGTGGGCATATTTCATTTGTATAACACTTGGGGTAGGATTCCCATAATTTGGAGATTTGTGATTTCCTCAAAAGTTTTGTTGTTGTTTTAAAAAACTGCTTGCAATTCCCATATTATACCAAAAGAGGGCGCTTAAAGCTTTCACTATAAAGCCGAAAGGAAATATGCCGAAACTTGGATTACTTTCCAACAATATTTTAGAAATCTTCTCCCACTTCACAACATACTAAGCAAAAATATAAAGTCTGTCACTAGACAATGAGATATAGCATGTGAAGAAATATATAGTTACTTCTATGCGAAATGACATTTCAATATATTTGTATATCCACATTATTCATGGATTACACAGCCAGAAAGGATAAGTGTGATCACCTAGTTTGACTTCCTATACAGTGTCCTGAATTAATTCCTTCTTAAATGAGAAAAGCTGCTTTAGGAGAATGTTCTGCCTTGACTTTAGAATTGCCAGTATTTACAAAATCTACACAGTGTATTTAAATAATTTCAGTGACTTTATCTGAAGTTTTGAAAAAGTATCTAAAATTCCTAACTCATTTTTAGTGTAAACATCTTACTGTTGGGTAGTTCCATTAACTTTCAAAATTAATTTCCATTAGTCATTGTTGAAATCAAAATCATGCCTGCAGTAAGAAGCCTAATTTCGAATATCTGGAATACTTCTTTAAAGCAGTGAGTAACAGCAAGTTTGGCCTAGTGTATCTAGCACCTGGAAGGAACAAGTCTGTTTTCTGTTTGTAGCTTGACTGTTTGCCTGTAGTTGAGCTTCAGTCGTTGCATTGTGCAGTGCCTCAAATTCCTTGTTTGCAAAATGGACCTCATTTTTAAAAGTTCTTTGGAATCCCTGATCAGAAAGCACTCTATCAGATAAACATGAGCCATACATAGCTCTTTGTTGCCTTGCATCTCCCAGATTGCTCTAGCAGAGAGGTAAGTCCCCACTGGAAATGCAAGCTACTATATGGTATTCTTGGAAGGATTAGAAACTGTATTTTCCTTTTCCAGGAGAGAAAATAGTCCTAAAACAAGCAGAATGCTCTGTCCATATGTGTACCACAACCCTGGAATTTATATAAGTGTTTATATTTAGGTATTTAGACATTTAGGTGTGCCAATAGCTGTATGTCTTGCTTCTGAACTACAGAAAAGCCTGAAGTTTTCCTAAATCTCTAGTTCACTTAAAATTTAACTCCAGGCCTTGAATTTTGGCCTTCTAGAATATTTGACAAAGAATCCAAGGAGGTTTACCACTCCACACTGTGCCATAAGGACGCAAAAAACTTTCAGGAGTCAAATCCTGCACAGGAGACTTTCCTAATCAGGCTGTGTGGATTCAGGAGCAGTTCCAGAATCCAAACTCCCAAATCCTATTATTTCAGTAGGTACCTCATGTCCAAATGCCCTAACTTTATACACATGATCCACACTACTGTCTAAAAGATGCAGTTTAGGGAACGTGAAATAAAATTCACCAGAAGTAATTGTTGGCAGGAGACAAAAGATGAGCGAATACCATAGCTATGCAGACTTCTTCACGGGGAAGAAGAGTGGAGGAACCGATATTAGCATTGCACTGTGCATATGCACTGTTCACAGTTAGCACTCCTGTGGAGTCAAGCTTAAAAGTGACAGGCTGTGTGGACCGAACACAAGTTTAAGCTTGCTTGCAAACAGAAAGTATTTTCCAGGGCTATATCTCCTGCCCTTGCACATAGGAAGCAAAGTGCTTGCTTCAGGAGAGGAATTAGGCACAGGCACTTGAAAACACATCTTTCTTGAGTCAGATTCCAAACTTTGATGAGATTCAGTAATTGCTCTGTGAAAGTTCTGCCTTTGCTTTGATGAGTTTCAGCAATGATTTTTTTACTTGCCTGTCTACACTACATATTTTCCTATTATATAAAATTACAAAAAAATTTGAATTATACATTTCTATAAACCACAAAGAAAATGTTTGAAGTGCAACAATTCTATTTTTAGCAATGTATGTTACAAAAGCAAATATTAGCAATGCGCAAGAGTATTATACTCTTCATATTGATATAGCTATCAACTACAATAATTTGCATTTAGCAGAAATCCTCAGTTATAAGTAGCTTTTCAATAATTCTGTTCTATCTGGAGACTGGAAAGGTATTTCATGTGGCTACCTGACCCAGATGTTTATTTCTGACACAAAAATGAAAAACATCTAATTCCCAAGTAAAAAGTGAAATGAAAAGGAAACAAAGATTTTATTTTCCACTTGCCTTTAATACATACATATATGTGTGTGTGCATATATTAGAAAACAGGTGCAAAGTAAATATTCAACTGTAGCTTTACCGTAGCTTTTTAAATCTCACCATTTGCTTCTTAAATTGGCTTCCTATGCCTACCTTATGAGTAACAGAAAATAGACTTCCAACTGCAAAGATGTGAAATTTAATCCCCTATTAAATTACTGTATATTTTTTCTGTTCTTTAGAATGTGATTAGTACTAATGTACTATATAATAGGGAATGCAAAAAAGAAAATACTGTGGGACCTCTTAAACAATATCCTTTATTGAACAGTTTTTGCCTACTAAAATGTCAAGCAAGAATAGCAAAAAGTACGTAAAAAAGAGCTGTCTGGAAGATAAGTGATTTGAAAAAGGGGATAAGAATCCAAGTGCTTTTGACATCTATAATTTCACATTTGTTAGGGATTTTTACGTTATGTAACTTCTTTATCTTAAGGGTTTGTCGGCTGGTTTGTCACTGTTGCATGAATTTTGCTTTATTTTTTTAAAAAGTCATTCAAGAATGTATTACAGTGTTTCCTAAAGTTACAATGATTGTTGGCTTTGTTATACAGTTGCATTCAGTAAAAGAAGCTTTGGGTGAAGGAAAATGTGAAAACAGATATATTAAGAACAAAATATCTTGTTATTTCTGTTTACACAACTGCTGTTCTAAAAGCTATCATTTTTGTATTTCCTTTCAGTGACAGTGTCCTCTGCAGGTAACTGAATCCTGCATGCACAGGGAATTCACATGGTGAAAGGGGGGCTGCAGAGGAGGCTCCAGTCTTGACCATCTAATTTTTCAGCTACTGGAATAGAAAGAACTTCTTCGTTCAGGTTACCTGAAATCTAGATTATGTGCACAGACCTAAATGGAGCAGAACAGAGGGAGGAGCGTAGGAGGGTTGCAGGGAATGTATGCCTTTCAACAGTGCCAGGGAGTGCATATATAGTGGTGCAACATGCTCAAACATATGGGCATACATTTGGATGCATCTGTTTTGGATGCCCAAGCTGAGAGACCTAGAGAGCTGAAACTTCAGCAGACCTTGGGAACCAGCCTCTGAAAATCAGGCCTTCTATACTGTCTCAGGGTATGCATGTAAAAGTAAACACCGATAATCACCAGTCACATTTGAAAATTGAGACTGGAGAACAGTCTACAAACTGGAGTTAGAAAAATAAATGAATGGAAAATCAGAGGTTAGTGTTCTAGGCTTTTTTTTTTTTTTTTTTGAATCCAATCCAAAACCTGAAAAGAAATCCTTAATAACTGGAGTGGAATAGTTGAATCTCAGGGGTTTTACTTGGGTTTGGTTTGTACACTGCTGAGAACTGTCTTTACAAGGACTTATCTGGATGGATCTGGATGAATCTGTGGTATTTTTCTTTGATAGTTTTGACTTTCTCTAACACGATGTTCAAGATGAAAACATTCTCCCTTGCAAGACATTTCATCTGTTAATCAAACCAGTGTATAAATCAAAATAAAATCCATTAGAATACAATCCTAGAAAATAGATGTCTGACCTTAAGAGGAACTATCTGAATACCTTACTAATGTGGCTACATACATCAGCCCAGGTAATATAGAATTGTTCTAGATTTTTCCTTAGTGATGTGTATTCAGTATAAATTAGTTTGCTATGAAAAATAAAATGACAGCTTTAGCTAGATTCAGGATTTCTTTTCCACAGATTCAGTTCTTTGATCATGAACTACACTATATTGAAGTTTTGCTATTGTCAACATACTGTACATACACAGTGTGTTTATTTTTGTGCACTTTTAATGTATTTAACCTTAATGTCTGCTTCTTTAAAGCAGAGAAACTGTGGCTCAGCATCTTGAATTGTCAAAGCAACCTATTGCAGATTTCTTTTTATAGATGAAAAGAAGCGTCCAGATGATGAACGCTATTCACAAAGTGACTGCTGTGGCAGCCATATCATGTCTCAAAGTACACATGGCTGCGTAAATAGAAACTACTGAAACTTGCAGTGACATGTAAAACTTTTTCCATGGCATAGGAACCTTTTTGTCACCTAAGGAGATTCAGCTGGAGCTGTTCCTAAAAATGCAAGTGTTTTTGTTTGCTTTTTTGTTTGCTTTTTTAATATCACTTCACTGTATCAGCCAAAAATGAGATATTCCTTTCCCCCTTGAGACCCTCAAGTTTAACATTAGAAGAAGTTTTGTGACAGTCTAGTAAACCTTTAATGAGATTTCTTTTTTGTGACAGACAGATGTAAATGTATCCCTCTAATCCTATCCTTTCAGGTCTTTGTCTGCAGATGAATGTTAATAATTAGTAGTTGCGTTCCCCCCCGCCCTTCATAAAATTGTATTCTTCATAAATTCATCATCTTTTTTTTTTGTTGTTGTTGTTTTCTCAAAGTACCAGCAGCCCTGACAAGCCTCCCTTTGTTCTTATGTTTATAAATAATTTATAATGTAGAAATATCTCTTCTTAGTCTTAAAAAATAAACTAATGGTTGAACATAACATACTGCCAGGAGCAGATCTACCACTAGCTTTAGAAAAAAAAAGAAAAAGAAAAAAAAAAAAAAAGCTTCATGCTTAACAAAGAGAGAAGGTAGGAACATCACATGGAAATCCATTTATCTGAGCGAACACTGATTTTTGTTTGCAGATGCTAAATGCGTCTGAGCTACCCTCATCTTATGCTCTGTTTCGGCTTTTCTGCTTCTTTTGCAGACTACACACTTCAATTCACTCCATAAAAATGTAGCTTCTTTTAAATGTTCTGAACACACAAAGGGCTACAGCATGGACTAAGTTATCAGCATGAATGTGTTTATACTGGTGCAGGTTATTCCCCCGGGGAGTACAGCAGGCCTTATACTGACACTCAGTTGATGATTGCTGTACATATTGTAGACATACTGCTGAAGAAAATCATACATCTATCCAAGAAACTAAGTCTATAATAAATGGCCTATGGACCTGCTGTTGTTGTTGGGATTCTTTTATGAAAATGCTGAAGTATCTGCTGCAGTAGCAGATACTTTGTCACAAAGAGCAGCACACGCAATCAAACTCTAAGGAACATGAACTCAAATCAGAACTGAAGTACATGGAGTTTCAGCACCTACCGGATGCCAAGGAGAAATCCAGTTTCCAAATGTTTATATGACTCTTTCTTAGTGTTTTAATGCAGCCACAGCAGGAGCAGCATCCACATAAAAGACTGGAGTTCTTGTTAATCAAGGTAAATATAACTGGACTCGATACTAAGCTGCCTACTACAGAGAACGCTATTTTGCTGCAGGTTAACATGTCAAAAGAGATGGCTGAAAAGTCACTATGTGATATACTGAAAACATATTCAGGTCTTCTAAAACAATTGCCCTAGCATGCAATTTAGATAGGGATCTCAGTGTTGCCTCACATCGTCTGCTAGGATTTTGAACCAAAACAAGAGATTACTCGGTAGAGCCCATTACCTCCCACCTCAGAAGGTTACCTGTAGCAGTGATACAAGTGAGCCGACCACTTACTACCACGCTGCTGTGTGGTAACATCCCTGGAAGCAGGGTAACTGCTTTGAAGACTGCATAATTACACGCAAGCAAACAATTTGGGTGATACTTTGTTTTACAGCAAGTGACTGTAGCTCGATTTTCACATACCCTACTTTAAGCGAACTCCTCACCAGGCAGTAATCTGCCTGTCCTCTGCAGGCTACAAGCAACATTCGCCTCCTCTTAAAGCACATTATCACAAGTAGCACTGGTAACTATGACTGAGTCTGCAGCGCTATGCAATTTAGGGATAAGAAGTAAGTGAAAATCAAATACCTTATCCAAGGTCTACATACAGTAGAAAAAGGGAAATTTAGGCAGATATGCAATTCAGATGTAATAATACTCTTGACCTGCAGGGCTCAGCTTTGGATCTAGTAATTTAAGGGAGGGTTGGAGCCAAGATTTTAGTTTGATTTTGCAAGAACCAGGCCAGCTGCCCTTTGTAAATTATTCATTCTTGCTTTTGGCTGGTTTCTGACTTTGTAGGGTGGAATGAATTTTGGCCAGAAAGAACATTCATGCAAAATCTTTTGAAATCACTGGTTAAGGAGCTCTTTCTGAACACAAGAAGATTTCACCCCTAGCAGCTCAGAGATGAATATGCTTGCACAAAAACAGATTGGAAAGAGACAGTTTAAATCTCCGTCAAGTGTCCAAAATCAATCTGAACCTCCACCCCCTTTTTAGGAGTTTGATCTTCTAATCCTGTACCTTCTCTCACCCCTTGCTTTAACAGAACAGGATTCTGAGCTTCTGTTAAATACATTTTGTGATAGTCTGTAAATCTCTGCTGAGTTTGCTGCTGCCTTCAGATCTTACAGGGTATCATGCTAGGACTCAATGTTTTTCAGGAACTGTACATTCAGAACGGAATCCTGCTTGAAGATGCCTGGGTGCACACATTGTAAAGAAATCAGGAAGACAGACCTAAAATAGAGCATGCATCAAGACCAGAATTTCATCCAAAGGTAGCATGCTTGTGAGGAGATATTTGAAAGCTTACTGCAATCTTTTGAAAGAAACCTTCCAGGTTCCTGAGGATTGCTTTGGATCAAGACAGAAACTCATGCCATGGGAAGGGAGGATGAGGTTGAAGGAAAGAAAATATTTTATTGGAAAGAACGGGAAAATACTGAAGTGGGGAGGAGTATAACAAATGGGTATAAAAGGATCTCAGACAATTGTTTGACAGTGGTACCTTCG
Source organism: Anser anser (assembly GCF_964211835.1). Taxonomy (NCBI): domain Eukaryota; kingdom Metazoa; phylum Chordata; class Aves; order Anseriformes; family Anatidae; genus Anser; species Anser anser. The sequence goes on along the minus strand of NC_139725.1, from coordinate 26,653,913 downwards.
TGCTTCCATGCTTTTGATTCTAGCAGAGATGTTAACCCTTAAATGGTTTTGGATTTATGTAACTGTAATCTTCAATCTATTGCATCTTCGCAGTGAAATGTCTGTTTAATGATGCTGATACATTAATTTTCGAGTTTTAACTCTATCATCTTTCATGACTATATAAAATATTGTAATTGCAACACTACTTTCTCTTTGTTAAAATATTCCCTTTCTGCTCTGTTGCACAAGTAAAAGCACTTCCAAATGTATTCATAACCTACTCTATTCTGTTCTGCTCCATTCCAAATTTTAGCCTGAATAAACACCCCAACACCCTACTGCCTAGAGGAGACATCAGGACCCAAACATTTACCCAGATTTCAATTTTTATCAGATTCTAAAATGGACCAATCAAAACTTCAGCTGTAACATACTTGATTTTGGATGGTTTCAATACCTCGATCAAAAATTTTTCAACGGACACCCTTTGCTGGTTATAACAACATATCTTTATAGCACTGAAACTGTCTGGATCCCTGGTGTTATTAAGAAAATACAGTATACAAAATCTTTAGGCTTTAAACCATACAGCATGATTATTATGATAGCAGGAGGTGTCAGGTGGAGACAAAGACACGTGGATAGAATTGATTTGAGGCACGTCATCAGAAAATAAGGGTGATGTGATCACAGTACTTATAGCATATGCAGCAGCTGTACAATTCTACATGGCAGCTTCCATCATACCCTTCACATGAAAAAAAAAAAAAAAAGATTCCGAGTAAATGATGGGTGAATACAGAATAAATTGTAGTGTATGACAAGACACTTTCTTTTTTGTTTAATATATAAATCAGGAGCACTTATGAATTGATATTAATTAAAATAATGTATTTGCTTTCTTTCGACAGTTATGTCAGCCTCATTAAAAACTGAGTGCTAAATCTTCATTAGATTTTCAATATTAAAATACTTCCATGAAATATAAATTAACATTTAACTTGTTGCTGGTCATAGTAAGACAAAGGGGGGCTGGGAGGGAGACAATTGGGATGAAATCCTGACCCATCTAAATTAATGGGACTTCTGTTTCTGAACTCAGTAGGGTCAAATAATTCCCTCAGTGCTGGCAACAAGAGGCAATAGCTTTAAATCTGATGTACATGAAGGTCTCAAGAAGTATATATTCCCATCTTCCATGATGATAGCTAAAATTTCCAGTGTGCCCTAGGTGATATAGGAGGAACCTGTGTCCCAGTGAGAGTTAAATAGGTTTAGATTCCTGGGCAGTTGGGTTTTTTATGAAGTCTTACATTGTGCCTTGAATTTGAACAATTCTCCCTAATGAAAAGACAGTAGAACTATTCTAAATCAAACTACTTTTCAGAATATGAAACCTGCAAAGCAAGCAAGTAGTTCTTATGTGACTGCTGTGATTTATATCAAACAGCAGACTGTCACTGTTACGGATCTTAACAGACGTGCCCCGTCTGATGAACAACACAAGCACCAAGGAGTGAGAACGGGTGTCCTAGAGCACCATGCAGTGAATCTCCAGATCACAACTGGTGCAAGATTTCCCAGCAGACGTGAAGTTTAGGAAGATAGATAGGTCAGAAAAAGAGAGAAGAGGAGCAGCTGAAATGCAGCTGAAGGAAACCACCACAATGTGCATTTTCAGTCACAGCTGTGATCAGCGACCCTCTTATGTCTGCAATAGCTGCTGTCTTGAATCAAAGCAGATCTAACAAGAATAGCTTGAAACCGAATTAAAGACTTATTTGAAATGGCCTTGCTGCCTCTCAGGTGTGTTGTGTTAACTGAAGTAGCTTGTAAGCCTATATGCATTTCAGAAAGAATGAAGATCTTATATTTTATCTGACTGTAGCTTGTTTTGCAATGGAAACAGCTGATTCCCTACTCCCTGGGCTTATGCAAGGCAAAACCACAAGGTGGTGGTATGGTGTCACTTTTTTTGAAACAACAACAAAAAGAGGTTTTGTTTAATGAGCTTGAACTCACAAGCCTGCTCATCTAGTGAACTGTGACTTTTCAAATACCAACCTATTAATGTCAAAGGCAATACTGAAGGGAACAGTTCTGTTTGATTTAAAAAATACAGACAATGTGAAGTCCACTATGCTCTAATATCTATCACCTATGGGGCTCCATTCATGCCTAATGCTTTATTCAAGCTAAGACCTAGTTTTTATATATCAGATTAATACATATCTACAGCTTTGCACCTTTCTATTTTGATTTTTTTATTATCAGGGCTCTCCGGGGCCATTTTCATTCCCTTACTATAGCATCTGCAAGCAGGTGGATTAGAGATAACTCTCATTGTGCTTTGTTTTCTCCTGACACTGTCATTAATCATTCCTTAAGCCACACTTCAACTTATAGTAATCAGGACTGGCTGTTCCCGAGCTGCACAAGAATTGCCTTTCACAATGTAATGTGAAATTGGAAGCGAATGGCTGAAGCCAGACGCTTCTTCTGCATTCCCCATCTATCTCATCATTTAGGTATTTATCCATCTCAGGCTTGTACAGGGAGCATCTCTCTCCTTCCCATGAGGACACAGATTGCAACAGAGGATCAGATTTGTTACCCAGGCTTTGGGCTTTGATTGTCCTCTTATAAGTTCGGGATTAAAGTGAAATTTCCCACAGGGCTATGCAGGATTTGCTAGCATTTAACTGTTTAACCTGGCTGTTTGTGAATGAGAATCCTGTGGTCAACTATTCCGTAGAGAATATTATGGTAAGCCAGCTCTGAATGGCAGACATTTCGGTAAATTCCTGTAAAGACTGCTGCAGTTGATTCCATTTAAGTTCATACCTGATAACAATTGTTTTCTTGTACACGATGAGCAGTAATCTTATGATAAAAAACAATTGTCTATTCTCTTGTGAAATATACGTCAGCTTTAAAATAAATGCAGACCTTCAAAAAGTTATAGTCGTCTGCTTATGCTTTTAGAATCACCGTGCATTAATTTGTCTTGATCTAGGTCATATCTTTCACTATGCAAAGAGCTGTATTCTCTTGTATCTTACCCAATTTTAGTAATAAGTATAAGCTAATAGTATCTATAGTAGCATGGCACTGGAATGGACAAACACTTTAAACAAACTGCATTTGATGTATTAATAAAGACAAATTGATGGTTCTGGAAAGCATGCTGTTAAATATGTAGCCAAAACAGATGTATTTTTCCTGGCATTTGATGTGATTCTTGCACAAAGGAAAGTACCTATAATGTGCTATTCTCTACAAAAGTGAAAGCAAGGGGGAAAATTTTCAGTCCACATTATCTATCTTTTAGTCTTAGCTTTAGAGCCATTTAAAGGAAAAGGTTTTAAAACAAGTCAAAATCATTTTGTTATCTAGTTTAAAAAGACTGTATGCTCAACCACTGTATATATATTCTATTTAATGTGGATGTGTTTTTAAAATGCCTAGGAGGATAGTGCTCATTTCATGTGCTTCTCCAAGAGAGACATAACACCCAAGCAACTGAAGTACATAATTTAACAAAACATTTTAGCTTGCAGTGAAATCAGTTCCCTTGGAGGGAATGGACTGAATCATTAAACTCAATTTTAACCCCACTCCCTGAGAAATTTTTACATCTTATTCAAAAGTTTGCTTTTCATTTTCTTCTTTGTTGGCTAAAAAAGTGCTGAATTTCCAAAATAAGCTTTCATGGGGTTTAGTTTGGGGAAAAAAAAAATCAAAAAGATTTGTATTTATCCTTTTAAAAATAAAGAATCCCAGGCACCTCAAGGGAAAGGCTTACAGGCATTATCAATTACAAATTTGCAAATTTTAATGCACACTGGAATTAACAAATATCAAAGACTAGTATATTCATCTTTTTGTTCACTGTTCAACTATTCTGTGTTAAGAACCTGTAGTTATGACATTGATCTGGCGCTAAGCAGTGTCTCGGTGGAAAGGAGCAGTGTTTGGCCTTGTAGCTGTACCTGTGAAAGCCTCACTGGCTGAGTGCAAATTACTAAATATCTTTACCATCGTTTAGTGTTTCTCTCCTAGCATTAAATGATTATGAAAAGGCATAAGCAATCCTTTCTATTTATTTGAAATATCCTCTAGATTCACATGAGTAATTTTCAGCTGTGTATAATGCTCCCAAAGTAACCTCTTCATTTCCATTGTTTTAGTGTGAAATCATTTCCTCGGGAGATAATTAGAGTTGCTCCATTTATTACATTAAATGATTAGCATGCACTTGAAATGATTCAGTATATTTTCCTTTATTGCTGATGACTCTTAAATATGGGCCTACATTTTTAATGGATAAATTAAGATTATCTTGACATTTTGTGGCTGCCTGAGCAGCAAAAGCAGAGAGGCTTTCTTTTCCAAACACACGCACAGGTGTGCCTGGAACAATGCACTTTACCTGAAGGGCTCCTGAATATGCCACCTGGTTCAGCTTAGAAACCAGTAGCAATGTTTGAAGGTAAAACAGGGGTGTAAATGTACCAGAGCTGTGATTACATTTGTTGCACATGTAGTTAGTAACTATTCCTAAGTGTCACGGGATCAGAGACCTAGCATCTCAGCTCAAGTGTCTATTTCCTCTGAACAACTAGCACCTTCTTCCAAATTTATATACAGTTATTTCTTACATTGGCAGACCTGCACTCATATCGTATTATATGAATTAACTTAAGTGAAGAACAAAAGACTTTTACTGTATGCTAACTAGTGAGCTAGCATCCACTGGATTGTGAAAATAAATTACTCTAGAATTGGGGAAAACATATCCCAGTCAATATGAGCCACAGCTTCAAGACTTTCTTTTAGGAATCAAAGAGCCTGTAGACAAAAAGCATCGGCTGCAGGCCTGAACAGTGACCAGATACTTGCAGTACTCACGTCCTGACAAGGGCTGTGACATCAAGAGAGACCTGGAGGTGGGTTTCAAATGTGACTGAAATAAGTAGAAGTAAAAGGACTCTGTCTTCCCAAGATCATGCCAGGCCATTCTCAAAAGACCACAAAGGAGATGTTTGACTGGGTTTGAAAGCTTGGTCCATTGGAGCTAAATAACCTAGACCATTCTAACTACATTAAGGGATGTAAAACTGATGTCATTATTAAAGGATACGTTCCCTCGTGATGTTGTACAGTCACCTATCCTGCATTTCTCATATTTCACTATGGCCCAAAGACTCCTTACACACACAGTCAATTTAAATTCAAACATCTCCTGTGTTTAGTATCTTAACTATGCAAATTATTAGAGGTTTTAATGGGTAATAAATCTTTTCATTCTTTCAGTCAGCTTTCAGAGTATATACTTTTTGAGGAGGATGCCTATGGATTAGGTGAGCTCAGAGAATTCATCTTATGCTTTAGCCGGAAAGCCAGTTTGTACATTCAGTGTGGAAATTCATACATATGGAAAAGAATATGAAAACCATGACTGCAATGGATATGAAAGGCAAGATATAATGCAAAATTAAAAAAAAAAAAAAGTTATAAACGGTTTCAAGTGTTTAACACAGTATTAAAACATACTATCATAAAACTGTATCTCACATCAGAAAATAATACTCTAAATGAAGTTCCCATTACTAGAAAGAGACAATCTGTATTTTTTGCCTTATTCACTAATAAAATATACAAATCAGTCCTTTCTGCTGTCATATATTCCTTCAAAAACAAACAAACAAAACCAAAACAAATGGGATATTTCATATCCTGTGAACAGGAACCATTCCTGTATTTGGGATACTAGATCCCACTAAATCTAGTAAAGAATACTCTGTTATGCAGTGTTACTGTAATTTTATGTGGTAGTGCTGCATGAAAACAGCAATGAAACATGGTGTTTAAATCACCAGACATTCTGGAACAAATATACTTCTCCCATTTGTTTCTTGGCTGATCCTCACTTGAGCCAGGTTCTTACCTGTATTTAAGCTATACCGTTGATTGCAGTGTGGTCACAGTCTAGAGGCAGACTTCCTTAATTTAACTTTTAAAATTTTAAGAAAATACTTAATTTCATTTTTTCCTATGGCAAAAGCAAGAGGAGTGTGGATGTCAGCTAGAATTGAGCCCAAACAGAGAATAGATCTCTGTTCCTTAATGACAATTGAGCGAAACCAGCTCCATTCAACAAAACTCTTGCACTACATGAGTATGTCCCACCAGTGAAATGCACCAGGTTTAAGCAGGAGGTTTGATGAACTGGGACTCAGAGATTGCTTATGCTCTTATTGAAGTCATAAATGTGACACTTCTTTTCACTGCAGTAATATTGGGCCAGGACCATCATAACTAGAGATGAAAGCCCACTCACCTTATTAACGGCAAGTAATCCCATTTCCTAGCCCCAGGACTAGTGTGTGATGTAGGCACATTTATCCTTAAAAACTTACTTGAGCAATATAAAAGCACACCATTAAATAATAGCACTACTATAGGCATATTATACTAAAAGTGCCATAATGTTGTTTGTATATGACAGGCATTTTCTGTATAAGAATGCTGAAATTCTACACTGATGTCATTAAAGCGTAAATGACACACTACCAAAAGATGGAGATTCTAATGTATGATGGTTTAAAACTACACTTCTAAGTTTTAGAGTATTTTTAATAGATTCAAAGCATATTTTTAATAGATGAAGTTATAACAATACCAACAGTAGTGGCGTGAAAGGTTACAATGGATGAACACCATCTCCCTCAAACATTTATTCCATTTAAGCAAAAATACCTGATAGAGAGCATTTCTATTATTCACAAGAAATCATGCAATATAATGGTTCCTAGCACTCCTTTTGTAATAGCTTATTTAAATACTTGGGGCTGCAATTCAGATTCCCACTTTGTTCAGACTTCACAGAAATACTTCATACAATTGATCACATTTTTATTCTTTATTGTATTCTAAATAGCCTTTGATTTCTCAGAACCCAAGACTAAAAATTAGGTTTACAGAAGTGAAAAGTACAGTCTTAAAAAAAAACCCTATGCACTTTTTTATCCACAACTGAGGAACAGCAACTACAGAATTGAACAAAAAATCTATGCTATGAATCATTTTGTTTACAGAATAGCTTTAAGGAATTATTCCTGAAGTCTAAATTGAGCTTGATGGGGCTTTTCTAAACCCCTAAAACCTAAAATGACCCAAAGGTATACATAACACTTGACTTTGGATTTCTTTTATTTGTAACATTTTCTTCAGTGCTTCCACCTCAGACTACAGCAGTTTAGAGAAACCCATGCTGCTAAGGTTAAAAAATTATTTATCATCTTGTTTAGTTTACATATTCTCAGATCCAGAATTTGAATTAGGAGGTTGTAACAGATCTCTACTTATGAGGAGACTTGATATCAGTGGTTTATAGATGCTATGGTTCCAGCTTTTTTCAAATTGTTTAAGAACTTTTAATGTATTCATTATGAGTACAAAGTAATCTCTGGGTTGATGCAAAAAATAGCAAAAATCATCACAGATGTTGATTTACATCACCTGAGGATAAAGACTTTTTGAGAATAAAATAGTGATAGTTATTTTCATTTCAGAAGTGAGCTTTTATTTAAAGACCAAATAGAAATGATAATGTATAAATAAAGAAGCAAAAGTATATTTGAGTTAAATCACTGTAAATTTACATTCAAATACTAAGACTGTAGAAGATATGACTGGACTTTAGGTTAATGTGCTACCTTTTCTCCACCACCTTTTGCCAAGGTAAAATGGCATACTTAGACAGAATTACTTACTTTTTAAAAATAGAATAGAATAGAATAGAATAGAATAGAATAAAATAAAATAAAATAAAATAAAATAAAATAAAATAAAATAAATAAAATAAAATAAAGACTATGCTACCATGAAGGACTATTAATAGATTCAATCCTGAAATAAACCACTGAATTGTATGAATACATACTCGATGTTTTTAAAGAAAGTTTGTTATTTACCTGAGTACAAGGATCTTTCAAATCATTGTAACATGCAAATGAAGGTATACGCAGTTTTTAAATCATGTAGTAGAGAAATGATAATCAGAAGCAGCTCTCGCAAGGGTATATCTAATCTCAAAAAAATGCCCCATCTCCTTTCAGCTCATTCCATAATGATTTAATATGATAAACTTCATATGGCAAAAGTATTATCAGGCTACAGCATGGGACTTGTGTAGACAACACTGTTCTTTTTAATACTACTCCCATTTGCATTTTAAATAACCAAATGGTTTTCAGGCATTTAATAGAAAAACATTTTTTTTAAAATGAATACCAAGAGACATTTGTAAATAGCAGCACAAATTGCTTCTGGGCTATAAACCTGAGTGCCAAGTTTCACTCCGGTATGAATACAGACAAGTGTTAAAAGTCTGAAAAATGGATTCCTTAATGGATATACTGGCAGACCCGTAAGTGTAATAGAGCTAGCATGTGCCACTTTAATAAAGATATCATATTTCATCTCCTAGATTACACATAGCTTCTCTATTCTAAATAAAAAGATTAGAACTAGAAATATTTTCCCTCATATCATATTTAAAAATGTACAAGGAAATGTCATCCAACAATTTGTAAGCATTGAAATTATTTCCTTGAAAACAACAAAAAGTAATCCCTAAAGATATGGCAAATGTACAGTTCCTTTATTGAACAAACAAAAATAGATTATGCATTGCTTTTTCAAAATCAAATACATCTGCTTTGAATGAGGCAGGAAGACACATCTAGGGGCTTGAATCTCACCATAGTCTCTGTGACTCTCTATATTGTAAGTGCATCAGTAACCTTGTGTTTAACCAGATTATTTACAGTCAGACCCTTATAAGATCACACCCATTGCTGCTGGTGTGAGGGAGGTAAGGAGACCTCTGAAATTGAATACAAATGTGATATTTATTGTTACATTTATTAGGCTATAACCATATATCAAATGTGCTAAATTCACAGAGATAAAATAATACAATCACATCAAGTCTGAAAATTTAATACTAAACAGGGACCCACAAGTTCCCTTCCATCCCAGCTTGCTTTGTATCTCATCTGAACAAATACCCGTCCATGGAATTCATTGCACATTTCATATGTGCTTCTTATCAAATGTAAGTGCTTTTTTCTTCTGAAAGTTCTCCTAGCTGTATGTAAATGTACTTATAATTTGTAAATTAAAACATTATTATGGGACTTAGCTTGTTTTTGCCAAAAAATAAAAATAAATTTAAAAGCATAGATATGCATTTCATGGTAGGAGGGCAGCTTGTCTAAGCATCGCTATTAATATGAAAACGCAGATTGGTCTTCGGAAGCATTTTGATGGTGGGGTAAATTACTTTAGATTTCACCTGACTATATTATCCCCAGTTGCTATGCTAAAAATGCAGCTAGAATGTAATGCACATTGGCAGTGTCAGACTTCAGATCCTTACACTGGTGTGGTCGGGGCGTTTAGGCTTTTCTTTTCACAAGTGCTACTTTCAGCATGAGAAAAAGGGTTCAAGAAGTCACTGAATCTATAGATTCATTTTAGTAGAAAACAGGACAATGTGTTTGGAAGGGGAAGCAAGAGTTCTCCAGATTACACCATATTTCCTCCTGGTTAACCAAATAATAGTAAGCTCCAAGTAGAGCAACAGCCTTCAGCTTGTACCTTGCTTTCTTAGACTGAAAAAAATGATCCACTTCAGTGTATATGTTTTCTAATATACTTTAACTACTTCTTCCGTATATACCCATATAACATGATTATGTTTCTGTCAAGATCTAAGTGGTGTGGATCGACAGATATAGTAACCCGCCAGAACAAAACTAAGTAAGCTAAAATCACCCCGATGTCACTCACTGGTATTAGTGGGTGAAACAGGCCCTTGTGACTGACAAATATATCAGGCATATTCCACACTCCATTAAAAATAACAAATAAAGATAAAGGTTGATAGAAAAAAAAGGTTTAGCTTGTGTTTGAATGCCTTTCTTACCTTCCCTAAGGAAGATCTTAAAAACATAGAGTCGCATGCACGAGAAGTATTCATTAATATATTGGAGTGATTTTCAAATGCTCAGGGGAAGGTCTGGTTCTTCCTTCTTTCGAATTGATGTAAATTTGAACTGCTTTCTTCGGCAGTAGAGGAATTACACCAGATTTACACTCATGCAGCAGACAGCAGAATTTAACACTTGGTGTACAGGATTAAAATTTATCCTGAATGGCAAAGTAAGGCTGCTCTTCATTCCAGTAGCACAACTTAAATTAAATTATAGCAATTTATTTAAAACAAAACAAAAAACAGTGGCCACAGCTGATTTTTGAGCTTTTTGTGAGTAAATTAACAACTTACCTGGGACAAAAAGAAAGACAAGCAATAATAGCACAAAACCAGATAATTCTTCTTAGACAAGAGAGATTGTAGTTGCTTTTCCATGACAGCTGTGATTGCAGAATCTGCAAAATGATTTTGATATAGATTTTAGAGATTTTTCCCCAATTATCTTTCTTTATAAGGAATACTTTCATAATACTTAGTGGTATCCTTTATTACAAGTCTTATTATAGTAAAATCAATGGAAGACTGAGTGGTGGGTGTACTGTTGTGACACTTAAACTATTTGTAAATATTGCTCAGAGCTTTCTTAGCATATTTTAGCAAGACAACATTTCAGCAAAGTATAATTTATCACACATGATATATGCTGTATGCTTCAAAGACAATCACCCTGGAAAACAAACTCATGAAAGAGAAGCCGTGAGCATGTCTTACTTTCAAGTAAAAGCATTTTTTCAGTGTCTGGACAGAGTGGGTTTGGAGGATTGCTCTGTGATCATGCAAACTTCAAGTGATGGGCAGGAGGCTGTTTTTGCTTTGCTTTCAATGCCCAGTACAGAACAGCCAATGCCTTGGTGGATGTCCTTTCTCTCAGCTTTGCAGCTTAGCCTTGCTGCTTCTTATATTTTTGTTCAAGCAAGCTCCTCCGACTGTAAGATTGAGCCACAACATCAGCATGCTTTCATTACCTTTTCATTAGAGATATGAAAAGAATGCATTGTTTTACAGTAATATTACATTCAGGAAGGGCTTTGTTTAGACTCATTTAAAATTCTTTTAAGACACCATGTAAGAGGAGCTTCAAAAATGTAAGGAAAAACTCAGCGAACAACCTACCAGTCTGTATCCACTAGCTAATAAAAAAGAGGTAACTCCTTACCCCCAAGCACACACATCTACTTTCTGGAAAATATAATGTTCTTGCTGTCAGCCCTAATTCTAGTAAACCAAAAAAAAATGTTTTTGTACTATGCCTGTTCTCTTTTATTATGGTCTCCAATTTACAGTGTATGGAAGATATTTTACACATTTTGCATTTAACAGCATGATTGTAAAGTGATCTGTACTTTGATTTGGCAAACAGGGACCCTGACCACCAGCTGACTGATCAGCAAAGCCTGAAATGATACAGCAGGTAACCCTTAGACATTGATCATGTATTGTGTATAATGAAACCTTTATATTCTTATAAAAGTAAAGGATAATTTTGCAAAGTTGACTGCCAAAGTAGGTTGGCCACAACACAGGTAAGTGTTACATGTTTCAAGTAACATGATGCTGGTGAAGAATATATATTGTAACTCTAATTCTCAAACCCCATATATATTTAACAGGTTTCCGCAAAGTATATTCAGTCTGGATTTCTTTAACTACTTGTTACTTATACCAAGAGATATAGCTAAGTATCTAGACGCATATACATATACATACAACACACATACATTATTTTGTTGTTTAGTTTCTGGGGTTTTGTTTAGATTTGCTTCACCAAAATTTCTACTATGGATTACACTATATATTTATTTTATTTTATTTTATTTTATTTTATTTTATTTTATTTTATTTTATTTTATTTTATTTTATTTTATTTTATTTTATTTTATTTTATTTATTTTGTTTTATTGGGGGGAGGGGGTGCAATTTTGGTGCTTTTTATTTCAGGAAAAATATCTGACTGGAATGATTGAGATTTTCACCAAAAGGTGTATTGGAAAATTTGACCCACTGTTAATAGGCTTTGTATTCTTGTCTTCTACTTTTGTAAACCTACAGCTTACTTTCTTTTCTTAACCAAATGTTTTGCTTAATAGTAAATAGAATACTTTAAAAATAATCATGTGACTGCAGAAGTCTCTAGATTAGTGATTCTCAGGGGAAAAAACAGAAGTATCAGAAATCAACACAGAAATCTAAGTGGGTGAGAAGAATTTAGCTTAGCACATTATGATGTTAAGGCCATGCCGTGCTCTCCCTGAAGTCAATTAAGTTGTAATCTTTCATCATTGTACCATTTTACAATCACAGAACAGTCTGCATTTCTTTCTACTTTAAAAAATAGATCTTGGATCATTACAATTATATGGACACACTGCACAAGGTATTACAATCCCTTTTCCAAATACGAACTTCCACTTTGACAGTGCTCTTGGTTCTGACAGGCATCTCAATACATACAGCAAATACAAAATAACACTTGTGTGCAGAAGCTTGCCTGTGTGGTAAATTAGGTGACAGTGTGGAAGGGATCACTGAAGCAACCACTCTACATGGGACCCCTATCTATATTCATTTTGGAGCAGACAGTCCAGGGTGTCCTGATAGGCTGCTACGCTAGATTTCAAAGTAGTGATCAATAAATGTACTAAAAATAAATAAAGTATTTATTTTTATTCTTGTTGAATATTCTAGTTGATTCCAGTAAATTAGTTACAGTGTGTGAAAACTCCCACTAAGAAAAGATGTTTGTTTTTTTTTTATTACACTTTACTAAATACAGACATGTTTCTCACACTGATGATTTACCAGAGCTTCAATATACCTCTGAATTTTATACATGCAAACCAAAAGGGACAGCAGGGTTCTACTTTTAGAATTTTAGCACCACTAAATATCAACTAAAATTACTACACTTGTAGAAAAGTAGGATAAAAACATAGCAAACTCCTACTCTTAAATACTGCTATACAGTCAGGAATGCAAATAAATACACTTAAAAATGTGGAAGTGTTTTCAATTAAAAATAATATTTACACTAGGAATGAATTATATTTTCTCTTGAATGAAATAAGGAAACTTGGAGAGAAATCAGATAGAGATGGTACAAACATGCTTAAAAAATAAAAATAAATAAAAAAAACAACAAATAACACAGATTTCTGTAAAGCAAGCTAATATGTTTCCACACCTTAGTATTTGTAATTCTGAATGAGAAAACTGTGAGTTAATACATGAGAAACTCTGAAGATTTAATAAAATTTGTTTTTATTTATGAATTGTATTTTTATTTTTAAGTGCATGAAAAGAACATTATTATTATGGGATGCGTGTTTTTTATAAAGTACAAATGAAAACTGTGTGCTGTCTTAATTTTCAGCTTATATTTACAGACATACTACATGGCAACAGCATTAAAGAGAAAAGGAGGGATACATTTTCCTATTCAGTAAAAAGCTATGGAAGTTGCATGGGGTAGAGTCTCTAGGAAATCCACTCTTTCTTTGAAAAAATGTCATTGGTGAGATAGGAGATTGGCACCACAATGAACAAAATATAGTGAGGGCTGATACGGACTGTCAGCTAGAATTTGGGTTAAGACACTGACTTTTGTCTGCACAGTGTCTACCTTCCAAAGAAGATGGAAGATGCAAAACTGCAAGTTTCCTCTGTCTGGTTAATGTGGTCTATACAAGTGAATAATGTATAAGAAGATGTTCCCTTGATAATGTCACAATTACTCATTGTACAGCCATAAACTCAAATATTCACATTAACAGCTAGGTATTATTTTTCTTCTCTGAAATTAAGTGAGTGGCATCAGTGGTCATAAATGAGAGCATTCATCAAAGGCGTAGGCCATGGCAGAGGATTAAGTGAATGCTGATGAAGTGTCCAGATTCCCATAACTTGGAATGGGCTGCATTCAGCATTCCTTTATTATCCATCTGCCACATAAACAAAAAGTCTCATATATTTAATGCAGGTTTGCCCTCGGCCACGTAATAGGATTAGGAATAATTTCTACAAATTTACAAAAACAAATCACATGGGAAGGCTTAGAATTTGCTAATAATTTCTCCATAGCTGGGAGATCAAAGAGATGTAAGAGTCCAGAGCCAGGCGGTAGTTTGACCCTGGCCAAGCTTTTTTAATGAAAGGGTTAATCTTCTCAGAGGTGACCATAGAGGAGCAAATAGTGTGACCAAAGGCAGATTCAGGCCTCCAAAAATAGGAAGAAAACGGTCTGCGAAGTATGACAGCACGAAAACATTTACAGAATAACAGTACATTTTCTGGCTGGAAAAATAAAATAAATCAGCAAACCCCAGTGAATTGGTTTTAAGCAAAGTGTCACTGGAGGGGGAGGGACGAGTGCAGTGCTGGGGAGAGCGGACATGCAGGGAGGAACAGAAATTTCTACTTCTTTCTGAGGAAGAGAAAATAGGCTGTATGCCTTTGGTCTAGAATGAATCTCTATTGTCTCTAGGTAAAAATGTCTTCTACAGGAAGGAGCTAAAGCTTTGGTTGTTTGCCTCTTTTTGCCATAGATTTGTTCTTTTTGCAGAAAACTGCTGCAAACACACTGGGCTTCGTAGGTGAGGTTCTGGGAGGACCTACACAAGTTGTCTAGTTAAGCTTTTTCAGAAATGTCCTTGGCTTGCTGCAACTAACAGGTAAAAATTTTGTCTCCTTTTATACTTGGAAGGCAACTCCATCTTGCAAACCAAGTCATCATACAGCCATGCAAGAAAAGATGGGGGAAAAAAGACAGGGAATGAAAGTATCAGGGTGGGGGGGTAGAGTATCTGTATATATATATATATATTTATTTTTTTTTCTCCCTTAGCAATCATTAAGCCTGTCTGACATTTTTTCCCCTTTCTGGATTTCCTTCCCCAGTCAGTGAACTGCAAAGGAAGCAAGTTAACATCAACTAGCTCTGGGTGACTGCTAGTGCAGTTTTCCATCACAAGTGGTTTTAATGACATTTTGGAAGGAGAGCACAATGGAGTGCTAGCCTTTTTAATTTAATAGAAATCATGTGATCATTCTTAGTCTTCGTCCCTGGTCTGTTCTAACAAGTCGAATGTAATGCTACATCTCTGTGGTTTTCTTTATCTATTGGGCTACTCATCAAGTAGCAGATCAGATAGTCTGATTACAAGCAAATTAGTGAATAATTTATTACAGCTGCACAAAAGCCCATGCAGATGTCTGAAAGTGAAAATACTGTTTCTTATGTTTCTCTTCTTGGGAAAGAATTTTAGGCCAAAAGTTTACTTCGGCCCTAAGATCATCTTCACAGGAACCTGTACCTCTCCCCCACCTCCCCCACCCCTTTCATTAAAAAAGAAAGGTGGAGTGGTGATGACAGGGAAATAATGAAAAAATAATTCACCAGAAAGAATGAAACATTTCCAGTCAGAGCATCTATGTTTGAACACGGGGCCTGACGTGTACTCAGCATACAAGAAAAAAAAAAGAAAGCTGAGTAGCTTTGAAAAGGGTCAGATTGATATCCCTGGGGAAAGAAAATTTATGTATTGTGTTGCTTGCATCTTTCATGCAGAGACTCCTATCAAAATGGCTAGAAACAGAGGAAGCACCTTGCAGTATTATTAGGTAGTAGAGGACTGTCTGCTCTTTTCAGTCCTGTGCCACAATGAGATTTCCAAGAAGGATGCCAGGGAGCACCCAAAATTGGTGTGAGCTTCATGCCTCCAGGAAAAAGGAATATGCAAATATTCCAATATGCAATATCCAATATATCCAATATGCAATATGGCAATGCAAATTGGACTGAGGTCACCAAATCCATTTCACACAGGTTACCAGGATGCCAACAGCTTATAGTAACTTGGTATTGCTACCAGTTGGGACTGAACCTAAATGTGCAGGTGAGAAGAGACCTTAAATTATCTCCTCTAGCTATGCCTTCTTTCTCTGTGTATTTATATAGACGGTGGTTCATTCCACCTCTTACCCATTTTGAGTAATCCCATTCAGAGTCTGAAATCCAGGGTAAATTTTTTTCATAAACAGAAACACAACTCAGCCTTCTGATACAAAATTGTTTTTTTTTTTTTGCAACTTCCTCAGTGCATAGAGGTGTAAGTATCTTGTAAATAACTTTGATGCAGGGCTTGAGGTTAATGTTTTGTGTGCCACAGTCTCAAGCTGTGATGGTCATAACAAAAATAGCAGCCATTATCATCCATCAAATGCCAGAAACAGCATACGCTCAACAGCTCTTGTTAGCTTAGTGACAGCATAGATCTATGGACTTCCATGTGCATCAGGCAGGCAAAAGTTTTAACTAATGATCCATAGATTTAGGGGGTATGTAGACCACCTTTAGACTAAACCCTGAGCAGCTAAGCAAATTTTAGGCATGTGGCTTAGCAGGCTGTTAGCTGGCTCTAATCACACTGTGTAGTTACAGGAAAGAGGTTCTTGCTCTGAAACTCCCCTGGAACAGTCTAAGATGGGTACTTTTAACTGATTCCTGACTCTCTCCTTTGTTGGGTTAACTACCTACACTTGGGCTGTGGGACAGGACTCAGACTTTAGACCATCAGCTAACAGAACTCCAGTAAGGTCTCTGCAGTGTGCTCCACTTCAGCTTACCAAGTACAGGTGCTATGACAGTGCTCTTCACTGATGGAAAGCAAAAATGTAGTGATGTCTCTATTCCACAAACACATTACCTGTGAATATGCTGCTAATCTGGGGCACAAATTTAGTTTTACTATAGGTTTTATAGAAAACAACATGGCAACTAGAAATTGAATGATATTCTATTCTTTTGTTTGCATTTTCACATTGTAGGAAATAACAGTCTTAAACCAATTTTGGATCTGATATAATTTTCAGACTCGTATAACATTTATGACCATTTTAACATAGAACTGCAGTTTTAATACCATGCAGTATTAATCTGATAAGCTGTTTGAAATAGAAATGCAGACGGACGATGCATAGCTCAAACCACAGTGTTGGGATTCAGCATCTGATTAAGAGACTGTGTTTCCTCAGGATCAGGAGTGGTCAGGATTCTTGGAGCTAGCCTTTTTCCAGCTGCATCTGGAAACCAATTTTGCCTTTCACAGTCTTAAGTAGAGGCTCATTTACTGGTCACTGAGGTTGACCTTCTTTACATATCACAATGCCACTCAGTGGGATAAAGAATGAGGTGCCTTTTTGGGAAATCATACTGCGTGTTTACAAGCAGCTTCTTGACCTTAACCAAATGAGTTCGGGAGCAGCATCTAGCAATCCGTTGTGTGAATCCTGCAGTTCTTCATGCCAAATCTTAAAGAGCTACACTGTCCTCAAAGGTAAGGTCATATTTCTGGCCTACACCTAAGGAACAACAGAGATTTTCATGGATATCAGAAGTCCCTGGTGCCCCCATTATGATCATGACTGTATCCTGCAATACTGTGCAGGCCAGATAAGCACAAGGGAGGGAACTTACACAGGAGTGTAAGTTCCATACAGGAACTCTCACATCAGGAGTTTATATAACGCACTGTCAATGGGCGAGACTAATTCTTCCAAATCGCATTTGTTCTGAGAGATCTCCTAAAAACACAGGCAAATTTTAAGAAGTCCTCTTATACAATGGGTTCATGTACCACCTGGTAATACTTTCTTCGCGCTCCTTTTTGGTGACAAATGGCTTTATCACCTTGTTGACTGCTTAAAGGAATGGAAGAGTCCCAACACTTCATGGGGATTAATGTTTGGTCATTTGAGAATTATGTATTTTCATTGCATGCTGGAAATGAAGGTGAGAAACAATGTCATCTTCCTCAGTACAGTATGGCTGCACAGCTAAATACGCTGGGGAGAGAATTTCAAGAAATGCTCTTTAGCATTGGTATCTAAGATCAGAGCAGGCCAGTCTTTCTGCACTTCAAAATTTTTTCTCCATGTATTTTCCTGTGAGATACCTATTAAATAACTTCAGAACAAATATCACCATCTGCCACATCACCACCAAATGCCTTATAGGATTCTTACTTAACGCATGGACATCACAGATGCACAGAAAATAAATATGGATAAAGAAAATCAATTAGAAACATCTTCCATGAAAAGTCATGTGAGCACCAGCCAAACGTATAACTGATAGGTAGACAGTTTTGAGACATGCAATTTGCATAATAAGGATGAAAACATGGAAGAAGATTTAAACATTATTTCATTGTCATTTTCTCACAATGACATTCTCAGATCCTCAGTATTGCATGCAAAAGCAACAGGTTTACAACCCAAAAGATCTAGACTTCATAGAGAGCTGTTAATGAGAGGAACAAACCTCTCATCTTTAGATTGTTAATTCAAGTCCTTACTCAAGTGCCTTAGAAGTCACTGCAGTGACTACAATGACTTCCTACTTCAATCATGAGTCAAAGTCGCATTTCTAAAATGAAAAATAAATATAAAGAGCAAATCATTTCTATGATAATTCTTGTCCAATGCTTACTGTTCAATTATGAACACTAACTCTTAATGTGTCTTTCAACGTCACCTAACATTATATATTGGTCTAAGAAATAATACTCCGTTTCTCTATGAACGCTGCCTCTCCTACTGTCTAGGATAATTTGAACAGCTTTAGTGTGTAACTAGAGATGAAGATGCAAAACCAGCACGTGGTTAACAGGACTAGTAACCAGAACTAGTAAGCAACCAGATTACCTGCAGGCCATTTTTGGCAAGGAAGCAGGGTTCCCCTGACTCCAGTGCTAGTATACCAGTACTTTTTTTCATACAGACATCTTTGCAATCATACCAAGTAGCAATAAAATTCATATGGCAGTGCATGCAGCTTATTGCTTACAATTCTCTTTTGTTAGCATTACCCAGTAAAGTGCTGAAAGTAACTCTTCCTGTAATAGTTCACATTTCAACATGTCCAGTTCTGAATTCTAAATTTAACCCTATTAATCCAATTTAATTCACTCAGAATCAACCCACTTTTAACAGTTTTCAGGCTGAAAAATAAATATTGAAATATCCAAAACAGTATTTTGTAACCTCATGGTTTTTGGTAGTTAGACAATAAAAAGCTACAAAACAAAGACTTATCTCTATTGGTAAAATTTAAAAAATGGAGCAATCATTTTCTAATGGTGTGAGTTTTACTACTTTTATTTTGCCATGACATTTTATATTTTGCATAAACTGGAAACATGTATAAACTGGAGACATGGTCCATGTCTCACAAACATGGTGCAATATCCTACTTCATTAATTGCACAAACTACAGCCCATAGTGTTTCACTGCACAAGACTCTGGTCATCTGCTTGAGAAGGCTAAGAGCTGAAAAAGCATGACAGATAGGAAAATACAGGCACTACATAAAATGTTGCCTATCCAGAACCCCTAGGACATCCTTTGTAAAGTTGAATGCCTTAAATTAAATTAGCTAGTGGGCATAACCTAACTGATGGCATTTAGGCAGACATAGAAAGGTTGACTCAATCCTTTGAAAAAAGCTCTCTTTTGCAATCTAGCGTATGGGAAGGAAATGATTATAACAATTTTTATTATTCACACAGTGAAAATGGTTAGCTCCCATACGAGTATGCAGTACAAAACTTTGCATGCCTCATCTACGGAGAATGCAGCAACTACAAAGGACCCTGGACAAAGAATGCTGGTTTCCTAAGCAAAAGAGGTTATGCTAATAGTCCTGGTGGTCAACAGCTCAATCTCCATTTTATTGCTTAATGGAGCAACTGGAATATATGCACATGTAATGTTCTAATTGTTAATGAGACAGTTACAGCTATCATAAACTCACTCCATACTGTCAGGGTGTATTTGCCCAGTGCTTCCAGTTAGTGGAATGGGGGAAGAGCCAGGCAGGCTGGATTTGCATGCTTTAGCTTGTTTCCAAAGGAGGGCTTGAGAGTTTTATCTCCATGTGGTTTGGGAACAGCCATGCCACTTCCAGTGACAAGCTGGCCCTGAGAGTAACACAGAATTATTCACGTTGTACCACACCTGCCTTAATAAATTCTTGCACACTACGAGGGGTCTGCAATTCTAACACTGCAACACAGATAATTCCACTGTTGTTAATTAAGAGTTAATAACACTGGAAGCCTTTAAGAGGCCAATTACACTTACACTGGATTTTAAAACTGCCAAAATGACTTAGGAGCATAAGCCTCACTGATCATTCAGCTCCCCATTTTTATAGTAGTTTATGACTGGTATGTGCAGGGATATCAGATCAAACCCCTACTGTTATGTCAGAAAAGAAAGCATTAGCTGAAAACAGTGGAGGTGTGAAGAGAGAATGTTACAGCAGAGCTGAGTGTAGTGGTCTTCCTCTTACTTACACTGGTTTCATACTGAGTGCACTGGAGTTCTTCCAGTTGCACACCACTATGAGTAAGATGATGATCTGGAAACATAGAAATGATGTGAGTCAGAGGTAAAACATAACATGGGAAAAAAAAAATCTGAAGACAGTGCTAGACCCTGAATCTTTATCTCATGAGTGAGTTAAGTACTGCTGGTCATCTACTTTGATAGCTAGTTGCTTGGGTCCTCTCAGAACTGGCAACTGCACCACAGCTTTTACACAGACTCTGAAGCCTTTGTGATATTTCAGCCATTCTAGCAAATTCACATTTTCAATAATAAATAATGTACCCCTATAAAGTCACCTGAACACCCTGAGAGAATTATAGCCTTTATTATGTACAATTGGGGGTATATTAATCCTTACATTGAAAGATTTTTTTAGTGACCTGTCTAGAAGTTAGATAAATTATCAGAAATAGCAAAGTAAAATTACGCTAAATGTCCTTTAGTAGAGCCACTGAAATGCCCTCTGCAAAATATGGGATTGTTTAGTTAGAGGAAGAGAATCCAGGGACAGACATGATCATTTTTTGTGGCATAGCTCTGAGGCTGATTACTCAAGTCAAGTGACCAATCTGGGAACTGTAAACCTCTGGACAGTCATTTTCTTGCTATTACTAGTGGCTGTTTTAACCTACTCACCTATTAATCTACCATGTATTTTCCCTTGATTTACGGAACTTACCTTATAAGTAACATTTGGTAGAATGGTACCTTTACTCATTCAAAACAAGCCCTTCACCTAAATCCTTCTGAACACATGGGAAATGGCTTCTGAGCAACAGAAATGAAAGGGGAGGAGGGGAGAAAGCTCGTTTAACACAAATATTGCAATATAATTGAAATTATATTAAAAAATTAAATGACTTTTTGTGAACTTGTTTAAAAGGGTCAGAAATGTGTTTGAGCTGTACAAGATTAACCTTTACTCGTTTGGGAAAATGCAGACTTCAACAGCAATCCTCTGCAGTGGTTGCACTTGCTAAAAGTTTAAAACAGTAATTTTTTCCCAAGAAAGGTCATCTTGAGCTAAAATGTCAAATAAATTATTTAGATTACTGAATTAGAAAAGTGAGGATCTGACAGGCTGAATTTTTTATGCACATTAGCCACAGTCAGGGTCTCTATATGCTCTTTTTATTAAGTGCACCCCCCTTCCCTTATTAAAAATCTCTCCATTTATTCCAATATATTCTCCTTAATATGTATTTTAGCATCCAAATAGCTGGTCCAATTTGATTCTTACTTGTACAAAACAGGAAGCACTTCATTTGACTGTTGCTAAGCACTTTTTCCAGTATAAAACAGATGTAAAAAAAAAATCTTACCACTAGTTTGAAGGGGAAATCAAGTGATCAAAAATCCATTTTTAAAGCCTCCATGTAGCTACTAAATCTTAGATTCTAGCAGAAGAAATATTTTTAAGGGGAAAGACTGTTTTGAAGGAAGGCAAATTAAAAGGACTGAAAAGGAAAGGGAGTAATTTTTCTGTAGGAGCTACTGTTGTAGTTATGTCCTAGAGTTTTTTATAGGGCAAAATACGGGTAAAAGGAATTGCTAGAAAATTGTAGGATGTAGAACATATAGCTGCTCACACAGAAGTTTCACCCTACAGATTCACATCTGCATTTCTCATTCTTCCTCACATTCATAAATACTAATTATCATTGAAGCAGCACAAGAGCCTCTGTCCAAACACCATGCCATAGCATTCAGCTGAACAGCAGCAGTAGCAAAACTTCCCACTTCATTTTCCAAAACCAATATTTGCTCAGCACCGGAAAGGCCATTCCATCAAACAATTCTACATTGATAATAAGCCCCTCCTAACTGGACTTCTGTTGTGAATTTTCCCAACAGACTAAGCCATACTATGTGCACCGTGGCGCAGATCAAGTTCCCAGCCTCAGTAGCCAGACCAAATGCTGGAGGTGCAGGGCATGACAAGCGGGGAGATACTTTCAACTTACCAGCAAAAACAGCCTGTCATCATCCTTTCCAAGCCCAAGACAACCGGTGCCTAACCTCAGCAGAACAGTGTCCTACCAAGTTTCCCTGTCAGCCTCATAGCATACACAGGTAAGGCATGTAACTGTGAATGTAGAGGTTGTGCTGCTGCATGGGAACCTCTGAGGCAAAGGGCCTTGGCACTGACCTACTAAGGGGGCTCATTTTGTTCCTTTCTGAGGTCTCAGGCCTGCCTTCTGCCACTGCACGGTGAAGAACACAACGCAGAGCTGTGCATCCTGGGAAGACCTGGATGAACAATGCTCATGCTATGGTACATCTCAAGTACAGGTCACGTGTGTGTGCTAGTAGTTCTGTTGCCTACAATTGCATGGAGTGCCAAGCACTTATTCATTACGTGTTTTCTTTTTGAAACACCTGAGATTTTTACGTTTCTTTCGCATATAGAACATCTGGCCTGTGTAGGACAAACTTCCTTTCACCCTAACCTAAGACTGACCTGTTTTAACTTTCAGTCTTGCAGAGGCACCAAAAGTACTTAGTCATTTGTGCATCACTGAGAAAAGGGATTTAGTGAATAAGACAACCATAGACCTTACTCCTTGGTGATTCCTTCTTTGACAGGGTAAATCCCACAGAAAAACAGCGCTAATAGAGCATGACGATTTGAAGAATAGAGCCCTAACTGTTGACATTTCTGTTGTCATGTCAGGTATTATGCTATGATAAAGATAAAGAAATATTAAAAGAATTGTGGAAAGCTCTCTGGAACTGTTTGTTGATGCTGCATTACAGTAAAGGCCATTAGTACTTCTCCCATTCAAGGGTATGTCATCTTTCCTGTATGAATTCTTCTTTTCTGGGCTTGATCGTAATTTAGCTTTGTCAGGTCACCAAAGTAGAAGTTATAATTTGTTACACAGTGTTAAATACTCAAGGGTCCTTTCAAGGTCTGAATTTAAGCAGAAGCAATTTTGTTTTGAAAAGGTATACTACCTCTGATTGCAATATTTGTAATGTGAGGTAAGATGCTGCAGAAAAGTGGGAACAATATACTGGCTCTGAGCTTAAATTTGTGAATTACACAGAAGAAATCCCACATCTAAGTTCTTTAAAAGATAGAGTAACCTGGAAAATTGAATATTGAAAATATGAGATAGTCCAGTAAATAATCTTTCCAATAGTTTCCCTAAGCAGCTGGGACATATCTGATATCACTGCTTTTGATCATCTTTGCTATGTGAAATACTCATAATTTGCACAGTTTCATTTCTCAACTGTTTTGTAAGGTAAAATGTTTTAATAGCAAAGTGTTCATCACATATGATACAAACATTTTTGGACCATGACCATTAGCCCAGTCAAAATACGGGTATTGTTTTTTCACTGCTTTTTGCTTCTTCCTTTTTTTTTTTTTTTAAACTCAAAATATGGTTGCCAATTGCTCAAATCTACAGTATTTGAGAACATTTCTTACCTTTCTCCTTTTAGTGATTTGTAAGTTTTTTTTATGCTAACATTGTTGGACAAAATTGATTCTGCAAATTTTGAGAGGTCATATTGACAGAAGCCCTTTGATAGAAATATATTTCACCCTATATTAAAGTGCAACGCAACACTGGTGAAACAGTTCACTAGTTGTTTTCAGGAGAAGCTTTTTGTTCAACCTGTGTCTCAATTTCATTTATGTAACAAGGCTGTTTCCAAAAAGACTGCGTAGACCAAACTGACACCTGGTGTGTTGACTCCTACCAAGACGGTCATTTCTGCTCTAAGGAGAAATCTGTCTGAGAGAACTGTCTGGGTAGACTGATATTTCATTTTGCTTCAGCAACATAAATTAAAGTAATACCAAAGTTCTATGTGTCAGTCCTCTCAAGTCCTTTTCAAACTAACACTGAAAAGGAAATCCATCCATCCATATATATGTAAATATGCAAAGCCAGCTCCCAAACAGTGGCATTATCCATGGATTCCTGTGGGCTTGCCATAAAAATGAATAGGAATATTTTCTAATATTGCCAAGCTTGTACGATATTTCTGAAATAGGTGAGAGAAAGCAGCATCGTTCCAGAAAAAAAGGAAGAACATTTACCAGTTGGAACACAGGCAGATGTCACTGATAGCAGATGGTTTTAAAACTGGCATTTTAAGACTGCAGCTGCCTGACTGTGTTATATTTCTACCCTTGATTGGAAGATTGGATAAAACGCTTTTGTAAGAGGGCAGTTTTAACAACAAAAAGAGTATAAATGACTGGACAGCTATAAAATCAGGCATTTTTTCTGTTGCATACTTTTCCAAAGCTTTAGATTTGACTAGAGAGACTATTTGTGTCAAAATTTGTAGAAAGAGGAGAGATGTACTTGCTCTGAATATTTTTAGGTGCTAAGTCCATATGGCTCCCTGATGCTATCTTAATTCAAGGATATTCTAGGATTGTTTAAAGAAAAAAGATGAGACAATTACAGAGGAAGTCCTCACTGAAGCCTCTTCTAATCACAAAAAGGAGAGGAAGGTAACTGGAAACAGCTTTCACAAATCTAAGGGCAAATTATGCTTCATCAGCCTCATTGTCTTCTACAATGCAATGACTGGCTTTCCAGACCTGGGAAGGGCAGCAGATATAATTTACTTCAAAACTGCAAGTTTTTTTGGCATAGCATCTCTGTAGCCACACTGGAGAGCTATGGATGGGAGGGCTGGACTACAAGGTGGATGAAAAATTCACTGGACTGTGGGGCTGGAAGGTTAAAAGTGAGCAATTCAGTCTACTTGGTGACTGATTATAAGTGGGATTCCTCAGTGGTAGATACTGAGGCTGATGTTGTTTAACACGTTCTTAAATTATCCAGACAATGGGATGATGTGCACCCTCATGAATTTCACGGGTGACACCAAAGTGGGGGGAATGCTTGATACTGTCAAAGCTAGGGACATTACTCTGAGGGATTCTCTAAGCCAGAGGCTGAAGAAACAGGCTGACAGGAGCACCAAGTTCAGTGAGGACAAAAGCAAAATCCCGTCTGGTTAGGATAATCCCATCCATCATTACGTGTTATCAACTGACTGACAACACAGTAAATCTGCGGTTTGGGGGTTCCAGTGGACAACAACCTGGACATGATCCAGGAATATGTCCTTGGGGTGATACCACAAGTCACTGACAGGGCTTTGTTTACAAGAATGGAGCCGGTGGGTCAAGGGAAATGATGATTCTTTCTGCCTAGAACTTGTGAGGCTGCATCTGGAGTGCAGTGCCCTGTCCTGTTCCCTTGAGAGCGAGAAACCCAAGAGAGCTCAAAAGAAGGGCACCAAGATGTGTATGAGACTGGAGTACATGATATATACACATATATACACATGCATATATACTTAAATATACACATATACATATCTGTATATGATTTGTATAGATATACATTGAAGCTGAATGGAATTCATTCAACTAGGAGGTAAGAAGGTGAAGGGGATCTTTTTGCAGTCTTTTATACCTAATGTCTAAATGCAGATTATAGAGAAGAGTGAGAAGAACTTGTCTTAGGGATATGCATGGAAAGATAATCGTAGCAATTGGAAGTAGCAGAACGGTGAATTTAGACTGGGTGTCAGGGAAAAAAATCACAATGAGAGAAATTAAGCATGGGAACAGGCTAAGGAACCCTTTTCCTTGGGGATTTTTAAAACCTGACTGCAAAAGGCCATGAACAATCTGATCCAACTTCAAAGTTAGCCCTGCTTTGAGTAGGAGGTTAGACTAGATGACTTCCAGAAATCCCTTCCAGCATTAATTTATTCTGCTTCCAAGATGTGTCAGAAAATTTTTAAAAAGGCTGAGAAACATTATCTCTGCTGACCTAATGATTAGAGATATTAGTCTAGTGACTAGAGTAAGCCTGAGAATTTTAAAGATTATGATTCATGGAAACCAAAGCTGCTTTTCTTAGTCCCAGTACGGAATTGCCTTTCCAGATCAGAAAGACCTACTATGAGAAAAGTCATATTATGACACTTGAATCTTCAGTATACCATGACATGATTTTTTTTTTTTTTTTAATTAAGAATTCTAAAAAAAATTCACCTGGTCACAAAACAGAATTCCTACATGCTTGACTTTGACCTTTCATTATCATGTTATGGTTAATACATGTAAATAATATTGAATTCAGACAGACTGCTTTGGGTATCTGAAGCAAAATTTCCACAGAGCTTCAGCAAGACCCCTTTATAGAGTATCAGAAAAAAAAAAAAAAAAGAAAAAAGAAAAAAAAAAAGGATCAGGTTTTCTGAACCACCACAAGTGGAAATACGTTTTTAAACATAACTGCAATAAATTTAACAAGTTCTTCAGTATTACCCTACAAAAAAAAAGGCATTTCAGTGAAGAAAAAAGCAGTGAATTGCCACTCCGGTTGCAACACAAAACATTTTCTTCATTTTGAGGCTTGTACTCATATTTTCAAAATTTCAAAATTTTGAAATTTCAAAACGTTTTGAAATCTGCTCCGAGGTCCATCAGCTTTGGTAAGCTCAGCTGCATATGTCAGAAATTGTTGTACACTGTGAAGTCAGATTATTCAAACAGCTATAGATCAGCAAGGAAAGCCAGCCTTGTTCAGCTTGTAATGTCAACATTTTAGTGCCTAAAAGCACGTATTATTTAGCCAAAGAAAAACATGTTTGTCTGATGTCCTCATAGACCATTAACAAAATTAAAAAAGGTACAAAGGTATCTGGCTTTGATTTCCTAGGATCTGGCATGGTGTATCAGTCAACAACTTGTTTTGTGATTTGCATTTTTCAGCAGACAACAGGCCTTATTTTACCACAACCATATTTTAGTAAAACACTCACATACATTTATGGAGGCATATTTAACATATGATGCAGACACATGTTCTATCATCTCCAAAGAAATCCCTATAGTCCTTTTGAACTTTGTTCTGGAGATAAAAATTTGGCCTCTGTTTTTGTCTCTGTTTCTCAGTTATAATCATAATCATAATTATACGGCTACCTAGGCAGATACCCTGTAAGTGAACACATCCCTTACATTTTTGCGTTAAATGGTTAGTACATTTCTGAACACAGACATGAGTCCCTGATGTCCAGTTAGCTGTATAAACCTCTTACACAGCTTGGCTGCCATACGACTTGAACAATGGATTTTGAGTTCTATATAATTTTTTTTTTTTTCCCAAAGGCTAATTAAAATCAATTCCATGGCTTTTCTCTGCTGTTATAAAAGATGCTGTGGTTAGATGTTTCAATCATTAGCAATATGGTACTGCTGGATTAAAAACAAATTTCCATATAACATAGTGATGACAGTTAGTCTATGATAATCCATGTAATTGCTAATGAACAAAACCTGCCCTGCCTTTATACCTGAATATTTGTTGATGGTATCCGAAAATAGGGATGACATGAATCAGTATTCTGATTTATTTTTTAAACTATATTAATCTATTTAGCTATGCAAGTTTAATCGTATTCTGTATTTCACAGAGAATCCACATGACATGAATATGTGCTTTCATATAATTATGAATATTAAATATTTCAGAATTTAGTTCTAGAAATATGTTTTCTTCTTCTGGTTACATTGAGTCACTCAACTTCTGTTTAGATGTATCTCCCACATTTAGTCCTTAAGCCTTTTCAGTTAGGCTGACCCATCAAATTCCAGTCTTACCTTACACAATGTAAAACTAGTCTGAGATCAGCATCAAAACATTCTTGAAAGCTTACAGAGTCCAATTTAAAATCATCAGACCCAATGGAGCTGAAATCCTTCCTACATTGAAGGTCAATGGATCTTGTCACTGACATAGCCAAACAGGATTTTATTTCAGGGGGCTGCAGAATCAGTGGCTTAAATGACAAGAGAGTAAGAAAGAAGACTAATAATTATTTTGGAGGGTAGAAGCAGAAAGAGTAGAAATGAGTATTTGTAATTGAATAAGAGTCAGTGCTGTACAGACATCACAGCCTAAACTCTTCTTCCCTTGGTGTCTTTTTTCACAGTAGGGTTGCTCTTTGCCTAGCCTTTGAGAAGGGGCTATCATTACCTTTCATGTGAAATTATCGTAGTTAGAAGCATACAGCTGAAACAGAATCTTACCATTTCTGAGTTAAACAACTGTAAACGTAATAGATATACACCACATGGAAGTAAAAGTCCTTGTTCTGACTGATTTGGCAGAACTTGCACCTGAGTCCCTTAGTTCTCACATTACTGGTTTATTGGTTATTATAAGGTTGTTGCATCTTATCCCCATCTAGGGGACACAAGAAACCTTCCAACAAAATCGTAATTAAATTTTACGGATTCCCATCAGCTTTACTTTAAATACATCAGTGTTTTTCATGAAAAGGAAAAATATTATCAGGTGATTAATAACTAGCTCTTTTGATAAAAACAAACAAAAATATCTACTGTTCTTCCCCCAAACTTGTTTTGCTGGCTATAAAATTTTGTAGTATCTAAAATAATTGAATTAGGTAGATGTAGTATGTCACTGATAACAAATCTGAGCCAACCCTTGGAGTTTACTATCTTCCTTTCTTGTACGGTTACTACCTCTCTTAACTGACTGACATGGTCCTTATAGACTAGGAGCTATTTTAGTGTAATTTCCTAAAGGAATTTCCTAAATTAGACTAAATTCCTAAATTAGGAATTTCCTAAAGTAGACTGTGTCAAATGTCTTACTAAAATGAAGGCAGATGACAACCACCACTCTCCCCTCATCCTCTGAGCAAGCTGTTTCATCACAGAAGGCAATCAGTTGGTCACGCATTTACCACTGGTAAATCCATGTTGGCTCTTCCCAATCACCTTGTCTTTCACGATTATGGAAACAACTTCCATGAGTGCTTGTTTCATAATTTGTTTAGGGACTGACTTGAGGCTCATTGGTCTGTAGTTTCCCAGATCTTCTCTTTTAGAGATGGGTATGTATTTGTCCTTATACAGCCGTTCAGGACTTCCCCTGATCTCCCATAATCTTTCAGAGATGAAACAGAGAAACTCTGCAGTGCTATCAGCCAACTCTCTTAGCACCGTCAGACACATCCCACTATGTCCCATACACTTGAATATGTACAATAACTACAGGCGGCACTTGACTCTCCTCTTCAGGCAGTGGTTCAGCTTGCTTTGTCATTGCTTTTTGGCACAGACTTGCAGGCTAAGTTTACCGTTGAACACCAAGGCACAGAAGGCATGTCACTCTTTTCTGTATTGTATTTAACTAACTTGTCAGCTTGTACTAACTTGTTCTGTAGACAACCTGCACCTTCCTTGTACTTAGCTTGTTGCTCACATACCTATGCCTTTGTTCTTATTCCTGACATCTTGTGTTAGATTGAGCTCCAGCTGGGCTTTTTGCCTCCTCTGCACCTCTGACTAATATTTATGTATTACTCTCTGAGAGTCTGTCTCAAAGTCACTGCTCAAAACTTTTTATTGGTAGCTGGAATTGATACCAAAGTTTTACTCTTAATATTTTCATAAATATTAAGAATAAGTTAAATTCACAGTACCAATTCCAATGAGCAAAATTCAAAATAGCAACATACAGGTTATTACCATGTCATCTCATCTGCTAGTTTCTTTCCTGAGCATTTTCAAAATTCTTTACGAGTTGGTTTTACACTAGCATAGCATTTAAAAGGGAAGGCCTTGTATAGTTGTTACAGAGGTGTGTTTCAGTTCTACACAGAAATTTTTACCATCATTTCATGGTTAATAAAGCTGCTACTACATAAGAGGTACATAATGAATGCTGCAAGGAATGCTACAAGGACCATGTGTTCTTGTGTACAGAAAATGAATACATCTATGTATAGTATCAGATAAAGGCATAATGCAAGGATGAAGTTTTTATATAGGCATCTTTGAAGAGACGGCAAGAGAAGAAGCAAATACAGGCATTCGATATGGGCTGGCAAGGAACACAGGAATGAGTGTTCTATGAAATGTGCATGTGCACATGGAAAGTACGCATTTGTTACGGACAAAAGTGCTTATGCCAAAAGACGTTTATAGACAAGAGTATTTGTATAGCGTGTGCATCTGTGTGAGGGAATTTAGCATGGAGTTATAAGCCTGCTTATGCATAGATAAAGGGAGAATATTTTGATTTGTCTGGTTCATTATGTATATACTAAGGCAGCGGATCTAAGTGATATCAATCTTCACTATACATACATATTTACAAAGTATGGACTTCATATTTTAAAAGGAAGGATGTACCTGTATAAAGCCTTGGTCGGTGGCAAAGTGGGAAAACATAGCAGAAAGAAGGGAAGGGAAATGGCAATAAAAATAATTAACTACACACTAAGATATAATAAAACATTCTATGTGTTGCCTTGTTAAAAGTTTTGAAGCTTTCATTGTATCACCTGGAAAAGCTTCATTATTTTCTTTATTAACATCACCTAAGTTTAGTCAATATTTATGTGTCCAGTATGAAAAAAAAAACCAACAAAAAAAAACATATTGGTTATTTTTACTGTTGTTTACTTCTAATATTTTTATTCTTAAATAGTAGCTCCACTTTGACAAACACAAATTTTCCAAAGATTTCCCAGATCCTAAGAAATTTTGCAGGGTTGGAAGGGTGGGTACGTTTTTCTTTTTGCATATTTCCTTGTAAAAAAACTTTCTTTGTAATACAGCTTGCTGCTCTGATTATTACTTCTGCTTTGAGTGGCACTTCCCACACCACCAATCATTATAAAAACAGACTTTGCTGCTAATTTCCTGGAAGATTCAAATACTCCTACTTCAAGGTCATCTCAAAGGATAGTTTAAAGAGCTTTTTCTGTAAAATATGTATATTTACATGAGCACGCATAAATGGTCACCAGGGAAGATAAGCTATCAGAGAGTAAAGAGATGTCTTGCCTTATACAGTTCACACACCACTGAAGCAGATAAAATTGGTTTTGTACCCAGCCTATGAACACACTGTTAGGAACTCTGTCCTCAAAATTGATCTATAATACTGAGATAAAATTCAATGCATCTCTTTTCATAAATATCTAACTGTGGCATCAAAATTCTACTGCTCTTGCCTGAATAACCATCTGCTGGAGTTCCAGCAGGTAGTGGAGTAACTTCACTTGTGTGCGCAGGACACATAGGAACAGGCTGCATCCATAGGTAATTAAAGCATTTGTATCAGTGCACAAAGACGTGAGTACAATTTTACAGTTATTAAAGTCAGACGCATGACTGACTATGAAATGTTAAGATTAGATCTGTTTTTATTTTTAATGACAAAAGCATCCAGTATCCATTAACCTGCCTTTTTTTCAAGCCTCTATGTGCACCTTT
The DNA here is from genome assembly GCF_964211835.1 of Anser anser. Lineage (NCBI taxonomy): Eukaryota > Metazoa > Chordata > Aves > Anseriformes > Anatidae > Anser > Anser anser. Next base: position 26,622,167 of record NC_139725.1, on the reverse strand, counting down.
GTATTCCTGCGTGTCTCCCCTGTCTCTAGTGCATAATACTGGCACACTACTGTGCTTTAGAAACAAGCAGGACTGTAACATTACCAAGGTTCGCTTTTGTTCTGCCATTTCACTCTGCGGCCGTGATCTACCTGCACAAGCTCAACTTCAATGTTCTGTGAAATTTTTATATGGGCATAAGGGTGCATATGGGCTTTAACGTTCTTAAAATATATGGTCAGCTCAATAACACACAAAATCAATTGCGGGCATGAGCAAGCACACAAGGATTATTCACAGCTGGAAAATGCTCAGAACCTCACTAACTAGCACAGAGTTAGCATCTATTCCAATGTATTATTGGAAAAAATGAGAGCACATTGTAGTGGCTGTCACGTGGCAGCTCCTACAATTTTGCCTGAGAGTTACTGTCACTCACTTCTCTTCACGTTGCAGTTTATGCAATACATAAACTTCTAAACTAAAAAAGAAATATGTGGGAAACTGGAAAATATATTTGTTATCCACTTGCTGCTACAGCCAATAGCTAAAAGTCCTGCTGACTTCACCAGGGAAGAGAATCCAGTCCCATTATTTCACAGGAAAGTATACTTAGATGTGATCTATGTGATGAAGAAGGAGAAAAATCTATGAATACATGTAGCCAATTATCCTATAAACAGCGAAGGTGCAACACACCCCTTTAGAAGAAATCCTGTTTTATTTATTTGTTTGTTTATTTCTAGTATGTCATGAGAAAAAGAAAAAAATGGTGAACATTGGTTGGCAAAACACAAATAAAGAGAAAGTGCTTGAGTCTAGAGCAAAGAAGACACCATGCTATAATAACAAAGAGCACAAAAAACAAGACAATTCTGCTGGTATAGTTAGCAATTTGCTGGAAAAATCCACAGAAAACTCATTCAAACTTTTGTGATACCAGTAGATAAAACTAATTTAGCTGATTATTAGTTGATACAGCCTGAGGAATCATTTCACTGGTGGCCTCAGAGAAGAACAGAGCTTTCACAACACCCATCCGTGTGGATGCTTGGGAAAGGCCAATTCCATCCTCTATGCACCTGAGACAACCCGTGTGGGAAATGAAAAGATGGACCCAACGTTTTCTTAATTAAGGCGTACTGAATTTGAGATGGGTGGAATAAAAAGAAAGCTTCAGTTGCCTTTCTGATACATAAAATACTAGAACTTTGGAGGCACAGGAAGAAGTCATATAGATAAGCAGCTTCTACTCCTTCAGAGATATGAAGAACACCAGTTACACAACTACTCACAAATGCTTTGGAATGGAGGAGGAGGTGGCTCACACTGGTTCTAGCCTTCCTGCTTCTGTGAGAAGTATAACTCCTCTTATCTTTTCACCCTCATTATTTTATTTCAAGACTTTAAATTAATGAAAAGTATTGGTTGACATAGAGTCTTATTTATACAGATTTCAAGGAAGGGCAAAGTTAGCACAAAACACTGTCAAACACACTTCACATGTGAGTGTATTCTGCCTTCTTCAGTCTTATGGTGGGGAATCATTCCACTTCCTTCAGTACCGTATCAATTAAGATAGATGCAACAGAGCTCAAAATATGGCATTTTATTACATCAGCCTTAAAAAATAAGTATTTGGAAAGAGTAGTCCGTAATCCTGACAAAACTGAATGGCAGTCACTGAGCTTTTTTCGAAGTAAGGCTAATTTGTCTGTTACTAAAATGTTGAAAAGACCTATTATGACCATCATTTCATTTTCTCTATGAAACATCTGTGTCAACTTTCAAAAGATTTTTCCTTCATGTGACTGATTTTGAAAGATAAGTCCTTTACAATGCTGATTTCAGCTTCTAAATTACTCGCATGTATTACTACTCCATTAAAAGCAATGCATTAAAGGCCACTCTCTTTTCAAAAGGACAATTCAAATATATGACAGAATCAGATTCTTACTCGTAAACACAGGCACAGAAATATTTGTAACCCTATGAAAGCAAATGAAAAATCAATCTTTGAAAGAGCTGATCTTTTTTTCTTTGACCAGTGATTATATTAATTTTAGTACCTTTTTGTAACACTTGCCTACTTGTAAAAAAATTCTTTGGACATTTCCATTTGGTGCTTTTTTGAACACGAGTATTGTAAAAGAGTTTGTGGCAGAATTCCCTTGTACATTGTTCATTCACTTTAGCATAGGAAGAAATTTAAAAGGGATGCAAGCAATTGAGCTTCCGAAGGGGAAGCGAGAAGGAGAAGAAACCTTAACTATCTTATCTCATTTAGACATCCACTAACTCTTTTATCTAGATTCACTTACTCAAACCTAAGGCCTGTGGTCTTGTTTAATATCAGCCAGTAATAAAGAGCTCTTCAGCTAAATACAGCTATATTCCACTATTAACTGCAGCTCTTGAAGCAGTCATCGTGGAAAGGGGAGTCTAAACCCTTCAATGTCAAGGCATTTAGAGGCACTCTAGCATCAATCAAGGTCCACGTCCAGTAAGTGCCTGCTTACATTTACATGAAATATTCATACAGCATTCAGTTTTGCTTTTCTCTCTCCTAATCATCACTTTTAGGAAGAAGCTACAATCATCACAGTTAAGGGAGGGCGTTATGGGATGTGCAGTACCTTTCAATGTCAGGCTTCCTGCAGATAGCTAGCTCTGTAATGAGGCAGCACACTGTATAGACTACCAAAGGTCTTCCTCACACAGTCTCGCCTTGTTATCATGCACTATTCATCTTCGAGTATACAACTTAAAGCAAATGAAAGTAATTAATTAACCATAGCAGATCTGTCAAAAATAGTGATTTCAAATCTTGAAAAATATTTAACATCTCCCTTAAGCAAACAAGGTTTTCCCTCCACACATGCATTCTCCAAAAATGGCATTCAGGTCTTCCACTGAATTCTTTTAATTGTAAAAGCACACAGATTCCTTTTAAACTGAGAGTGATTTATTCTTTTCATATTTTTCTGATGCTTTCCAAATGACTATACAGACCTTGAGAATGTAAAGTGTTATAGAACTGTGAACTATTATTATCTAGTGTTGACTAGAGACCATTGCTAAATTCCAACCCCCCTCCCCCACCTTTGAATATAACATCAACAACTTTGTGTAGTAATATATCTTCTATACTTGGCAGTTCAGAATGCATTAACCTCAGTGATTTTTTTTTTTAACCAAAATAATAACATTTTTAGGGAGTTACTTAGGAGTTTGGGTCAAATAGAAACATTGCACAGTGCTTTCTGAACGAAGTATAAAGAACATTTGTCATCATCCTATATTTAGCCTTATAACAAATTCAGTTACTCCACCACTATCAGTAGCAGCAACTGTAGTCTTCTTTATTATCAGACTATTGTTATTAGAAATTTAGATCTTTTAAAATTACTAACAAATATGATGTTACTCATCTTATAAAAGCAGAAAAATATAAAAAGATATATAGTGTAGCTGATGCTGGAATTAAACAGTCAAAATAATATTCAACAACTTAAATTTCAGTGTGTACAATTCTATTAGAAAACAAAAACAAACAACAACAAAAAAACACCTCAGGATCCTAGGCATAATATAGTTCAATACATATTAAAAATCTATGGTTACCTGGAAAGATATGAAGAGCAAATTTGTACAGTAAAAATATTGCCAACTAAAATATTAATTTTCCTTTTGGTAGCATCTTCCTCTTGCCTCCTTCTAAACATTCGCACAGCAAAGTAACAGCATTTGCATTATATACACATGTTGAGTCTGTTGGCATCATCAGTTTTGATTTTTCTTGAAGGAATGGGGGTTCTCTAATAAATTACTGTGCCAAAATCTGAAAGTTGATTGCCTAAAAACCGAATATAAATGGCAAAGTACTGAAACCCAGGAAGATATCCAAAAATGTCAATGTATTTGTTATTTTTAAAAAGCTCAACATATTTGTTTACTTTTAAAACAGTTAAAATTGAAGCCATCCTCTTTTATTATATTCCCTAAGAAATAACAAAAATAAAAACCATGATAGCATTGTGCACATAGGAAAAAGAAAAGGCAGTTTTAAGTATCTGTTCATCTAAAAATTAGAGCATAGGCAATAAAAAACAATTTGGGCCAATAATCTTCAATTACCTCAGGTGAAGACAGTCACACCTAGAGACAAAGAATACAACTGTACAATTACTGAATGTAAAAATGCTTACTATTCAAACCCACAAAACATTCTTGTTCATTCTCCCCTGAATCTCTGCTTGGGAGAACCCACGCTGCAAGAACAAACTATCCCTTTAAAAAACAGGTGTTTTTTCATTTTTCCCTGACTTTGAATGAAATGTACTTCAATTTTAGTTCATTAAAAGTAAGAGAGAAGACAGAACCTACTGATATTAAATGTTGTAGGCAAGATACATTCAAAGCTAATTTGTAACAGTGAGTTATAAGACTGTACAGTATCTGACTCAGAACAGGAATGGAAAAATCTTCCCTGAGGAGGCTTCACTGAGTTTTTAGAAGCCATCCATGGAAGGCTTATGGAAGATACTGTGCAGCAGTAGAAGCAGCCCTACTTTATATTACCATTTCCTAACTTCTTTCAGTGTTTCTAGTTTACTATCAGATGTGGTGGGGTGCAAAGCTCCTTCTGAGAATCACTGAGAGCCTTTGGCTGCTACCAAAGTTAGTGAAATCAAAGGTGCTTGTCACACTGCCAGTTTCAAGCTGCTAATTTATAGAACATTCTTTTTCCCACATTTTCTTATCACCATTACAATTTATTAGCATGATAGTAATCTAACTGTATTTTTATATGTACATCACTGTAATAAAATGTAGTCATTAAATGTTGCATTTTGTGCATTCTAATTGTGCCTTATGTCAGTATTATTTTGAAATGTTCAAGACCTTGTTAGATAAGATCATAAAAAAGTTCTATGTTGAATGCTCTAAATAAAACATAGATAAGTGAAAATTATCCAGAGGCTATTGGGATTCAAACATCTTTTAAACAGAATTTAGTGTTTAATTGCAATTTCTAGTAAACTTTCAAAAAAAACCACCCCTGAATTTAAGACAAGCTTCTTACAAACCCCGTCGGATTCATCTCTAGTACCACCCGTCTTGAATAAATCAAACCCCCAGGATGGAAATGTAGCACCTTTTTCAGTCTGGCTCATAATGTGGCATAATCCATTATTCACCTCTCGCATGCAAGCTACCGTGCATGTTCAAAGTTGACTTCTATGTTTGGTCTGACATTATCTATTGAATTCATATTTGAACATTTCAAATGACTAAAATAAAATAGACCTCTGCTGCACTGCCGCTGCTTTTTGTGTTGTTGTTTGTGGTGTATTTTTTTTTGGGGGGTGGAGGCGGTTCTTTGAGGCAATTGCAGAATGGCATGCAATCAGTTGTGGCTTGGCTCATATTTCAAACTATGTTGGAACCTGCTGAAAATTGAAGAGTTTGAATCGGTAGTAACCCATCATACCTGTGGGATATCTTTAATCCCACAGGTTGTGAGAACTTATGTATACTGTTAGCTTTTGATCTTACTACAATGATTCTGAACATAACTGGCAAAAGCAATGCTAGTCAGACATAAAAGAATTGACTCTCCCTTGTTCTGCTTCCCAAAGTGTTCTCAGAGTACTGAATAACATTAGGCTTTGCTTTGTGTGAGTGATACAATGATTTCCACTGCAAATTTCTGCTGACCAGATTCAGAATACGAAGATGCTACCAAACACAGAATCCTTTTAAACAGTTACCTCTTTAACAACTACAGTCTTTGAAAAGTAAATATTATTTATTAGCAATATTCTCTGTACTATATTTACTCTTAAAACTAGCCTATACTGTTATGCATGAGGACAATACAAGCAGCTAAAACATACTTATATTTTACTAAATGCTTTTATTTTATTTCCATTCATCCCAGATATTTCTTTTAATAACCTTGTATGTTTCTTGCTATCATTACTTGTGTGAAAAATACTCAAGATCCAGGTTTGTGCTTTTTATTATTTGCAGATGCAGGGAAGGTCCTTTAGCAGGCTAACTATCTGACTTCATCGATGACTGTTTGTCTATGCAATGTCGCAGGTATCAATGACATATAAGCATAAGGCTGCAAGTCCAGCTTGACAGATAGGTGCAGTCTATGTATTATCAAAAATGGATTACAGAAATTCAAATGTGTTTTTAATGTCACGTCAAATTCATTTTTAACTTTTTTTTTTTCTTGCAGTATAATCCAGTATGATCCACATTACTGTATTTTAAAATGATGGATAGGTTACCATCCAAATTATTTGTAAGACATAAATGACCATTGTATGTCTCTTTGAAGTCAGAGCATGTATTCTGTATGACTCAATCATTAAATCATCTTACAAATGTCTAACAAAGCACCTGCATTTAACCATACTTCTTATATTTACATTTTTGGCCTCTTTCTAAGATCAGGCATAAATCCATCAGGCCATTTTAGAACTTTAGAACTTCCTTCTTTTATATATCTACTGCTCATTATCCAGAAGTTATTCTGTCCCCTGTGTTAAATTACTTTATGCTGCAGCTTAAACGAACATGTCTTGCTTTCATCTAGCATTTCAAATAGGGCAAAGACTGCTGTACAATTTCCAAACACAACTGTGCTAACAGAGATGAATTACTACAGTTTATATAATTTATATTAGGAATTCATAGACCTAGCAAAAGGGATTAGTACATTTTATTTCAGGGTAGGAGATGATCCTGTCATTAATGGTCGATACTTTCATCATCTTTTAAACCTGAGGAATTTCCTGGGTGACAAGACTGTAAGGACATATCAGGGATTCACAGCTGTGAGCTTTATCTGGCCGTGTACTGCTTTACTCTCAGTATGTGGACTACGTTCCATCAAAACTGGATTAGACTGTCAATCATGTCCTGCAATGTATATTGTATTATGATTTTTTGAAAATGTCACTGAGATCAGAGTAATTTCTTGGCTAATTGCATCTCGTCTCTTCTTAATACTGTGCATTTAATGGTTTCATTACCTTACATGACAATCACAGAGTCTAGTCCAGCTTTACGGGCAGTTTTACTTTTCTTTAAAAAAAGGGAAAAAAGAAAAAATCTCAAGAATCCTCAATCCCTTTAATAACATGGAAAAATATTTAAGACACTTCTATATTTGATTAAATGAAATAAAAATGTGTTTGTGGTGTGCATATTGTTCCCTGTGGTCTGAGATATACATACTGGCAGAGATTGTTTCTCTAATCCCAAAAGCACACCTTATGCTTAGCACAGTATTTTCTTCTCTTCTCCCGTTATGGAAATAGATTAAAGAAAATATTAACCTTTAAGAAACTGTCACTCATTACTCACACAGCTTCCATTTTGTGTATACTTATCTCGAGGGAAACTCTCCCAAACACAAAAATATTTGTGTTTCAATATTACCCATTTAGGCATGAGAGATTCATTTAGATGAATGTTACAGCACATTTCCTGATGTTTCATTAAATGATGGTTTGCCAACAGCAAAAGGTTCTGCTGATATGTGTCAAAAGTAGCAAAATTGTTGGAGTGTTTGCAAAATTACTGAAGTCAAACTTGTTCTGGTCAAAAATAAGGATCCTATCAGAAACCAAACAATTATGGGAAAACATATCAGCTATCAATACAGTCGTGCGTACTATCAGAAGCCTATGGACTATAGTGATAGGCCTAACTTAGATGTTATTTAAGCTGTTATAACGACACCTTACAATAATAAAACGCTTTCTAATCAGAAGCAGCAGGAAGGGCAAAGCAGTGTAGGTGAAGGTGGTGGTTCAGAATGGGACTGCAAAAATCGTACTTTGGGTAATTGTACTGCATTGCCTCTGCCACACTGAAACACAAGCTGTAACTCATCACTATAGTCTATTACATAATTATATGCCTAAATCTGAACAAGCCCACAGACTCCTGAAGTTTTTTGTTCCTTTAAGCAAGGGAGGGGTTTTCTCTATTTTTGACATTCAGCTTGCCTCTACAGACTCTCATATTCCACCAGGCGAGGCAAAGCATCAGCACTTCTATCACTCTGCAGTTCTCCCTTTTCTACTGTATCAACTAATTGCAAGCTACAGGGCAGAGAATACACAGGAAAGATAGGCACATATTGCCAAGTATTCCTGGTAGGGGTGCTCATGATGAAGGACACGCTTGTTTTTGGATCTGACAGCAGCTGGAATATCTAGTTCAAATTTGCTGTGGCAGGTAGAAAGAGTGCGAATGTTAAAACATCCAAGGCGTTTGTAAATACTCTAACTTGCTAGCCATTTGCATTCAGTTTGAGAGGATTGCTATCACTAGCATAAATGTAAGTTGACATCTTTTAAAAAGTGCTTCTACTGATGATTTGATTCTGAATGTCTTTTATTTAAACAGTCCAACACACTTTATTGACATTCTTGCAAAACAGGAATAATGATTAAACAGTGCAGATAACTACAGTATAATTCACGTGCGATACCTGACTGATCTTATCAGCGATGCACATGTGCATCCATGAATCACTGAACTCCTGGTAAGTTTCAAAATTAACAAAAAGCTCATTATTCTCTCACAGGGACTATTTATACTGTTCTGAAATAGGGCTGACAAATCTGGTGGTTTGGGGAGATGAGGGAGAAGGGGAAAGCATGACAAAACCAGGACTTTCTCAAGCCAACAATGAAACATAGTCCTGACACCTTGTTTTTAATTCCACTTTCTATTGCTTTAATATTTGGTATCTATATATTTCTAAGAACAAGTCGAGATAGTGATGTCATTAAGGTAAGCAAGTAATTTAAAAAAAAAAAAAAAACGTGCATTAAGATATGTCTAAGGACACTAGCTAAGCTTAGCTGCGTGAATGAATTTAACAAGCAGTGGACTTGTAAGGAAAGCCAGCCTTTCTCCTACAAAAGAGAAGGGGTAGGGAGAGAAAGGAACAGAAGGAGTTTTACATTCTCAGGAGTTACCAGAAATACCTGATTTACATGCTATCTAACACATGGATAGAGAAACAATTAGTTTCTACTGATTGAAGGGACTCCCCATGCATGATTTTTGACACAAACCTCTGGCAAACTGTATGCTTTGCTAGAAAACTATTAGCAGGAAAGCAAGAAGGAGAAACACTTAAGAATTTTTTGGTACTACCTTTCTTTGAAAGCACAGCACACGTCAGAAAACTGTTCCTTAGGTTAGCACCTTTGTCTGTAATACACATGTGGAATAATAAGCTGTGAATCTGGCTCACAGCACAGGCTGTGTTGACATCCTGTGGTCAGCTTTAACAACATAAACCTAACATATTTAACTTGCTATTTAAAAACACAATCTATCCATAGAATATGGATACACATGGACAGAATATGGATATATTTATGGGCAGAATATACTGATCTCTTACCATGATATAACTTACAGTAGCAGTAATTGTGACCTTTACTGAAATGGACATATGATGGCCACAATTGCCAAAGAGACAGGACACAGAGGTCCTGGCTGACCAGGAGCATTTTGAGGGTTTCTATTATCCACTCAGCTGTGAGAGTCTTCAGAATTAAAGCTACTTTCCACTACAGGGCCTCGATTAAACTCTGATAGCCCTATGAACACACCAGTAGAGATCAGTATGTTTGCTGTGAGGTAACATAACCCTTTGACAAGATTCTGTCTCTGTGAAAATGGGTCTTGACTTGGAAATCACACTCTATCAATAGAAAAAAAAATCAAAGACACATTTCAAAAGAATTAGCTTCTTCAGTCTACTGTGGCAAATTCATCCAAATAAGCTGGTATATTGCAAGAACTGAAGTAAATAAAAATATCCTAGAGGATGAATTAAGATCCATTTTAAGATGAATATATGTTCTTTGCAGATTTTCAGAGACTACCTGATAAATAATCATACAGGTGGATTAATTTCAAAGCTTGGTGATAATATTAAAAATTAATGATATAATATTTTAACAAATTAATTATAATAATTTATAATGTTATATAATAAATATAATTATTATAATATTGAAAAACAGGTTTACTCTTGTCCAAGGCTGTCTTTGGACAATATGTGAAATTAAAATAAGAATAGGTGGAAGACAGGACACTATACTATTCTGTCATCTGCATCTAGTTGACTTTTCAAGGAATTTGGAGACAGATGAACATGGAGATTTAGAGAATTATGGCAATACTTTCACCTCTAATACTTTAAGCATTACATATGGTTAACATATTTTCATGATCAGTAAAGATCTTTCCAAATATATTTAGAATTTATGGTTAGTTGGATGATGATGTGGGATAAGCACATTCCCACTCCTCCCCAAAAAATGAATAAATGACATGCCTAATAGCATTCCTGTTCAGTGGACTATCTCCTACTGACAGATAAGCTTATATACTCATTCCTTGTGGCACACTAATTATTTAGACAAAAATTGTATGTCTGAAAAATAATATTTGTCTGTACAGTACCTGTCACTTAACTAGGGAAGAAAAAACAACATGATCTCTAATCTGAAAGAGAGATTTCAGTGAGCATCCTTAGTAAGCCTTAAAACTGAGGACCTGAATTTGGGTCAAGAGTTTTCCTAAATTTCATGTAATGTTTAATCTACATTGATCTTAGGTCTCTTCACACTCTTGTGATTGCAAGTACTCAGATAACTTTATTAAAATATAGAAATTAAAGAGGAAGTTCAATAAAATGACTGGAAGCTAGAAAATACAGTTTACTTTGAAGCTAAACATAGAAAACCTCTCTAGGCTCTTCTTTTTTTTCTAATGCTCACCCCAAATTCCAGAAAGCTGGAAATTTGAAAATTTGAAAATTTGAAATCATCATCTGAAGGAGTCTTGGATTAATTACTCCTTTTTTTTTTTTTTTTTTTTTTTCTCCTTATTTCTAGTATGACCAGCCACTTGATAGCATTAGATTACATTCAAGATGGGCTTGAAGAAGGTAAGAGAAATCTTCTACTTCCTCTGTTTTTCAGAGCGGGGGGAAAAGAACTATACTAACTCTGTGCTAACAAAGTACTTTCCCCCTATCTCCCAGGGCTAAAACTACCACCAATACACTTATTACATAAGGACTACTTGTGTGAAGAGCACAATTCACTCATCATTTTTCTCACAAGAACAAACGCAGAACTGGAAACACATCTTTTATCTTTACAATAACATGTCAAGCGTGAAAAGATATAAAGCCAGCCCCCAAATACCTCCAAAACTGAAGCTGCAGAGATAATGTTCCAGTCCTAAATGCACATTAAATCTATCCAAAACTGTTCTGAGTTACACCAGCTGCAATAGCCTGGATGCACTCTTCTGTTGCCTGGTCTGCCTGGCAGAAGAAGAAGTGGCAGCTAGTCAAATGGGTAACACAAGAGCTCAGAATTAACTCTAATTAAACATAACTCCAGTATAATAGTGACCTTCGGATGATGTTAAACCAACTATAGAGTAATTTTATACTGTTTGAAGGGTGCAAACTTGCTTTGAAGTACTACAGCATTGTGACTATATGGAGGGATTTCCTAATCTCTTTTAGACTCTTGACTGAGGAAAGAACCATGCAGTGTAGGAGTATTTACTTTCCAAAGGAGACACAGTAAAGAAGGGTTAGTTAACAAGCCTCCCCTACCTGCAGAGGAAGACATAGTTAGAAAGAGAGAAAATTAAGATGCCCATGATGGAGGCAAATGTATAACCAAGAGTTTGAGAAGAATCTCTGGCTTAAAAACTTTTCTTCTTATTTCAGGTTGTGGAAAAAGTATTTCACATTATTTGACAAGGTAATATACAATGCTATTTCAATGCACTACCATACTGCATATGTGTTGTTTTAAAAGAAATATTTGTAGGAGGCTGACAGGTCAATCAATAATTTAGATTAAATTAGCTTAATTAATAAGAATTCATCAAAATATTGCTGTCTAGCAAGAAAAACATTTTAATTTGCCTTTCAAAGATACAGCTTATGCTTTTAATTATTTTTTTTAAATGCATGTACAAAGATTAACATCTTCTCCCTCCAGATACCTCTAAAAATTTTACTCCGTCTGACTGAAGCTGATGGAACACACACCTAGCAACCTCCAGGGCAGTATTGAAAACACATTCCTTTTGCCTTTTCTTGATCATTTGACTGACTTTTTAAATATATTATGTACTGTACAGGTTTTAAAGTTTGTGCCTCTATCTGGAGAAAAAGCCATGCCTACCTATTTCATTTTAATTCTGTGTGATACAGTGTTTTACTTATCCACCTTTGTTTCCTTCAGAATTTCTCTGCTTCTCTGCAATAATCAGGCCCCCATGCATCCTTGCCTGTTCTCACTTCCCCTTTGCATACTGCCCCCTTTTTCAATTGGGTTTATCTGTAATTTGATTTAATAGGCTCTAGATACCTGTGGCCTATAGTGGTATCTACACTGTATTGCATCATATTATAGAACATTATAAATGTGAACAATAATTTAACTAAGTTGTTTGCCAGGGGGTTTGAACAGTTTCTTAATTCTCATACTGGAATTACAGTGGATCCAGGAGATCCCAAGCCATTTTTGGTATTACCAGGAAATGTGAACCACAATGAAGAAATCAATTTAGCACAGTTTTAGTGATTCCCATGGAAAACCCACAAATCAACATAAATTTGCTTACAAATAAGCAAATCAGTCACTTGAAATATTTACAAACATTGATGTTCAAGTTCTATGTTGCTCGCAGATATCAAACCAATGTATTTTACACAAAGTCAAATTTCCATGAATTTGGATCCTAAGTAAAACTGATTGTATCCAAAAGGTCTTCAAATCATAATTCTCTGTGCTCCAGCATAGTCTGACAAACATTCAGATACCAAAGTTAAATCAAAAGTAATACTGTTGAAAAACAAATTTTGAAAGTACCAGTCAAAAATCCTGTATGGCCTCTGTCCTGGAATCCTACAAGCAGTCTATGTAGCTCTGTTGCTCCAATACAATGAATAAAATTAGCAGAAAAAAAGTTACAAGTGGGTAACCAATTATATAGCTAGAATTTAGCATGACCAGATATTTTTGTTTCATGATGTTTTCACTTTAACCAGAGTCAATTTTTACAGCTGATCAATCCTTTGGGGAAAAAAAAAAAAAAAAAAAAGTATTATAGAGTTTGATCTAGTTCCTTAGGGAGTCACTAGGAAATTTCTCACACTTTGGCTGAATGCAGATTCATGCATCTCACCCTGCTTTAATTCACTGGCCAGCTTGGATATTTACAAACATGTTGATTAGGAGAAAATACTTTATAATATTCTAAAACAACTTCACATACACAATAATTCATGCTAAAATGTGCTCAACATCAGGGGTTATAAACATGATTGCTAATACAAAGCATTTATCCAAATACGCATAAATAATGTTATGTCTTCATAAATCATAACGAAGGGAATTTAGTAGTCCTGCTTGCACAACTGTTCGTTGGCTGGCCCTAAAACATTTCCTAAATCTCAGGTGGACTCAAGCAAGAAAATAGGGAGACGAAATGTGGTAGAATTCCTCCTCCCCCACCCATATGACACGCACACAATCATCAGATTTTAGGATTTGGATTTAGTGAATTAAGAATGTGGATCATATGTACGCAGTTCTGATCTGGATGCAGATACTGCTTACACTCTGAAATGCTTTGCAAGGGATTTTGCTTTGTGCTTGCCTGTAGAAAATCTCCTCATTTGCCATTCTGGTGGTAATATTTAGCTTTTATTTATTCAGTTGAAGATGTGACTTTTCTTGCTGCTAAGCAGCTGGATTTTGTTTTCACAGTGAAGAGCTAGCCTGTTTAGATGAGAACACAGACTTTCAAAAATAAAAGAGATTTTCCTTGCAGCAGTGATTCTGTGGCACTGCCCAGTGGCAGTACCTTGGTGTCACAATAATTTATCGTATGCAGAACAGGGCAGTATGAATCTGACTTGTTTAAGTGCTTCGGTGGCCTCATTTCACAGGCAGAATGCAGGACAGGGCACAACAGTTGAAAAGGGGCCTACAAATCCGTGGTTACACAATGCTCCAAGTATTTTTCTGAAGTTCCTGAATGGACATGAGAAAAGACACAGGAAAACAGGGCTCCAAGTACAACACTTCTCCAGTGGGAACTGGGTAAATTCCTTCCTGTTCTTGAGGCACATTTGAGCTTGTCTCCCTCAAACCTGTATTTGTACTCTTTCTTATCTAAAATGAGAAAAGGAGCACTGATTCGAGGCTCAATCATTTATCTAAATAGAATGAACCAAAATTTACATTTTAATTAAATATTAATTGTCCTCAAGCAAACAATATTAAAATATAATATTATTTTGTTCTTCTATGTCCAGCTGAAGGGCCATTCTATTACTTCTGGGATTGTGTTGCTTTTTTTTCTTTTTTTTTTTTTTTTGGGGAACCTGCTGTTTCATTGTGGAATGTTCAGAATGTAATTCTTTTGTTGGTCTTCCCAGAAAATACAGCAATCCTCATTTATCGTATACCAAAGCACATTTTTGTACAAGAAATATATAAAAATATATGAACACTCTGCACTCCTAAAGCTTTTTTTTTTTTTTTTTTTTTAAACTTAGGATCTTGAAGTATTGCATCAAGAGCCAGGATGTGACATTAGGAATTACTATACTGCCGTTATATAAAGTGCACTACAGTAGTGTCTATAGGTCAGGGACCAGTTGTGCTTAGGTACAGCAGAAACATTCATTAGTCTCTGACTTGAAGAGTTTGTGGTTTAACACCACAGAGCTACTCTTAAAAAATCAGCTGCAGCTCCCTAACAGACATGTTAGGGATGCGAGGCCTAGAGGAGCACTGATAGCTGTAAGATTTATGGCAGTACAGGGAAAACTATCTTTCCATACAGCTGAAAAGCACACTTCCTTTGTAGAAGCACACACCATCCCACAGTCCGAGGGACTGACGACACCATCATACACGTCCTTGCTATTCTTCAAGTAGTCTGAGGAACAAAAGCACAACCAAGAAGTACAAATGCCTTTGCATACTGCTCCCCTTCCCCAATCCAGGGCCGAGAAGGGAGGGAGGGGGGATGGTTCCTTCCCACCAGTGCTGTCTCTGGGGAAGAAGCGTAATAGATCTACAATCTAGACTTTATGACTCTAACCCCAGGCAGCATTGAATGGCCAGAAATTATACAGTTGCAAAGTGTGTTTTATATCTGTAGAAAAGAAGATAATTTCATCTCACAGGAAAGTGTGAGGGACCAGTGCTTGTCTCTTCATAGCAGGTAAGCACTGCTATAGCTTTTCCATGACAGCTGGAAAAGCTGCAGTGGGCAATGCAGAATTGGTGGAATGCTTTTCCTTAGGATTTATTTTCTTTTACTTTTATCCTCCTTTATAATTAAATGTAATAAAACAAAATTTTGCTTTTGCATTGCTGAGTCTCAGAAAAGGATGGAGAAATATGTGAATGATTTATTATCTATGCCAAACACAAACTTTCTCCCTTGAAGGCATTAAAAAAAAAAAAAAAACAGTATTTTTGAAACATGTCACCATAAAGAACATATTTCTATATTTCTTCATCAAGTGTAGACAACACAGTGGTGCTGGATGAGGATTACCTTTATAACAGACCTGTTAACCACTCTGCATCTTTGCTAAGGCTGCATTATGCCTCCCTCTGACTATATGTGCATACAAGGAGAGAAAGGAAAGAGCACGTCAAGAAATAAATGCCTGTAGGATTAAGTTTTCTTTAACTTTACTTAGGTGAAATTATCCTGTTGATATCAACAGCACAAACCAGATGAGTAAAGTTCAGCCTGTGCACTAGCATTTAAGAATTACAGCCTTCATTTGTGATTCAAAGCCCAAGCCTTCTGCCACTGAATCAATAAAAGAGTTTTCCATTAGCTACAGTGGTATAGGACTTGGCCTCTGCTACTGATTTCTGAAGACACTTTACTGACATTAAAAAGCACTTTGTTTTGTAGCACAGACACCATGAAGAGAAGGCATAACATTTGCTCCATGAAATATACTCTAGCTTTTGGATGTGTTTATAGTTTTACTGGATGCAAGAGTTGTCTAATGAGTTATCAGGCCTAAATGAATTATATTTCTAGGTAAATTTAACATGTATGATTTATATATTGTTCAACAGACACATAGAGTAAAAACCAGCATTTAATTGCCATACCTCTAAAGCCAATTAGAACTCATCAAAGAGTTCATAGCAGGAGCATGTGTTTTAAAAATCACTACTTTGGTCTCTGAAGGTATCGTAAAATGTACTTTCCTCATGCACATGACATCTACAAATTCTGATTGGCATTTCCTCCTTCCCTGAAAAGAGGGTCTGGCTCAGTTTGCAACAAATATGACAATAGGCTGTGCAAATGTACATCTGAAACACAGCCCTTCCGGGGTTAAGCATTCAAGCTTATATGAGAGATCATCAGTTTCGGGTCAAAGTGCTGTTCTTAAATGATCAGTGCAGAACAGAAAAAAAAAAGGCATTGAAGTGACCTTGCTGAGGGTCTAAAACTGTGCTAAAGCCTTTTCTGCATGATTAAGTGAGCAGAATCTTAGATTAGCTAAAAGCAGTGCAGAAACATAATGAGTTCACTTATTTTGGAGCATTTAATAACAGTTATAGACAGTTATGTGATCAGGCGGAGTTATGACTTATTCATTCTTTCATTGCTATTAAAATTACTGCATTTGAGGTTTTTAAAGTCATTGAAATAAAAAAGTCTGATTTATGTTAGGAGAATTTAGCTTGCCCTTTGGTCTCTCAGTTTTTAAATGATATAATTAGACTTTTTAAAGACCATTCTAAAAGCATTATTAGCATTTTCTATAGCTGAAAGTAAATGCATGTTTTGTGGGTAGTTTAATTTTAAAAAGGATAATAATAATACTCGATTCAGACAGCGATAGTCAGATTGCTACAAGAAGTATTGCATAAAATTGTCTTAAAGGTGACTCTGTGCATTTGTATGTATGTATACACATTGAGATACACACACAAACACATGCATAAATGTGAATACACGTATGTTTAGTGCACATATGAGCAGGAGTTCCAAATATATAGAAAATTAAAGCTATTCCCTTCATCCATTTGGGAAATGAAGGCAAGAAGAAGAGCAAGTTCCATAGGACATATTAACTCATGACCTTTAACATATTACCTCACAAATTACAAAGCCATCCACCAGTCTCAGGGGAGAAAAAGTGCTTTGATCAAAACAAAGGGACTTGCAGGTGTTTTGAATTAACAGTAAGCAATAATCATTAAAAATCACTGGGATGAATGTGGAAGTGTCATGAATGTATGCACATTTTAACATACACTCAATTTCTACGTCTCAGCATACACGTTATTTTCGAATGATATTTATATATTAATTTTGCAGTGTCTTCAGCAGCAAAAATACACATTCTATATATCTGATTTTAAGCTTATGCACAGACATTCACAACACACAGGCATACCCAGCTGAATACTTTTACGCAAGACTCTGTATCTTGCTGTAAAGGCCAAACAGGTAAACCAAAACACTTTCCTTTCACATTTAAATAGCAGGTTTTCCCCTACATTGTTTTGGCTTAGAAAATAAAACTTCCCATAAGATTAAGAAATTCTGCTTTTAGTTGGGTCCCAAGGGAACATATCTTTGCTTACAAAAATCACGCTTACGACAGCTTCCTTAACTGAAAGCTTTTTTTGTGTGTGTGCCTTGTATGTTTATTCAGTAGACAGTTTGGGTTGCTCATTTTGCTACTCCGAATGCAGTGTGCTTTTCTATTAAAACACATTATTAAAACTAAATCAGAAAGAAGCTTATTTAATAGTCATTTCATGCACATGACTGATGGGAATACATAAATTATCAGACTAATATCTGATTAAAACTTGATTAACATGCTAATAAATTATGCTAGAAATGTTGGTGGTTTATTTTTTTTTATTATTTTTTTTTTTAATTTCTCCACATTTACTTAAACTTCCTAATTGACACTTCAATTATTTTGTTCTCTGAAATTTTGCCTTCCTTCTGAATAGCAGCTGAGATAAATTATTTCTTTGCCTGAACTTGGTAGGAAAAATGATCAATTACAATTATTAAAGCTCCCTAGTAATCTGTTAATTATTATGAAAAAAGTCACCTCATTTTTGTTTGTTAAATGGATAGCATTGTATTTATGGCTGACAAAAGTCTGTAAGCTGTTCGAGACACCAGTGTCCTTAATCAATGCACTGCATGGATACAGTGCAGTGAGTTTCAAGCTGCGACTTTCTCACACTTCGCTTGGAGCGATGTTAACTTTGGTGTGTCAGTCACACTGCTTAGGGAAATGACAGAGTAGTCTCTATCAGCTTCACGTGCTGCTACCGCCTGTATGGAAAAATACGTCCATGAATCCTGTAATACAGACTCCTGCCCACTAGAGACTGATCTCAGCCCAATAAAGCTTGTAACTCTGGACCCTCACAGTTTAGAGTTGAACTATGGTCACAAAGGTGAGAGGCCAAGGCTTCATCCACTAAGCCATTTACCCTTTTCCTTTGTAAGGAAGATTGATTTTAAAAAAGCTATTAACCTTCAGCGATTTATCTCATCAGATCATCTTCATTTTGTTCTGCCTATAATAAGGCAGTATTATATAGTTTAATTCTTCACTTAATTCAGCTAGACTATCCAGAAAGAAGTACATGGGGGAAAAATAAAAAAGGAGAGAGAAAAATTATCAAAAACTTTAGTATGAAAATATCATGGAAACAAAAGAAACTGCAAATGTTATTACATGTCTGGAGGCACAACAATGAAAGACGTAAGTGTGGATATACAGACAATCTGGTTGAACAAAAACTTCCAATATATCATAATGGATGTTATGCTGTGCTTAGAATGAACATAGGATCTTACCTAAGCTATTCAAGAGACAAAAGGACATTTCTTGAGGTGACTCCCAGTATCCAAACAACCCATATTCATTAGTGTATGTTCAAACAAAGATGCTCCCTTGGTAGAAAAGAGCAGCTCCAAAGAAATCTGATCTTGAAATTTAATGTTCTGCTGGATTTCAGGGAACTGCCTAGGAGGAGTAGGTAAATCAGCAGAGTGTTTTGGCAACAGTGTGCTAACGCTAATTTCCTTCGAGATGAAGCAAGTAGGGGTTTCTTGCTGGGAACTAAATTATTTCTGGTTTAATGATTGATTTGGGAAAGGAAAAAAAATCCTTTTTTTATGAATAATATGCTTGCATTAATAATTTTAGTTCATCTAGCTGAACTTTGTGGCAGGTACCAATTTCAATTTTGCTCAAACATCTGATGATAAAAGCAGTTCTAAGCATTTCAGGTCAAACTGGGTAGTGATTCCACTCATGCTAAAGGTTCAAAATTATTCAGAAACTCAGATAACAATGACCTTCTATAAGACTGATTTTTAAATCTCTTTCTTAGGTTCATCTGAAGAAATAAGCCTTTCTTCTTGCATGTTTATAAAATACAGAATCTGGACTGAATCTTCAAAATTAACATATCTTTGTTATCCTTGTGGGCTTTGGATCAGAACAAAATTCTTTTTTTCTAGCAACTCTGAGACTTCAATGTCTGTTTAGACAGAGTGAGGACTACAGGGTAAGTCCATAAGTGATCTAAAACTAGCAGATCATACCTTCTAGAACTTTTTTCTCTTTCTTCCCAAACATATTCTTAAGTATATGCATCTTCTGGCATCTGCTTTTCTTCTGATATGCAGGCATTTAAATGGTAAACTGAAGCAAATGCTTACAACATTTCAGTATTTGATCAAACCACATAACAGTGGAAGTCTGTCTGTCTTAGTTTTGCCTGTGCTTATTTAATATCGCTGAGCTGAAGGCTCTTTTGTTTCAAGATCACACGAGTAAGTTGGTATTTGGGAAGTTGAAGAAAACTTGAAAATGGTGATACTAAAAGTTACTATGAGAACCATACTAAGATACTCAGAGAGCCAATAAACTTCATGGCAGATCATAAATTATTTCCTTTGTCATCAGAAGACAGAATTCAGGTAAGCAAATGTGGAAAGCAAAATGCAGGGAAAAGGCTGCAGTAAAATAGTTCAAGTTTTTTTCTTTACAAATGAAACTGATGATAAAGTAACTCTTCAAGAACTGGTTATAAATCCTCTTCATACATATTTAACAGTATACAGTGAATAGGATTAGTAATATCTTTTGTCTAATTTGTCAATCCAGTTCTTAGTTCCCCACAGTGCTTCAGTCAAATACAAAGACAGTCTCAGTTACTTTTCCATAGATTAAGTAGCTCTTGAATTGATATTTGCTATATGGTTTGGGACTTTGACTGGTAAACACTGTGACTGATGCTAAAGGCCAAAAAAAGGCAGCAATAAGGAATTAAAGCAATAGACTTTTGGTTGACTTGAAGGGCAAATCCACTCTCTCCACAGAGCCTTTCTCTTAAATGAAAAGATATCTTAAGGTATTGGTATAACAGCCAGCAATCGTTTTAAATTTCTTCTTTCTTTTCATTGGCCTATTTGATTTTGATGTGTAAATCTGAATTCTGTTGCATTTCAAGACAGGGAAATACAAAGACGTATGGTCAGCCAAGCTGTGCCTACTCTTTCTGCTTTGGAGTATCCTTTCACTCAGGTCCAGGGGCATGAACCATAGAATGAATTGACAGTATTTTTTCAGAAGCCTCTTCTCCAGTGCAGCTGGAGAAGATTGCCACAATAATGGTGCTGCCCTCTAGCTCATTTTGGAGCATGTATTTCAAACATTCTTCAGAACCAGCAGAAAACTTTTTTTCACCTGCATTGACACAGACATATAGGCAGATATATTAACCACTACATAGTGAATCACCAGTCTGGGTGGACTGGCAGAACACTTCAAAGCACATATGGACTTAGGAATAGGGCCTGGGTCTCTGCAACTGCTAACCCTTCCTCTGTGATTATTGTATTGACAAGCCACTGCACAACAAATGCATCTATTTGCCTTGTACTGGTGATAACAGAGGAGCATGAATAATCAACAAATTAATGTGAAACTTCTGGAAGGAAGAAAAAATTATTATTTTTTATTATTATTATTGGATTGCAACATAATACCAAAGTCATTGTTCCATACACATTATTGGTAAAAATTATTTTTTCCTAATCCCACCAGTTCCTTCTTTTGTCTTAGCTTAAGAATGCATCTGCAAAAAGGTGACAAATATAAGCCCTATTTTAAGACTCTGTAATATTTAACTACTTATTTGTTCAAACTACCCATGTTCACGAGGCCATCCAGTGGTTGTTATTGCATTTAAATAATTTAACCTTTAACCATTAAAGTTGGTTGTCATTAGATTTAACTCACTACATTATGTTTGGGAAAGCCTAATTATTAATATTCACATGTGAGGAACCAAGCATTCACATTCATTGATAGCAACTGATCACAAGACTCTTTTTGGAAGCTTGCAAATGTCTATGAATTTAGGACTACTTAGCTACTATATGAAAACCTGTGTTCTTTCATTGGACTCAGGAAAATCTTTTTACAGAAGGACTTATTGGACTTCCTTCATCTCTGAGATTCAAGACCATGGTAGTGGCTGTATGTCAAGGAAATGCTTAATGACACAGAGAAAGCACTATGAACTTGGAAAGAGCATTAGAACAGTAGATACATATTTCTTCTATTAAAGGTACAGATCGAAAAACTTGGCAAGCTACAACAGAAGCAAAAAGAAGAAAGTGAAGAGAAGTATACTCAGCTTTTTCCACCTTGTTTCCTAACTACATGTTGGGTCTCATTCAGCTGCCATTAAAGACAACTGAAAGACTCATGATATATTCAATGAAATTGATCACTAAAAATTCAGCCCTTTATGAGCCTATTCTGTTCGGCATATTTATTCCAAAGAGTTGTATATCAAACTGGTAATATAACATGACTGCGTTCATATTCAGAAATACACTTACCTGTTCTCAACACGCATGTAATATACAGACATAGAGGCAGGTGTAGATAGGTATCTTTCTTCAAACATTACACACAAATCTTGATAATGGGTTTCCCATGCAATCTTAGATTACTTAAACTAAAGCTCTTCAAACAGATGCATCTTGTTGTGTCTTATGCTACTGCATGGCAGCACACTGCAGAGAGATGGAGCTTGGCAAGTTTGGGTACACGCTAGTGATGTATCCAAATATGCACATAACATCCACCCTCTGCTGCGCAAGTCTGAACCTGAACTCATGAATCTAATGAAGTCAATGCTAGTGAGCTCACTGGCCCGAACGTCGGGCAGGGTAATGCAGGCAGGCTCTACTGGAAGAGAACCCAGCATTGCACTGCTGGGAGCAGGCTTACCAGCCACTCTCCAGCTCTGAGCGCAGCCATTTCCTAATCACCTGATGTCATTCTTCCTTGTGTGAGGACAGTGCTGCTGTGACTCGGTAAGGAGTGCCATTCCTGTTCTTGCAAGTATTGCATGAACTGAAGAAAGCAACACGTGGGCAGTTGTCTGGCAGCAAAAGAAATCCTGAACACTGAACAAAAGAAATGAGCCAAACAGCCATTAGGTATTTGAACAAAGGACTGTTTGTTATCTGGGTAGTTTTGGGCAGTGAATATTAAATTGTCCTAAAAATATTTTAATGAATCTGGTTAAATCTGGTGCCAAGCAACATTAAGAATTACTTGCCAAAAGTTGGTTACCTAAACGCTTATGTATGTGTTTTTACCCATGTTTTATTTTTTAAAAGGCTGATTACACTGAGCAAATGCTTACTTTTATGCAAAAAAATAGGCATGTGGTAGCATATATGTAAAATGATCTATGCCTGAATATTTGACTCCTCCAAAATGGGCGAGAGAGAAAGTAAAAAAAGATTTGGCAAAATTCTGAAGTCCTATGCAGCAGTTAAACTCCCAAAGAACAAAAAATTGTCACAACAGAAGCCTAGCAAAAGGTAGCATCAAAACTACTTAACCTGCAGCAATATTGTCAAGGATGTCACCCACAAGTACTGATTAGGCCATGACAAACAAGGTTGTCTTTACATTCACATTCTGCCACCAACAATGTCTATTCGCTTTAACTGCGGAGAGGCAGACACCTTTCCTCATGACAGGGCTATAATACTTCTCTTAATTTAACATACCTGAAGACAAATCTTTCAGGCTAACACTAATCTTTGGTACCTTTAAAGCAGTTACACAGCAGTTACTGTAAGTAAGTTGGAAAAAGGCTCATTTGCAATTGTATTTATTAGAAGGCAAAATAAAAAATAAATAAATAAATAGATAGACAGATAAATAAGAAGCCCAGAAAGTTAAAAACCAAACATGCCATAAAGAGAAACAGCATTCTCAGTCCTAATTGGGAGCTAGCAGTAGGGACAAAAAAAAAACTTTCAGAATACTTACATAGGAGACAGAGAAATAAGCTCATTGTCCATCAGGTACTTACTCATGACTTTGTAGCTGCTTTTCTTCTCTCCAATCTCCTGATTTAACATGGTGCGCAACAATCTGAAAGTCCATGTTTTTCTGAAAAGTACCAATCTGAAAGTACCTTATTTTTCCTCTTTGCCTCTTACCAGCAAAAGACTCCATTGTAGCTTCTTGATTTTATGAAAGCACTTTAACTGAGCCTAACAGATGTGATAGCTCCACCAAAGCACAGTAAGATTTAGAAAATCATCAGTTCCTACATATCTACACAGTGTCTGTACAATGTACTGCTGTTTGAGTCTAAATTTAAACTTCTTTTCTGAGCTCTAAAGATGGACCACATAACAGAGGATCCAGGCAAACTTCTCTTCCAATCCTTTTTAGTATGACAAATCCTCTAAAGAATGAGTTCCTTCTCGAATCAGCAGGGTTTCACAGATCACTTCGCACTCTTCCCAGGCTTCAATCTTTCCAACCTACCCTATACTTTTCACCAGTTTTCTGTGTTTGAAATAACACCTCAGCAGCCCTAGTTTGGCAGAGGAAAAGAGGAAAGGAAAAGTGTAGAAAAGAATAACTCTTAATTTCTTATTTTTCTGATTCTGCAATTAGTCCAAACCTGTTGGAAGACTTCCAAAGAGATTAACACTATCTCTTCACGGGCCAGCAACAAGGCCTTCTTATTGCATTATATCATTAACATTGCATACAAAAAGACAGATATGGGGGAAACAGGCCAGTTGATTTGCAATTTCACAGAAACACTCAGGACCACGCTCAAATAAAATGGCCTATTACTTTATAAGTTCCCAATGAGATTCTTTATGTTATTCTGTGAAGTTCCTCTGATGATCTAGATACACTTCTAGGCTTCTTCAATACACCACATGCTATGTAATTCTTCTTCATACTTGTGAAATATACTGAGTGCAACACGAGCAACTCACTTCACAGATTTCAGTCTGGTAACACAGAACAAGTGATATGTGTTCTGTACTCTAATTCTCTGAAAAACTCAAATTCTGTTCAGAATTTAAAAAAAAAAAGTCTCTTATGACCAAAGCTTGGTAATTACTTAATATCTTGGGACATATCGTCGTAACTATGCTACAAGTGAACAAGACTCGGCTTGCTTTGAGCAACGTAGTACATTTGACATTAGAGCGCACTATTACCAAGTCCCAATAGCCCAGCTCCCCAAAATAGACCAGCAACTTTAATGAAGCACTGCTGTCGGGCTAATAACCTTGTCCACCACTGTCTTACTCCAGGTGCAA
Source organism: Anser anser (assembly GCF_964211835.1). Taxonomy (NCBI): domain Eukaryota; kingdom Metazoa; phylum Chordata; class Aves; order Anseriformes; family Anatidae; genus Anser; species Anser anser. Next base: position 26,597,387 of record NC_139725.1, on the reverse strand, counting down.
AACTGCACTTAGATGCCTATGTTTCTTTAATTTCTGCAGCTGACATGGTCTGTGCTGCGTTGGGATCTCTAGGTAAAGCCTCACTGAGTTGAGCAGTTGTTCTCCAGATGACTGTAAACAAATTAGACTTGAAGTGTTCAAGGGTGCAGGGAATATCGATAAAAGACAAAATGGGAGTGAAAGTCCCCAAAACTGAGAAACGTAGAAGAGAGAAAAAAGTGCAATGTGAACCTAAGAAGAGAAAGAAGGTAGAGAACAAAGGTGACCTCAGCAGCATCTGGCTAGGTCAGGTTTGTTCCAGCAGGGAATATTGTAGCATATAGGGCATGCCCCTCCCCATTTCTGTACCTGTCGATCTGGAGGACCCACATGCAAGAACTTGTCTTTTTTGGTTGTCGTTCCTCTCTCTTCCCTACCCTTCCTCCTCTCTTTTAAATGTAATCCAAGATCTCCATATTAAGAATAAGACTGAAGAACACTTGGAACTCCACCATGATGTGTCTATATGAGATCATGACTAAAATAAACAAATGTAATAAATAAAAAAATCCAAATCTTATCTTTGGATAAAAATGTTCTAAAACAACAGAAAGTGACATTTTACTATATCCAGCAAGTGATGGGTTGATCCAAAAAATTTAGTTAAGTAAGCAATGTGCTTTTTGCAAATTTCAAGCACTTGATAACATAAAATAATATTTTTTTATTATCACAAGGATATATTTAATGTCAGAAGTTCATACTGAGACAGTTTAAGTGGAATTTTGAAGGCAAATAAACTCTCAGCTGCCTGAGAGTATCACAATTACAAAAACTTCTGTGCTACATACTTTTGCCAAGATTTATTGAAGAAATAGGTCAGAGTGTGTAAAGATCCCTAAAGTGTCGTACAAGTATTGCCTTACACAGTACTTCCTGCCCTGTTCACACAAAGGACAGAGAGGAAGCACAGGTGGGACATGATGCCTGGTTAACAAGTCCAGGTAGTGCTTCTGTGACTCCCCAGTAAAGGAGGACAGCCTGGTCAGGGAGTTTGGCATTCCTCAAGCCTGTCAGTTGGTCTGAGTTGCCCACTGTTCAAAGAAGCCATGCCCTGTTTCCTGCTTGCCTTCTTGATAACCATGGTTATGTAAGTCTTTACACACCCAGATGTTAATTTTAGACCACTATTGTTGAATCTCTGGATTTGCTGCTGTTTCAACCTGGATAAATCATCTGTATTTGTTACTGTATCATGCTACTATATTTAGAGATAAGTTATTTATCCCTAAAGCTGATGGTCTAGTGTCTGCTCCTGTATGCTGAACTTATAACTTGGTGAGGCCACCTTAAGCCCTTACAATACAATACATATGGTGCTATACTGTGATTTTGGTCCATTTATTTATGGTCTTATATTCTTGCTTTTAAAGATCATATTATGGGGAAAAAATGCACTTGTTCCTGTGCACAGAGCTGGTCCCACCTCAAATGTGTAAAGGCCACTGGTAAATTTACTATATCTGTGCATCCACAATGAGTCACTACCATTTCCCATTGTGGAAGAATGAATCAGTTCAGCAGAACACAGAAGAATCCAATGCAGTATACATGCAAAAAATATATATATTCATTCTTCTTTTAGTCACATATTAATACATACTCTGGTGTTGTATACAAACAAATAAGATGAAGTCTAAAACAGATTGTAATATAGAAAAATTGAAAGTAGAATAGAGGATATTTTTTCTCCATAGTGAATAACTTGAATCCTCTTCCCTGAAACTTTATATTGCTTTGGTATTTTATTTGGATAACAGAAACCTTAATATGTTTTATATGAGTTCATAACCTGAAGGTTAATTACCATCCACCAGAAATGGGAACAGTTTTGCTCAGATAGTTCTATAACTCTGTGTCTACAGCAATAACCCCTGTGACTACATGAAAATGGTATTGCAATTGCAAATGGTGTTGTCTTTCTCCAAGCACCAGAAAAATATTTAATCAAAAAAAAAAAAAAAGTAGCAGTATTTTGTGGGGGAAAGTGATTTATATTAACGCAAACTGGATGTGAAATTTGAAGATAACTTGAAGATGCTTATAATGACTTTTGCTTGACCCGTAAATGCATTCAGATAAATTCATTATGCTTGGAGTCCACTTCTTTGTCAAAAAAAAAAAAAGTTAATTTGAATTGAAAAATTCCTCCAGTAGAAATTAATTTAGCCCCTGACACTTAAGATTGCGCCTTAGAATACACTTCTAAAGAAGTCACTGGGGCAACATCTTATACTAGTAATCCAACCAGAGATGGGTATGACCTTGAGCACACACCAAAAGCATACTCCTTTTCACGGTTTCATTCTGTGCCAATTAGCATTCTCCCACCAATGCCTAGACACAGCTCGGGAGATATGAAAGACCAGGACTGTTCCCCACAGATAATAAAAATGAGAATACCATATTCTGTTGCTCACTGCCAGGGCCAAAGAACAGACACAGCCTGATATTCCACCCAGGGCCCACCTATACAGCTGTCTTTACGAAAGAGCAGCACAAAGTATTAAGACCAGAGTAATAAACAAAACACAAAACAAATTTAAGATGTAATATTACACTAATACAAGTTTAAGTTTTCACAAATTTGTGAGTAACATTCTTCATTGACTTCCCAATGTCCACACTTAACTTCCTAAACTGATCCTTCAGGGGCAGCTGTCTGGTGTTTAACTACCTGCCACTACTAAGAAGAGTCTTACTCTGTCATCTTTGTAACTCCATTTCAAACAGTTCATAGAATCATAGAGTCATAGAATACCCTGAGTTGGAAAGGATCCACAAGGAACATTATCTCCCACTCCTGGATTCACACAGTACCATCCAAAAATAAAACCACATTTCTGCGAGTGTTGTCCAAATCCTTCTTGAATTCTGGCAGGCTCGGTACCGTGACCATGTCCCTGGGGAGCCTGTCCCAGTGCCCAACCACCCTCTGGGTGAAGAACCTTTCCCTAACACCACGCCTGACCCTCACAGCTCCATGCCATTCCCTCGGGTCCTGTCGCTGTCCCCAGAGAGCAGAGCTCAGCACCTGCCCCTCTGCTCCCCTCATGAGGAAGCTGCAGGCCGCCATGAGGCCTCCCCTCAGTCCCATTCTCTAAGCTGAATAAACCAAGAGACTTCAGCCGCTCCTCATACATCTTGCTTTCTAGACCCTTCACCATCTTCATAGCCCTCCTTTGGATGCTCCCTAATAGTTTTGGCCTCCTTACATTGTGGCACCCAAAACTGCCCACAGTAGCCGAGGTGAGGCCCCACCAGTGCAGAGCAGAGCAGGACAATCCCTTCCCTCAACCAGCTGGAAATGCTGTGCCTGATGCACCTCAGGGAACTGTTGGCCCTTCTGGGTACCAGTTGTAGGATACTGTTAGATTGTCCCTCTTCACCAATAGGCTCAGCTCCCTCTACCAATCCTAACACGACCATCTTGGTAGTACTGTCCTGGACTCACAGTTTATCTACCCAGAGGGGCTATGGAGGTTATCCAGATTCACTAGACAAAGACATTGCTTACCCAGCTTACAATGGCATTAGTCCTACTTTGAGCGAGAGCTTGAACCAAACGACTTGTTACCAACCCTTACATCACCATATGCCTCACAGTAAGTGCAAAAAATATACTAATTCAAGCCAAAGTTAATTCTTTTCTTTTTAGACAAAGCAAATAAATTATGTAGGTCATAGTAAGAAAAACAGATGCCCAATGAGTGTATTGATCATCTGAACATTTGGGTATAAAGCGGCAAAGTTTTCTGTCTTTAGTGTTGGTACAAAAATGTGATGGAGAGTAATTGCAAGCTGATTAAGTTGATACTTGAGTATTACCAAACCTCTGAAACTTTTGTGTCTTTTTACCAACAATTAATCTACTTATTAATGAAGAAACAAGCATGTCTTGTATTTCTTCAAAACACTTCTTTTAATTTAATCTTACATGTTCAGAAAACTGAACCAAATAAAGCTATTTTTACTGATTTTAAGAGCATGAAAATATGTACATTTCTTTTGGATTAGTTTAAGCAATTGTACTTTGTATTATGTAAAAGCAGACAATTATATTCCCTGGGCCTTCCCTACTGAGAGACAAAAAAGAGGAAAATTCTCCCCCGAACTGTACTCAGTGATGAAATTTTGATCAGGAAAATGTTATTCAAAGTGCACAATAATAAACAAAAGCTAGTAATTTGATGAATATTAAATACCAATATGTACTAAATTATTCTGAAAGTTGCTTCTATTTAACTAATAAACCATCTTCTCATAGAAGCAACATTCACATATATAGAGTTCAGTTTGTGTCAGTATTTCTATTTCAAGTATTATACTATATATTTTATTATTGTAATTCACTATTTAGAGAAGTGCACTACTCAGTTGGAAATACCTTTCAGGTTAGATCTTAAGAAATTGCACTTGAGCCCCATAAAGGATTTTCATTTCTGTGCTAGATGTTTAGAATTTTACAACAAAATATGTCACTAAAACTTTATTTGTGATTTAGGAAAATTTCTTCTATAAGATTTAAAATAAATAAATAAATAGTTGGTTGTAAGCCAAGGATCTGGCTACAACAGCGGAGGGAGTAACAGAAATATTTATGAAACTGAGTCAGGAAAATACATTTGAAAAAATGCATAGGTGTACAAGAACGAATCTGGTTATTATACAGGGCTTTGTGTTATAAAGCAGCATGGATTGCTGTTCAAACAATAAAAAAAGAAAAAGAAGAAAAAAATACCCTAATTTTTCGTGTAACATTTACAATAAAGTCTTTATATGGTCTTTATATGAAATCCTTAGAGAAGGTTCTGATCTGAGAAGTCAAGATAAGGTCACCCTGGAACTATATATTCACAAGTTAGGGTGTGAGAAAATTTTTGCTTCATAGGCTAAAATTTGTAATTTTACTGTTACCTTATCCTACACATTTGTTTGTTTGTTCACATCTTGTTTGTTCATTTTAGATCATGTTAGCATACTAGAAGCTGGATTTTATTTATTTATTTATTTATTTATTTATTTATTTAATTGATTAATTTATTTATTTTGTTATCTGAAAGTTCTGTAGCTTTCAAAATGCTAGTGAAAAAAAATCTGATCCCCAATTTAGACAAGTGCTATTTTAGTACTAAAAAAATCATCGCGTATAAATGTGTTGTGTCAATATCCCACAGAGTAATAATAGGGGACTGATGGGGTGAAACAGAGGACAGAAAGCTTCTGAGTAGGGAGTCCCTAACAGGTGAGGAAACTCAGAAATTGTGAAGAAGAATGGAGGATGAGAGGAAGTTGCCTAACAGAGAAGCAGAAATGGCAAGTCAGAAGGCATTATTTGAAGATTATTTGAAGATAAGAGTAAGGAGGAGCACAATGGCTAGCTTAGATTAAACATAACTACAATGAAAGATGTTTTTTTTTTGAGTGCCTGACAGGAAATAAAAATAGGATCTACAACAGGAATGAAGAAGTAGTAGTCAATATGATGAGTAGTCAGATCTGATCTGTTTTAACCTTAAAAGTCTATGGAAAAGCACTAAGACATGGAAGAAACAACTGACAACTTGTTGCTCTTCTTTTGAAGTTATGGCAAGATCACTTGCTTTGAGATAGATGTAGACTGCCATCAAAAACACACCTTTTCACAAGTAGGTGTTCTGCTTTTTCACATTACCTCATTATAAATATATGGCCATCAGACAATTCAAAAATATTTTAAATATGAAATAGTGATGAATAAGAGATTAAAATCCTCTTCCTTTCTTGGCTGGAAGAAAGATGAAAGATGACCTTTTTAGGAAAAAAAATGGAAATCTACAATTAAAAAAAAAGTAATTTTTAGTTGCCTTAATTTTGAAGTAGGTATGAGTGTTGCATTTTAATAATGTAGAATGAGATCTCTGAAATCACTAAGACACCCCTCAGATCAGTATACTGTGATCCTTTCTTCATAATGGGGCTAAGTCCTTGTGTAAGAAATCCCACTGAAGTCAAAGGAACTAAAAACTGAAAATTAATTTGACTTTTTATCAGTATCTTTAGGGGTTTTAGAGACCCGCAGTACAGTACCACAGCTTTATGTAGGGGAAAAAAAAAAAAAGATTAAAAAAAAGAGAGAGGAAGAGAGAGACCAGATCACATATGTAATGAAAATATTACATGAAAGCTGCTGAATACCCAGCCAGTCCAACTGCAGAAACATGGTATATGCCTGTGTGAAGTGACATTTTCAAAAACATATCTTTTCACAAAACTCTGAACTATTAGAAGAAAACACCCTAATAATAATAAAAAGTTAAAATGTATTATTGATTCTGATTTATTTGCTAATTTGCAGAGAGGGTATATTTCAAATTCCTTTTTTTTTTTTTCCAGTGCCCAAAGATATAGACAAATATCTTGCTTCACACAGTGCACTTTTTTTGATATATATATTCAAAGCTCAAGGACCATCCAATAAAGAACATCCTTTGATGGCCTTTATCAAGGGTAATAAAGGTCATGAAAGGCTGTCCTTTACATAGGCTGCATCAGATTTTTTTTTCTAGAATATTAAGGCACGTATCAATATGATCTGTCATTCAACCTTGAGGTGCAGTTAAAACAGAAAAATGATGAGAGGTACTTAGTAGCTACTTATTTTACTAAACTGGTCTGTTTAAAACAGAGCATTGAGTTTCAGTGCAATTAAGGGTCATGTGGTGAAGTGGTATCTCTTAAGCTCCATCAGTAGAAGATAATGTCAGTTCAAAGTGAACACAAGTTTTATTTTAATTTCTACTAGCACAAAGATATTTTGGCTATAGACTTAGGATAAAAGGACTCTATAAAAAATAGAATTTCATCTTTCAAGCCAAGCAAATGATAATCTCTTCTTTAGGAATCACTGCTCACAGATATTCAAAGGTTTTGTACAAAAATTTGGTATGTGTATCACTCAGAAACTTGCAAAAAATATGCTGAAAAAAATTACCAAATTATACAAACCGAACTTGGCCAGGTAAAAACCTCAAACCTGTACAAGTAATATTATTGTTAGCAGTGCGATTATAATAGGAATGTCTGGAAGTACCACATGATTAAAGGAAACAGAAAAAAAAATAGCTTTATTCAATTTTTTTTAAACTAAAATACAATCGACATTCATAACTCTCAGAGAGTCAGATGCTTCCTAAGAATATCACTTGTCAAGGTCTGTACAGTGTTCAAGAAACAGGACCATTTGATGTGAAAGAACAGATCAGAAAATCACAACTCACCATAGTGTAGTCCAGACACACATTTACCAGTTAAGCTAAACATGCATTAGATCCCTAATGGATGTGTGATACTTGCTCTAAAATCTGCTTACGATAGCACAGATGGGAAGCTTTCACCTTTACGTAACTCAGATCAGGACTGTATTTCTTTCCTCATAATATATGGTTATTTTGCCCTCAAATCTCAAGTACTGTATAAAGACCAGAATCATTCCTTATAGATCAGAGTTTAACTTCCTCATCTATACAGCCTAAAGCTAGCTTCAAAACTCAGACGATTTACTTATTAACAAGCTATCGGTGGAGAGCAGTGTAATTTTATCAGAAATCTTAGAACAATACTCAGTAAAGCTCATCCTCCCTGTAAATGAAGTTACACTATTTACCACCATGACTGCAGTCTTAGAATCAAAACTCAGTGAAGTGAGTTGCAAAATGGTACTCAAACAACCCTTTTGGAGTTTAGAACAGGATATTCCTCTTAGAACAGGATATTCACTTCCACTAGCTTATCAGCAAGGATTTATCTAGCAGATCACTTGAGCACCTTTCCTGTCATCATCAAGAAGAGCAGCAACTTTATACCACAAAACTAAATGATGCCAACATTTGTTCAAATCAAGAAGCATTACAGTAAGTAGCTCTTATTTCTGTACAATGTTTTTATGAAAGACTGGACAGTGAATGCTATCTGTATTGTTGAAGATATGACACATTTTTCCTCAAAACGTGGTGGTGGTAGACACCTCTCAGCATCCTATTCTCTAATCATGTTCTTCAGCTGAACATGCAGTAGGTATTTGTTTACTTTATGCTTTGTTTTACAGTCAATTTTTCATACAGTTGATTAACAAGGGGTGCAGTTTGAACCCAGGAACAAGAAATGCCTGAGTTCTCCTCTTGCCTTTGACACACTTAGTGTAAATATATCAATTTCTCTGTTTTTATGTCCCTTGAATGAGTGTTGAGATGAGTAATCGCAATTTGTAAAGTACTTTACAAATAGGAACACAGAAAGAAAATCTAGTGAATGAGGCATGGGAATAGTGACTAACTTGGGATGAAGATAGCCAGCCCCATATCAGAGCCACAGACTTTAAAGAGAAAACACTCCTAGTTAAAAACGGATAAAAAAAATAATTAACAGAGTAAATTGATTCAGTTCAATAGATGTACTTAATGGATGCAATCACAAATTAAGGAATATACAAATGTCCACAAATTGCTGCATGTAATTGCCAGACAGAAGGCCTCTAAACTCTTAACTGTGGTTTATTGTCTCAATTTTGGCTTTAAACATTCAAGCAGCTTCCTTCCTTCCTTCCTTCCTTCCTTCCTTCCTTCCTTCCTTCCTTCCTTCCTTCCTTCCTTCCTTCCTTCCTTCCTTCCTTCCTTCCTTCCTTCCTTCCTTCCTTCCTTCCTTCCTTCCTTCCTTCCTTCCAGCAGGAAGACTTGCTTTTCATTGAACATCCTGAATTACTCCTTTTATATTAATTTTTATTATCTCATTTCTGCAATGTTTTAGCTAATAATAAAGACCCCAGTGGCTCTCACCAGTCATCCATCCATCCACCCTTCCAAGCAAAGTCTTTTCTCCAACAGTAGTAAAGCCCAATCACTGGTCCCGAGGTAAGCACAGCTGAGGTGTGGGCAGGGCTATCAGGTGTGCAGATTTTATCCTCTGTCTATGTCCAGACAAAGCATAAAGAAGACATTCTTGTGTACCTACCAAAGCATATCATTTTTATTATCCTTTCTATAAACTCCTCTGCATCAGCAGCATAACTGAACTCATCCACGCACCCCTTTAAATGATTCATTGTATTATCTAATTTTTATAATATACTTCCCCAGGTTTAGTGACTGCTTAGTGAGCAAGCTGTATTTTGACCATTTGCTACACTTTTGTTGGTTTTTGCTTTAAGCTTAAAAACTTCAAAGAAACAAGGATGCAAGCAGAACGTTTGACTAAGCTATGATCCTGCAAAGCCCTCCTCAGTTTATTGCTGAGTCCACAGTACCACAGAGCCTGTGGTTAGGACCCTAAAATCAGGAAGTGGGTACCAGCTTTACATCTCATTGAATCATTATGTTTTACATATATTGAATCATTATGTTTTTAATTGTGCAAGCCCAGCTCAGATCCAGAAATTAATGCTTCTTCCCCAAAGATTTTCTTCCAGTAGTTTTCTTATAGTTTGACTTAGCATGACTTGCTTTCCCACAACTAATTCACTCAATATATGCATAATAAAGACGGCAGCGATGCCTCATTTTAAGATCTTGGTGGCTGGAGGCTAGGAAGTAGGAGACCTATATTTCATTCCTTCTCATGGAAAGTGGGATGAATGCCTTTCCCTGGGAAGAGACCTGGATTCTGATCACTCTCAAAGGACTCCTGTTTTTGACATGAAGTACTAATTAGATAGAATACATTTACTGATTTTAAATCAGTGAAAGTATGAGAACCATAGGCACTTGGTACCCCTTCAAATAAAAGGGCAGAAGATTTTTAAAAATGATCTCTTAATTGTTCATGTCCAGTTTCACAAAATGGGAATTGTTTTCAGTTATGCCAACTACCTACCACTTCCTAATAGCCTTCAGCTGAATTGGATAATGAAAAAAAAAAAATCATAAATCTCTATTTAGACATTTTCTCAACTGAATATCCAAACTTTTGAAAATATAGTCCTTCACTTTTCCTCAATTCTTCCATGCTCTGAGAAATGAAGTAAAATGTTTTGAACTCATAAGAAAGACTGTCAGATCTCCAGAAATAAGAAATGAAAACAAATCTAATAAACAGGAAAGGCAAAAGCTAGCAGCATCTACCAGTTAATAGAAAGGAAAATACAACAAGCAGTACAAAGCTTAAAAATAGTCACCACAGGGTTCCAGTTCCTTGGTTTTGAGGAATTTAAAGGCTCAGGCTCCCGAATGCAAGCAGGGGAAAATGACTGTGGGGGAAGGACTAATGCAGACTTCAATACAGTAAAGAACCTTCCTGATCTGAAGGAAGGTTATTCTTCTGTATGCTCTATACAGCCAGCATTGTAAAGACTATATTTTAGAAATAGGTTCATTCAGATGTTACAATAGTCTGTTGTTAAAGTTTTGAAGACTTTGATGTATCATATTTTGTTAATAGATTGTCTAAACATATGCATATTGTTGTAAGCTTCCATACTGAATGCAGTACTTGGAAAACTAATTTGATTTTCTCTACATATCCTGCTTAGTATTTGTCCTTCATTCACATTGTAATATTTATTGCTCAGCCATACACTGAAATATTGTAGAAATCTTATTATTGTTATTAGTTAGGACTCCCTAAGAAGGAAATGTACAAAAAATATATCATAGATTATTGACTCATGTTTAAATTATATTTTCACTTACTAATAATTAATATAACAGAGTGAGCAGTTTAGTAAAAGGTTATATCTATAAAATTATTAAAAATGATTAAATTATGCCTGGCAGCTACTAGTGAAAATGCACCCAGCCATGGCTATCTATAGTGCAGTTGCACTGGCTCAGGTGGAAATGGCATATTAATGTGGCCCATTTACTTTATGCTATAGACTTCTCTGAAGGAGGAACAGTGAGGGGACTAAGATAAAACACTAATGGAACATAATAAAACGTGGCTGTTGATACTGAGTAACTAATGGCAATTTTGTATCTTTGCTGCAGTAAGTGTGCTATTATTAATTACTACTAATTTTTATTTCTTCAATTTAGTAAGTATTTTAGTAATGCTGAATAATTCATGTCTGAAAGAGAAAATGTGAAATGGCATTCCATGCCATTGCAAACACATCTTTATCAGTAAAAAACAAAACAAACATACAAAAAGAATTAAATTAATAATCTTTCAATTGCTTTTGCCTTTCTAGAAATGTATTTAATATTAATAACCTTTTCATTGTATACTGTATATCTCATCAAAATGTGTAAGAACCTGCTGAAACACAGAGGCACAGGTCCCATATTAAAAACTATACATTGCTTTCAATTGTTTATAGATCTGATTTTAAATCAAATTTGAGCATCTGTTTTCTGATAAATGACTTTTGCTACTGACTGACCCTTATATCTTCACTGAAGTCCAGAATTGAGGTATACTTATTCCAGAGCTTACTTCAGGGCTGCAGTGTACATGGTAGTAACAATGGAAATACTTTAAAAGAATCTATCCTGTGCATCCACTTACCAACACATCTTTTGATTGTTCTTAATATAGAAACACATAGATATGTAACAACTAAAAATACAAAATGTAATTCAAGAATTGCCTGTAATTCTTTCAATTATCACACTTCCCTCCCCCATTTCTTATCATCCCCCAGCTTTATTCATACAGTAATTAAAAATGATTTTCCCCACTCTGTTGACAAGTCTTCAATTTTGGTATGACAACTCTTGTTTTATAATGAGGTGAAAGGATATTACTGGTAAAGAAAAATGGACTTCTCTGCTTGCTAACGACTGTCAAATATTATACTCCTCTGAACACACTGTCTCATTGGGAAGAAAATAGTCATATGGGGTTCCAAATGTGTGCTGGCATGTTTATTTTTATAACAAAAACAACCATGAATTTAAGGCGACTTTCTCCAAAATTAAAACGAAAAAAGACTCTTTCTTGTCTCTAACAAGACTATTTCTTCCATTAACTTTTGAGGTTTAAAAGGAGCCATGAACCAAAACCACAAACACAGAATTACCTTTTTGGCATCTTTGCTGCCCAGTTAGGAAAGGGAGGATAAGGTCTGATGAAAGTTACATCCTACATTTTAAGGGCTAAACCTCTCAACTGGAGGTTAAGCGTCCATCTGTCATTTACAAAGTACATATGTAAAATCTGGATTGCTTATTTTAAACAGTATTTTCTTGGCTTTAACTGGTGCTAATTTTCTGTTGCTTCCTTCTCTGTTTTGTATGTAAAATCAGCACAGCTGTCATCTCATACCAACAACTGCTTTAGATGACCTAGCATTATTTCTGCAATGTATTTAGACCAGTTGCTCACAGAGGCTTTCATGTCATCTCTAAGTGGCTTAAAAATATTTTTGGATGGTTCCTAAAGTAAAAGGATGAATGCCAGTTTACAGAATTGCTGTGCCACCCAAACCTTTCAGTGATACCTTCCACCATGGAAAGATTTCCCATCCTCCAGCCTTTGGAAATGCCTAGTTTAAGTGAGATGCTGATTCATTTCCTGAAGATCTTTAAACACAGGCAGCTGTGTGCTGCTGAGGGTTGGTATTTAAGCATTGTTCCAGAGGCTTCCTGTCCCTGAATTCTGTAGGAGGGAAAAAAGTGCTGTTTTGTTGTTTTGTGTTTTTTGGGGGGTTGTTTTTGGTTGGTTTTGTTTTGTTTTCTTTGGGGTGGACATTTCTTCCTGAGAAAAAAGAAAAAAACAAATTCTTGGGGAAAAAAGCTTCTGTAAGTGACTGATAAGGAATAGAAAAGGAAGTACGGACTCAAAGTACCTGGCTTTTCTGGGGCTGTTAAATGCCCCCAGGTCCAGGTCATCAAAGAATCTGAAGTCTAGATATAAGAATGAGGGGAAATTAAATGTATCTTTTGCATAATTTTATAAGGCAAAAGATGTTCTTATAAGGTCTGTTAGAGATTATCTGCTTCTGTGAGCTTTAATTTATCTGCTGTTTCATTGCCACAGAATACACAGTGACAATGACAGGAATAAAAGAAAAATCCAAGAGCTTTGAGACCTTGTTTCTCTATTTGCTTTCAATAATAATTCAGGCTTCATGTCAAAATAATGATAAGTATTCCCACAAAGATGAACTATTAGCAATGGGCCTTTGTTTCTTAGTTTCTTACCACATCAAAAAGGATAAGAAGTCTTTAATTGTTTTATTAAATATTCATCTTGGTGTCTGTGAAAATATTAGAAACAAAAATATATTACATAAATTGGTTTATATCTTGCTTTGACTCAAGGCAAATCCAGCCATAAACCACAGTCCCTCTTGATTAATATCTCAGTAGTGTTTACTACTCTTCAACTGCTAGTTCAGTGTTTATTCTGTTCATTATACTGTTTCCTGTATCACTGTGGTGTTTATTGTTCTTCTGTGTATTTTTGACCTTTAATGTTTTATCTATAGCTCTGCTATTAAATTCACTCTTTTGTTAAATATGGATTCCATCTTGCTTGTATATTGCTGAATTTTTCAAAGCTTTAACATAAAACTATCTTAATGTTGATTGACAGCATGAAGTCAGAAGAGTTAAGTAGCCTTGGAAACAGCCTTTTGCTCTACAGGGACTTACTTGGACGAACTATTTCTGATACTAACTTTTCCAAGCTATTCTTCTGTCTCAGAACAGCAATATGACTGAAACTGTTGGTGGCAAAATTAATCTAAAGGACAGCCAGAGGAGTATATACTTTTTTTTTTTCTCAGGTTAAAATGAAGTTGTCTAGAAGAGTACACAGCTATGGACAGATTATGGTTCTGTATAATTCATACAGTGATTTAGACAAGAATATGTTAATGGAATATGCTATTTGGCAAATGCTCTCATTTTCTGTGATAAAGAAGTCCCGTAAATGTCTTATGAAGCTTAAGTTAGCCGTTGGGCTGAAATATTTTCTGCAGATTCTTCTGGAGTTGTTCTGTGGCCTGAGGCAGAAAACTTCTATGTCTCTGCCGGGTGTCCTATTTGGTTACTTCAGTGGAGGAATTTAACCATTTTATATTCTGAAATATTATTCAAATATTTGTGGCTGGATATCTGAACATATGTATATCTATGGCCTGGTACCCAGAAATGGTAAACTTAAAAAAAAAAAAAAAAAAAATGGCTCAGGATTCTTTCTGGGGCAGCTAAACCAGCGGCTCTACTTCAACAGCACCCTAGGCAGCCTCCAAGTCAGGTATGTGCACTGCAACACCACAGGTTGAACCCAGCACTTTGTCTTTTCAGAAAACCATTTGTGTACCAAAGACGTTTGGTCCAGCAATGAGACAAAATGCTGTATGATGTAAATTCCTCAAACCACACGTAATGGAGATGTGAAGGGCCTCAGCACCATCTATTTCAACCTACAGATTAATTTGTATTACACTAAGTTACTTGCTAATGTAGAAAAAGCCTGCTCCAGTTTTTAAGGAGTCCATGCAAATTCCCCTGAAGCACTTCCCTGGGTTAAGTGCTACCATGTTGAACCCAAGATATTTCACAAGAAACAAAACAGCTTTTGCTAATCAACTGTATTCTCCAAAAAATCAAATCAATATAACTGTATTTCGATTGCATCTCTTGTATCTCTTTAAGTTCAGCACAGATTTTTTTACTTATGTCTTACAATTTTAAGTATCACTTTTCAAATATATTTTAGGTAGTACTATTTTATACTGTTTTCACCTACTTATCTATCTACTGTAAATACATGTCTAGGTGATAACTGGTAAAGATTCAAACATACGTTTATCCAGATTGGATTTCAACTTCTCTCTCAGTTGCTAACACCTTTTTACTAGTGACCTCTTCCAGCAGATGTCATTCTGTTGTAAGCAGCAAACAGAAAGCAGGCAAAGCCTGTATTTCAAAACAGGAGCACGGGAAAATATTTGGTGCTCTTACTAAATTGAATGTGTATGTTTGGAGGGTGCTGCACAGTAAACAAAAGTGATGTGTAACCTCTTATTTTTCATACCCTGACCTTCTCAAAATCCATTCAAACTACATTTTCAAATTTTGTAAGAACAAAATGAAGAATCTCAAGACACAAAATTACCTTTACATTAAAAGTGTGTTTGAGCTACCATTTGGAATCTCATTATTTCCTTATATTATCCATATGGGATTGTCTTCAATATTACAAATATTTGACAGCACTGAGATGGAGTGCAGTTTATGCTTCCTAATAAAAAAAAATGTATTAAAATTTTCCTAACAGAAAGGCAACATACCCCAAAATTATGTTATTTCTGAAGTATGCTAGGTTACTTATCATGTGCAAGTGTTGTGGGCTGTATCGTCATACAACACCTGAAAACTAGTGGTCTGAGTTCTCATGTATTCAATATATGAGGTGGTTTTAATCCACAGATATGTTCTGATTCAGAAGTAGAAATTGCTTATCCTGGGGCAAGTGCAAATTTTCTTGCCCCTCTGTTAGCAGATCTACCTCAGAGTTACCTATGTGCTACAGTATTATATTCGGTAACCTCACACTGAGCATCCCCAATTGCTGAACAAACCCCAGAATATTCAAGTTGCACTTAGCAGGAATAACGCACTTTGACATACAAGTATATGCAGTGCTATGACTGTGATGTGAGCTGATGAGCTGTCTTTCATAGTGGAGGCAGAAATTTCTAGGAGAGAAGGAATAACATGTAGGAATGGGAAACACGACCATCATCCAAAGTTTTTACAGCCAGACACTGTCCAACTTGTCCTAGTGCAGTAGCATTCCTGGATGCCAGTCAGAGATTAGGATCTCCATGGTCAAAGTGTACAAAAACAGAACCCCAAGGAATCTGAAGCCCAAGCTATGTTAAATGCCAATTTCACAGAATGCCATAGGCTTCCCCCACTGCAGCTCTTGGCTGTTGAAACCCCAGACCAAAGAGGAGCAATACCATGCTTAAGCAATTCCAGTATAGTTCTTCGTGCCACAGGCACACATTACAGTCCTCCCATATCATAGTACAACCTAAAGGAGTAACAACAATACACTTGAGCACATTATTGTAAAGATCAGAAAATTCACTTAATTCTCAAAAGGTAGGTTCTGTGATTTTAAGAATAGATGATATTCTTTGATCCTCTTCTCGAGTGAGAAATGGAATACATCATTAATTTTGCAGCCTTGTCTGATGATGGTCTTTTTGTCTCCTTATGCTCCATTTTGGAGACTTGTTGGTTTTTAATACCACCAGGATATATATATGTCAGCACCTTATTTAATATTCCTATTTTAAAATATCAAAAAGCCTTAAAAGAGCTATATCTATACACTTAATTGCAGTGATGTTCAATCTGTCCTAGAAATGCCCTTGGGAATTACCTGAACATCAAACACTAATGTGTAGTCGGGGTTGAGCTGAGTGAGAGAGCAGTAACACAACAGAAGGAAGAACGTGGACTCTGCTCTTGACTTTCACCATCTGTGATGTGATACCTGAATCTCAGCACTTATCCTCTCCCATGTGAAGACAAACGTTAGCTTAAACCACACTGCGTAATACAGTAATGGTTTAAAGTAACCTGTTTGGCTTTCTGCTGAAATGGACTAGCAATGCTCATGTAAGCAGACAGCCTCTCTCAGATTGACCATGATAACTAACAGCTGAGAAACAGGAAGAAGCAATTCCTGAAAATTCCCTGCAGCTTTATGAACTAGGCATAGGCAGAGAGATTAGGCATGGAAATATAGGCTGTACACAAATGATGAGGCACACTGACAAAACAAGCATGTGCAAACATACCTAGTGAGAAGGCAGTAACAACACGTTGGTTGGCACACTGTTCAGATTTTAGAACAAATCTCAGCCGACAAAAGCATGGCCACAGAATATCTGATCACTATTTACAACACCTTTTTTTTTTTTTTAGTTTTTGTAAGATCCAGCAGCATGATTCATCATATCATTATTCCACACCCCTTTTATTAAAAACGTGTTCTCAGACCAGACATGCACTGCAAGTAGAGAATAATAGAGCTTTTCCTAAGCAGATGACTCTTCTGGCATTAAGGCAAAAATGTAGAAGTGCAAGATCTCTTTATGAAAAGATAAACAATTACAGATACAAGGACTCATCAGAAATTATTTCCAAACACTAGTAGTTTTCAGAGCAGCAAGGATTATCAGATAAAGATTACTATAATTCACCAGAAGTTTGGAAACCTTTTTTGTATGAAAAGGAAATTTTTTATACACAATTAAGATCTTCAGACACATGAGTAGAGATGTAAAATTTTGTTCCAGGAGGTCAGCAACAGTACAAATTCAATTAATCCTCTAAAACTATTCCTACATTCTTAGGAAACTATTCTTGAAAATGAAGAAAGTGTGATACTATCAGAGCCAGTGATGAAAAATATTATCTTTCTGGAGAGTTTTCTTCACTTTTATATGTAATACATATATATCACTTTATATATAATATAAAGAAAATCTATGTTTTTCCTTTAACCTTGAAATCATTGCTCCCACATCCTTTCTTCCACTTCTAATTTAAGTATACATTTTAAATTACTTGAAAATCACTGTACACTTACCAATATTAAATTTCACTAAAAAGTATCAGCCCATCATCTTTTTTCCCTTTTCTTGCAGTTTACTTTCAAGGTGTGGCTTTTGACTTGCTTTAACATTACCACAAGAAAGTGTCTAACAGAACACACATTAACTCACTTAACCTTAGGTGACTGTATTTATTGTACTCTTACAGAATCTTTACTGGTATGTTTTCAGCTTTGAGCTCAGCAGGATGCTTGTTGCTGGTGTTCACCTTTCACCCACACACCTTGAATGTTCTTCCCTGTCTAAGAGAAATCATGGACTGTACTTCGTAGCCAGTAAATAAAGCCAGTATATATGAACTCAAAATAACAGAATTGTAACAAAATTACAAAATTGTAATTTCACAGCATAGATTTTGCCTCATCTTAAATGGAGGCAGTGCACACTTAATAATCCCAGAGAGCTATAACACGATGTCTCCCTCCGCTATTTTAATTTTTAGCTGGCATGCATTAGTAAATATGTCAGAATCCTTCTGCCTTTTCTTCATTGAGATGCATACAAAATGCATACTCTGCCTGCCAATACTGTAAAGTGATTTTCATTGTGTGTTTTATGGAACTGTTAGATATGTTGGATGAAATCGTGGTCTCCTTTGAAGTTAAGGAGAGCATTACTGTTGACTTAATGAGACTGAGATTTCTTTTATGTTCAAAGTTAGGCACTGTTTTTCACTTTCTTTTTTATTAAAACATACCTCAGAAAGTTAAAAAGTAAATCAGTACTTTCAGTGTTGCATCCACAACATCTAAAAGCCTAAAAATGTCAATAATTCAAAAATCCCCATAAATGGCTTTGAATGCCAGAAACAAAGTTAGATAAAATTTGTATGAAGTCAGAAATATCTTAAATAAAGTGCTTCCTATTGGCAACAAATCTGAATTGGATTAGCAAACCCTTATAAAAAAGTTCTACAGAATTTATTTCAAACTACAACTGATCTTTTTAAAACCTGCTTACCCCCACGAAATTATAAATGCAACAGGATTTGTGATAAAATATTATGCCAAAAGATTAGAAAAAGAAATACAAAAAAGGTACAGTTCTTTGCTAAAGGCTGTCAGCTTTTACATTAATTTCTAAGGAAGTCAGTTCAATCTATATAGACTCCTACTGGCTGCATCTCTGTTATTTATTCTCTATGGCATTTCCATAGTGCATATGAGATCATACATAGGAGCTATAAGAAACATCACAATTTCAGTTATACCTTTTGATAACTGGAATTTAGAAATTCTTCACACATAAGGGTAGCATTTTTGAAGAGATGACTTCACATTTCAGGATATTTTACTGGGTCTTTGTGCTACAAACATGTTTAGACACATTCAGAGGTCATTCTTCAACAGCTATTTTCTTGAATGAAAGTTGAAAAGCATTTCTTTAAGTACAAGTTTATCTGTTTTTAAGAGAGAGGCTTCTACAGACACCTTCAGTTCAGATCCAGATCCTAAAGAAACTTTAAGCCTTTTTTGAATGGAAAACAAAGATTAACTAGGTTAATGTGCTTTACTTTTCTTACTGTGCTTTAGTATCCGGAAGACAAGGTCATGGCTCACGTTAAAATAATTACACAAGGTTGGAAGATAGTAGAACAAGTATTTGACATTTTGATGCAATGTTTTTCCTCATTATTGAATGGGTATTACAAGAAATGTGGAAAGCTAGCAATCTGACACCTGGTAAGAAAAATCTGCAATAGCTAATCTGAGAGCCCCGAATGCTTAAAGTATCCACTGACATCTAGCAAACATGTCACCATAGTAAAATGGACAACTTCCAGGATGCCTTGGCCAAGTGTTTCTCCAGAAGCAGACTTCTCTGAGTGGATGGCTGCTGATAACCAGCCTATTACTAGGATAGAGAATTTGTGCTTGAGTGCTTTTGGAGCTCTTTCTGACATATATTCCATGTTCAAAGACTTAACCTGTATTCTCAGTTCAGATTAGCTTTAGATAATACATAATAAACAATGAATGTCTTTTAAGAAAGAGAAGTGTGTCTAAATCTCTCAAGTCTCCATCTAGTATTGCCTGAGATCACTTGACAGAATATTAAAATTCTTGTTTGATATAGAAATCAAAATGCTAAAAAATACATTATGTAAATACACACAAAATATTTTTTTATATAATTAATGTGTTAATCAAACATACACGAAACACAGATACTCAAACTTTGCTTTTACTGTATGTCACATCAATCCCCCATTTTTAATCTATGATCTGTCTATTTACACTCTGATTTATACAGAACAAAAAATGCTCACATATATATATATATATAACATGTAATCAAGCCACTTGTCACTTTTCGAAATAGAATTAATTGGATCCTATACTCAGCTCAGAGCTACATCTTATGACTTTACTTATTCATAGCTGCAACTCAGAACCAGGGGGCTATGGATTGCTGTATCTTTCCTTCCCCACAGGTTTTAGCACCCAGGATTAATGCCTGCCTACAGTGACCTCCATCACGGGCTTGTATGGGGTTTCCAATACACTGCAATTCCACCGAGTTAAAGAATTCTATTTCCTTTCTTTGGGGACTTTGCAAACCAATACATGTTTTATTCCTTTTTCCTTTTCCCTCTCCTTTCCTGAAACCAAGTCTTTCCAGTTTAATTTTTTTTGAATCATCTCACGAATTTTGTTTCTGTATTTAAAATAAGAATTGAACATTTTTGACAGATTGTTTTCTTAAACAAGTATCTGTGGGAATCCTGGAGCCATGTACTGTATTATAGGTAACCAGAATAATAACATAATGACTTCCAAACAGCATTCAAGTTGCTTTACTTATTCTAATAAGAAAGAACAAAAGATTTTTAAAAGCAGGATATGTCTGACATTATCAAGGTCCCTTACATGGAGTTACAGAGAATGGGAATAGGTACAATCAATTTATCATGAAAGAATCTCGCTCTGCAGTATACAGAGTATAGAGAATTTGTTCGGTATGCAGCAGTATAATGAAGCAGTGAGAGACAGAGATTAAGCTTTCAGTTTTATTCATATTATGCATAAGAATTCAGAATTCATTCTTTGGAGGATAAGCATCCTAAATCACCTGTAAAACATTTGCCTTATCTTTCAACATTAAAGCAGTGGTAGAAGTACTGCTGAGTTCTAAGAAAAAATTAACAAGCTTAGGAAATCAGTTTAACATGCTGCAAGTCTTCCAGTGAAATGTTAACTTTTTATACACAGAAGTGCTTGTGAGCACTTAGGCCTAGAAAAGCAAACCCACCTCCCCCTCCTTACACCAAATTTTTTTTTTTATTTTTTCGAACTGAGTAGAAAATATGTAGAAGAAAATGCAACTACATATACTTCTGACAGCTCAAATGATACATAAATATAAGGGCTGACAAGGGTTGGTTTGTCATTGTAGTTCACTTCGATCAACTCTACATGGTTCTGTAGGACAATGAAATTCAATGCACTTATAATTTCCAAAAAAGTGAGCTCAGATTCTTTTAAAAGCATTTCTATGTGAAAACGGATCATTTACATGCCAAAAGCACTTTTAATGTGACATATTTAGCACATGTATTATTGAGAACGAAAGCTGCTTGAACTTAGTGAATTTTAAAGTCTATAAAATGGCACCCTGCTGAGCAGAAAGGTAGCTGTTCAGTGAATTTCCCAGTTATGTGATTATTTTGAATAATAGACTTGTACATAACTTTTTACAAAATTAAAGGTATGACATTTGCTTTAGTTCAGTCCTGTAAATTGCACTTTAGAACATAAAGAATGGGCTGATGTATGAATTTGTTGTTCCTCCAAGCAATTTTACTGATTTTTTAAAGAACAGTTTTATGTTTCATCTATTGAGTAACACATCAAACAGTTATCTTAGTAGATTTAATGAGCATTCATGTATAACTTAACACATATGAGGAAGAGTCAGGAACCTCAAAAATAAAAGTATCGTGTATTACCTTGGTTGCCTGGACTCACCCAGACCAAAATGCAAGATGATGACTAGCTTGATGAAAAATCCTAACACATACAAAGCTTAATTAAGGGAAGCATCAGGTAGTACAGAGACATAAAAAACTCATTTAATTTGGCTGAGGTTCTCTTTGACTAGATTAAACATAGCGCACACTTCAATGTCATGGAATTATGCAGTGCTACCTGGTTCCATACAAAGAGGAACCAGCAGGAGAATAAGCTTATCTTGGATTTTATTTTAATTTATTTTTTTGTAAATTTGTTGCTAATCAGGAAAAACACAAAAATATAAAATACACAACAGAAATCCTCCATGTGTGATACACATGTAAATAAATATATATATTTTCATTAGACCTTGGACAAAGGGTAAAAAATGCTATTTTTTTTGGCATGAGATACATTCAGTTGAAAAACAGCATCCATAACAATGGTGCTTGCATCTACTAGCATTGGTGTCACATTGGCCACTGATAAAAAATCATCTGCATCAATGAGCAAAGTAACAACTTTTATCACCAGAGACCAAAAAGATTCATCATGACTACCTACAGTATGATACAGCACATAGCCCCAGTTAAAGCTAAAAAATGAAGAAACTATTTACATTTAAGCATGAGCTTAAGCACTTTGTGGAATTTGGGTCTATGAAACAGAATTCAGACGATGAAATAAGCATTTATGAAACATATTCAGGATGCTTTCTCACTGTAATTATTTTGTTCACACTATGTATATAGTAATCCATAAATAAGGTGCTTGCAAGGAGTACAAGATAATCCTTTCTTTCAGGGATCACTGTTCTTTTAACCTAAACACCAATACCAAACAAACACACACCATAAATTGACTCTACTTGGAGCGATTAAGGAAGAGAGCAAGTCTCTGGTGATTTGTAAAACCCCTGCGCTCAGTATCAAAAAACCTCCTCTAACAGTACAAACAAATCGTGCAAATATTTCTTGCACTTTTAAACAACTCAGGGGCTAGGCAACAGAACAGTAAGAATAAACTGGAAAAAGAACATTTGAAGAGTTCATCCTTTTATTATACATATATACATATATATAAAGGATGTTTTCAGAAAAGATATACGGAGGTATAAGACCAAAATAATAACATTTGATATTGCACATGACACATGACCCTTAATTGATCACTTCCTTTCCTTCTACATTTCATTCCCTTAGTGATGGGACTGAGGAATTTCATTTTCTTTTGACTTCAAATCTGATGGAAAAACAGAAAACTAGAAATGAAGATTCCAGGGCCAAATGAACCCAATAATTTATCACAAAGGGAATGAAACTCTCTGCTAGGTATGGAAGCAAAGGCAAAGCATTTAAAATTTGGGGGGTATTCAGGGTTCCTTATGACAGACTGCAGTCTGTTAAAATGTGCCCCTAGAAAGGACAAAGGGCTTAAATGGCAGATGGGACACATCACTTCCTGAACACACATCCACAGGAGTGTAGGTGCTTTGCCAGGTGTTTTGTGCCTCAACTCATAGCTCAGACTGATGCATTACAAATTAAACAAAATGAATACATTAATTCAAAAAAATTTGCTTCCTTGACATATTTTTTATGTGTGCCATTAAAAAAAAAATACTAGATTTTCAAAATTTAGTAAATGTGACAGTTAAACAAAAGTAAGGGCTTAAAACAGTTACCCATTCATTTCTGAAACATGTTTTGATGGATTGCTCAGATCACTCCCTATTCCTCGTAGCCTGTAGTAATCCAACAGTTACTAATCTAGACAAATGTTAGTGGGGGGAAAAAAAGGTTGCTTTTAGCAGACATGCGGCAAGGTTTTAATTTGTAGCTGATAATTTGCTACTGGAAGCTTACCCTGATTAGTCTTCTTATGGCACTAACAGTTTTTGAGGTAGTGTGAATTACCTACTGTGTATGTTTTTACCACCCATTCAGGGATGAAAATGAGTTACAACCTAGGCCTCAATTAAAGCTTGAAATAAGAAAACCTAAAACTTCTTTTATGTCCTCACTTCTAAAGAATAGAATTAGTTGCTTCTGATAGTATTGGAATTGTAATTCACACTCCTGGAAATCCAGCAATGGATCTTTCAACCCTTTTCAACGAAGCACATTTCAGCTGTTACCCAATTATGCTGCCTTTGCTCCAAGTCAAATCATCATCCAACAGCTGAGAATTGAAACAGACTCCATTTGTGAAAATGAATGGTGTATTTATCTGGTAATGCAGAATGTTTTTAAGTGTTACTCTAGCTGTCGTGTAGAAATTAGGATGTTATTGCTTGTTCTATTAATTCTCATTTCTGGGAAACTGATTTGTAGGTTGGTTTCATCAGAGCGATATGGTAGGCTTTTCTATCAACATTATATGCAAACCATGCCATAGACATTACAATGAGCAATGTATTGCCCATAATCTAAGCATCTGGCTTAAAATAAAGGAATCATCATAGGAATCATTATTTCTTGAAGGAGAATCCATATTATCCTGTTTGTAGACTGGTACTTAATAGTTCACTAATCTTAACTGATCACCTTCGCACAGAATGATAGAAACTAGATGGAACTAATGAATACAAATAACAAAAAATAATATTCCCCTTACCTAGCTGTCCCGGTTTTCTCTCAACACTTCGCAAATATTGTTCAGCTATTGTTTAGGGCACATTGTAATAAATAGCAAGACACAAAGCATCCTTCACTACTACCCTGCAACCTAGTACAGCAATTTTTGCAAACTTTCACAGTAGCATGGAGTCTTATTTTAGGTTTCATTAACAATACTTTTAAGGAAGGAAAATTGGGACAAATGATAATGGAAAAGATAATTATAATTATTTTATTCTGTCGCTGTTCACAGATTCCCAAAGATGATTTGAGACAGCGTAACAACAATAAACAGTAACACAACTGGTAGGTGTTGAGGATAGCTGATAAGAAATGGGACATTCTTCATTAAATTAAAAAAAAAAAATTGACAATCCAGAGGTAGAGGAGTCATGGGGAACATTCTGGCATACAAAAAAAAAGACATATTTATTTAGTGGCTACCCTGTGAAATGAGGTGCAATCACTGCTTCTTAGCAAATGCCAGCCACTGTAGCTTGATTAAGGCTATCTGTACTGAAGTAAGTTCTCCTCCCAGTTCTGCCAAAGTAAGGGCAGGGAAAGAGAAGGAATACACAAGCAAAGGAAGGCTACCATACTGATGAGTGGCAACTGACAGCTTTTGTCCTCTGTGTTAAATTTCCTCCTACAACAGTTTTAAAGAACTGTACACAGATTACAATAAACCTATCAGTTTTAATCTCTATTAAGTAAATTTTTCTCAGGCAGAAAAATTGTCCAATATATGTATTTCTTTCTCCTCTGTGTATATTATCATTATGTATGTATCTGATATATGTACTTTATGCACAGATACGTACATATTCATATCTGCCTGTTCATCTTTGTATTTGTGTTAAATGGACTTATTTAGACTTCCTTTGTCTTTTACCCCTCATTACCCTTTCAGTAGCAGTTTTTGTCATGCAGTCACTCTCAAGTTCATTTTTTTTTATTGTAAAAGTGACATTTAGAATAATGAACTTAATCTAATTCCATTTTTATAATAAAAAGGACAGATTCTTAGCTGCCATAAACTGGTATATCCCCTGTGAGGTCAGTACAGATTCATGGCACTTGAGTTTGATTTTAAGAAGGCCTACCCAGTGCAAATAGTTCTTTCAAAATGCTTAAATTCTACAAGGATTTTCTCCTAGGTTTATCAGACTTCATTTTGGGCAGATAATTTAGGCTCACACCTGTCCTGTCTTTCCTCTATCAAAGTCTCCTGTGGAGACTCTCTCTGTCTTTCTCTCAACAAAAAGTAGTAACGCTTCCAGAATGAACACAATCTCTGAACTGCCTAACACCAGGAATAAATTTATACCTTTCTTATTTGTTTTTCAGATTTGAGGTCATAGCATTGCAGTCAGTAAGCTTCTCCAAGATGGTACAAAGTTAAAAAATCTCAACTGGCTAATGAGAATTCTGTCTTTGTCTAGTGATTGCCACAGAAATACTACAGTATTGTTCACCACCACTGTTCATCACATGACACTGCTACCTTATGAAACTGTCTGGACCAGAAAGCCTTAAATTGAAATAAAAATAAGGTATGGGTCGAACCTTTCACTGTGTATAATCAGGACAACACAGACTTTTATACTAACCCTAAAGGAGAAGCTGGTTTCTGCTACCCAATATCTCATTTGTAGCTATTCTTTCATTTAAATGAATGTCCAGTCACTGGTTGCCTGCAATACATTCATTTTGAGAATTTGCAAGGCATTACTCAGGGTGACTAGTCACCCAGGTCACTTTTTCTTATTCTGCAGCTCTTTTGATGATGCAAATGTTTCGGATATAGGATGAGCGAGTTATGAACGCCCAACAGCAGGTATGCCTGTTTACACCCACATTTTCCTCACACAAACTCAGCTACTCACAACATGTCTGCCTGTCCTGTTATACTGAATTCATGACAGTGGTCTCAGAAAGCTTATTAAGTTGTCCCTTCTATTGTGAATTAAGACACAACTAACGTTTGTCCTACATTTGTTTCGTACTGCTTACAACAGAAGTGAACAAAATCAAGTATCTATTTTAGCAGTAAAGAGTTTTAAATTGTTTTTCTATCTCCCCCAAACTGAAAATGAAAAGGCCAAGTATGAAAGAATTTAACAGTTTCAGAAGTTTTAGACTTTAATTACATCTTCAGACACACTCAATATTCAGCCAGTTTTAATAAAGATCTAAAAATAATGATGTGCATGCATTCCAACAGCAACAAATCTGGGAGGTTCAAAACTAATTTGGTATTATGCAAGTTGACATTTCCCCTTTTTATCAGGGTATAGGTAGATTTGTTTCTACAGACTTGGAAGTAGAAAGTATTTGGAGAATATACAACATCTGAAAGACCTATTTCTTGTACTGAAAAAGAAATTCCCTCATTTGATTAAAAGTGCAGATCTGCTTGAGATGAAACCACCATTAGAATATAGAATATTAGAGAGAATTTCTTTTAGAAGGTCCTATGAGTAGAAAAACAGAATGCCTCAGCTCATCATGCCTGTTCGTAAGACTACAGGGAATGCACCTACACCACATCCCTTACACCACACACGTGAAAGATTAAGTGTCAGGCTAGGTCTATAATTTTTTCTAAGTAGTGCACATAGGGTCCTGCCACACATAAACTTGGTAAGTATAATAATAAGCAACTATCTTGTGCAACACAAAATCCAGTTTGTACGGTGCTTTGAAACATCAAGACGTTTCAAGGTAATTTACCAGAGACATACAATAATTGAATAATACAGTCTGCAGTTCCAAGCTAATGACGGTAAGCAAAGGGAAAACAAGTGAGTCTTCTCTACTATCAAGGTAGGGAATCTTTCTGTTCCTTAATCTTCTCCTCTCCTGGGGCTGTCAATTGTGCAAAATGGCTTGAAATTATGGATTTTTTTCTCATGGACTACAATTTGCTCAGGGACTATTCAAGTAAACAAAGTCATTCAATTTATGATCTGGTTGCCTCTTTCCCTACTATATTTACAATGCATTTTCTGTAATTGTTACAATATTGATCAAGGAGTGTTTTGTAAATATTCTATGGAGTGGTGTGGTCTATGTGTAGAAAAAGTCAGATGATGTCAGTGCACATTTATTTTCTATACAAAAGAGATGCACAACATTCTTACTCTGATCAAGTCATATTTTTGATCCACGTTGCATAAAAAAAAAAAAAAAAAGCAAAGCCTACAACCTGACAAACACCACAAGCTCAATAAAACTGGAGTTGTGGCTCTATTGAAGCCAGTATCATTTACTACTGACTTCAGTGCTACAAGCATTGTACTCTGAAAGTTAAAATGTACAGTTTCCAAACAATATAAAAGAAGCTTCTTTTGAAATAGAAGAATAACCTAAGTAGACTTCTTCACTATATTAACATAGAAAAAGGAGAAAAAAAAAAGAAGTAAAAACTAGTACCTAGCCACTGTGATGTTTGTTTTATGCATTTAGTACTCTGTGGATTATCTGTGATGCATATGATTTCCTGTGTGCATCTTCTATGATATTCACCACCAAAACTCTATACTGAAGCTACTTCAGCTAAAAAACACTGCTAAATTCTTTATGCCTCCTCCAGTTCCTTACCAAATGCTCTGAAGAGAAGAACATTTAAATTACAGCATGGCTTCTTTGATAGATATGTTAACATTTGGAAGAGGTGCCCAGAGCAGCATGGTGGAGTGAGCACTCCTTGTGGAGTCTCTCTGATCTGCTGTTATAATTCCAGCTCTGTATGCAGGTTTGGGGGCTTCACGTGCGTTTCCTTATGGCCCTAGGTGACACAACAAGCAAGCAGAATTGTACTCACCAGAGCTTTATCAGACGTACTCTATGTCATGGCTCTGCAGCCTGTCCCTCAGCGACAGGCTCACCACTTCACATTCCTGAGTCTCCAATCCCTCTTCAATCTAATCACCTTCTGAAACCAGAGGCTTTCTCTCACTCCAATTTGATTTGTTACTCTACAGTAATCGTGTATAGGAAGTTACATAGCTATGTTTTCCACAACCCAGAGGCAGGCTTTTGAACTTTCTAATATGCCAAGGCACAAAACCCAGCGTCACAAGTAGGGGTAAACATGCACTCTGGTCCCATGGGGAGCAACATAAGAGGTGCACCTTATCCATTCATGCAGTTGCAGAAGGGCTGCTACATATCAGTGTATGGGGGACAGTGACTCCTAATGCTGCTTCAGCCCAGGGCCTCTCTAAGAAACACAGCCCTTGGGTAGGACACCGGCCTTTCACTCCCTCCAGTTCAGCAGTACATCCTGCGCCAGGCACATGAAGGGGGCAAGAGACTATGGAGTCATGCTTACAGTCAGTGCAATATGAGAAGAAAAAAGTGTGAAGGAGCGAGATTAACATCACCTATGAGAGTGTACAAAATATTGATGAGCCAGTATTTTGCAGGTTATGACAGTCGTCTGCGCATTCCTGTGTACAGATGACAGAGAGCAGACTAAGCAGTGAAAGACAAAGGTTTTAGTCATCAATTGGCTCCATTAACTACAAAGCACCTACAGCCTGACTGTTGAGCAATGCTAATCATTCTCATCCTGCTTCACAACTGCAATGCACAGAATGAGAATTCATGGTTGTAAACAATAACAAGAAAAATATTTTTTAATTCTTAACGCACCCAATGTCTGAGCATTGACAGGGTCTGTCAGTGGAGCGGGGTGAGCACAGAGCCACACTCCCAAGGAAGGGAAACCACGAGCGAATAGCAACAGCACTTTGCTCTGCCCTACCACTGACCCCAGCTGCAATCAGGGCACACCACACTTTAAACAAGGAGCAACGGGGGTGAAGTGAAAGCAGTTCAGCTCCTTTGCTGCTACAGGTCAGTTCTGAGCAAAAACTCTTTTGAGAAAAGACTACCAATTTAGGTGAATTATGTGTGGTGGCTTTGTGATGCAGATTAGTGTCCATGAGGGACTGGGATGAAAACACTGAACTCATTGTGTATGCACATATAGATTATGTGATAAAGTTAACTATAAATTAAGAGATCTATACTGTCATAAAAACTGTCTCAATAAGACCATTAAAACTGTATAGTAGCTGCATTTTAGATTACTAGACTGTGGGTCCGAGTTTTTATTTATTTCTTCTACTGAAACTGCACTCCATATGCGACTCTTCCAGGATTTTGGAGATACAGTGAGAAGCTTAGAAACAGCACACTATTCTAAAATGAAGCAGAGATGTCTCTCTTTCAGCCAGCTGTGTCTCCATCAGTTTCAAAACCTTTTTTTTCCCCTCAAACATCAGAAAAAATACAAAATATAGGAGAAGGAGTTGGGCTGGGTGGTTAGTTCTGATGAGCTGAAGTGAATCTGAACACCATTAAATATCTCTAGGTTCTTTTTTGGGTGAAGGTTAATTTTTGGCTTAGTAAGATGTCGCACTACAATTTCTGAAACTTTATTCCATTTAGATATTGTGATTGATCACTACCAGAAAGCAATATAATGCTGAAAAATGCAGAACCAAGATTGAAAATAATTCCTTCAAAATCTATCAAAATAAATTTAAAACATAAATTAAACTTTAAAATGGACTTTAAAGAGTTGCAGTGAAACTAGGCTCCTGTACTGTGCTCTGTGTCCCTAATTGTGCTTCAACAACAGCCTGCAACCTCGGGAAAATTTTAAAAAGTCATCTTAAAATAGTCTGCAGTATGCAACTTATGTCTAAATAGAAAGACCAGTGAACAAGAGTTGAAATGAGCAATTCTATCGAAAACACAGATTTTGACATCAGCTAATGTAAGTCCTTCAGAAGTAAGATTCCCCTTCTTTTTTGTTTCCTGTAACAGGCTGACAACTGAAGTGCTCCATGGAACATCTCACTACTTGCCATTCTTCAGGGGACAGATGTGAAGGCTCCTCTGCATTAACACCGCTCAGAGGAAAGTTCAGCTGCCCGAGGAGAGTTCTGAAGGTCAGAGAAACTGTGGCAAGACCACATGCAATGGATCTTCATATACACCACACGTGATGCAAGTTAAGATAAGCAATGACCTGCTTTGTAGCATTATTTTACCTGCTTCTTGTAGAAACAAAGAAAATTTAAAGGAGCAAAACATTTAAATAACTAACAAGCATCTTAAGTTACCATAAAAAGAACCAGGTAGATATGACACCACATAAAAACAGGGCAGGGCAGTTGTTCTTTTAATGTCTAATCTGGTTTATGGGTAGCAAACTCTTCTGCCTACTCTGAATTTTTCAGTTTCTTTTTATTATTTCAAAGTCTACCTTTATAGCTCTCAGGCTTATTCTGCACTATTAAAGCATCCCATTTGCAACCTCAACCACAGAAGACACAAACCACATTAGCAGAAAGTGGTTATTTATGTTCGCTATAGATAAGATGCTCCCCTTATCTATGGATCCTCCTGTTTCTCTGCCAAAAAAATCTGTCAAGTCTGTCAAGCGTGGGCCAACTGTGGGCAAACTTTCTGTGCTTCCTAGTCTGATTTGAAAAGATTCTTCTACAGAACCATACCTTCCCATAACAACATTTATTTTATCCTCTCTTTTGGGACATTCCCATTGACAGCAGTAAATGACTTTTAATCTTCAAATTCAGCCACTGATCCTTCATTCCCACAGCACACTGGACACACACTTTGACTGGACATAGGAAAACTTGGTTTAGGGCAGGGTAAGTTATTACCATGGCATTTAGTTACATTATGCAGGTTAAATGAACTAAGAACTGACGTGCTGACAGGTCCCACAGGCAGTCTCAGTGAAGAATTGTCACCAGATCTGGGTGTTTCTATTGTGTGAAACTGGTATTGGGCTTGACCCTATTTAAAATTTGTGTCACTCATCTGGCAGTAAATAAACAGTCAAGACTAATAAAATGAACAAATAACACGGAGATAAGAAAGTGTTCAAATAAAATTCAGGAAAGCTATGGCTAGCAAACAAAATGGTATAGTATGCTAGGTCCCTCCATGCCAAATACCGACATAACTAGAAGCAAAGCTATATGCTGAAGAACAAGAAATGAATATTCAGAACAAGAAACTCACTACATGTTGGAAAAAAAAATGTCTGGCTGGGATTGGAAGTTACAAGAGAAAAGTGTCCTACCATGGGCTTCCTGAGCATGTGGAAGGGCTTCTGTGGTGAGTGGCTGAGCAGTCCCTCTGTGCTCCCAGAACACAACTTTACAAGACTGCATTGCCACGTGATAGCAGAGTCCATGTTGTACCTGAATGGTTCAGGCTCTCAGATCAACTCAGCCACCTAGGCTGAAGCTGATAAAAGCAATGACATCAAAATTGTGTTTCTGTGAATAATTTTACATGAGAGAATGAGCAAAGGAACTTAGTGGCAGAATAAATTAGTATAGTATCCACTCATTGTTAAAGAAATACTGCAATACAAATCCTAGCTTAGGTCACACTGAAAATGAGTTTTGATGTCTTTTGCTGATTCTTATTTTTCCATTTGAAAGGACCAGATAGGAACAGCAATGGCATCACAGGTCACAAGCTACATGCTTTTCAGGGACCCATCTTCTTGCGATGCCTGTCTGTATCCAAGTATACAGGTCTCATAAATAGCACATTGGGATGTGACATTTTTAAAATAACAATGAAGAAAACTCTAAATAATTAACCCTGAGGGAAATACGTCATGTTAATGGTAAGCATATTTTTCATCACTCCATCAAACAAAAAATTTTGAAAAAAACATAGTGACTTTCTTCCCCAGAGAATATGAAAACTGTAGCATGACACTGTAACAACGTGCAAAGTAAGCACATTCTTAAGAAATGAGGCTCAGCTCCTAGAGGCATGTTGCACACTGCCTCGCTGGACAGGAAGGCTACACGTGGCTAGTTCTAGTCAGAAGTATTTGGCATTGGGTCGCATGACTATGGGCATTTTAAGGACCCACATAATTAGACTACAGTGAGCTCTACTCTGCCACAGAAACTCCAGACTAAATGCTTTGTTATCTCTGAAGCCTTTTAGAGGTCTCAGGGGGTCGGAGCACAGTGACTGCACAGTAGTGCGGGTCCTCACCAGCATGCTGACAGAGTCCCATCCACTGTGGCCATGATTAGGCAGCTCTGAAGTGGAAGTATTAGGCTGAACCAAAAATAAACAAAATAAATGCACTGACTGGGAAAACAGAAAGGTAAGTTCCCCAGGGAACTGGACAGGTACCTCAAAGATGTCTGGTCTGGGTTAACACCTAAAAGGAGGCTTTTGTGTGGGTCCACAAACTAAGCCCTGCCACATCTTCATATGGTTCTGTAAAACATGCAATGAATCAGGACCCTCAATGAGTAGTGCTAGAGCAGATGCAGGATCAGGTCCACTCAAATACAACATTGCATAAGTAAGAAACATAATACATTTTTTGTTTGTCTGTTGCACCCACCTATTTCATGCACTCTTTAAAGCTCGCGGAAACATACTCAAAGTTACCTAGTATATTTTTCTGACACCTCTGCAAAACTCATATCTAATAGTTTCCTTGAAGTCACTGTTGTTGTTTTTCAGTACCAGTATTCACGTATTTTAACCATGAAAGGGTGTTTACTTTAAAAAAAAAAAAAATAAAGGTGTTTTTGTTGTGATAAGTATTTCCTTTCAGATTTGGAGATTTTTATTGGCAATTCAACACATACAGTGTTGAAAAAGGAGTCAGGCTGTGTTTTGTAATAAAGCTGAGAAAGGAAGGAGGGAATACAATAAAACAGAAACTTGTAACGTGATTCTCTAAGGGGGAAATTGGTTTTATGTATTAAGACAGGCTTATAAATATGCTAAAATTAAATTTAGCATAAACATGTATCATTCATCCAATATAGTGTAACGTAATTGTAAAAATACAGAAAAAATAAATGGAAATACATCAATTTAATTTGCTCTTTTTCTTTATGGGTTGATATTAATGACTAAAAACACACAAATAGGAAATTTATACAATAGTCACCACATTTCTTTACCTGTTGTTTCAAAGGCAATTTCATTTTCAGTTGTAATTGTTTTAAATGGCTTTTACAGCAACACAACCACAGGCTATTGCCACTTGTCTTATGGAAACACCCCACTTTCACAACTCTCTGAACCATAAGGCCATGTGAGTGTTGTAATTTCTGAGCAGCAGGCCAAGCATATGTTTTTATACAATTGGAGTGTAATGGTTTGGGTGTGATCTGAGACAATGCCAGATTAGTTGAAAACAATATCTAAAAGCTTGGAAATACAGAATTCTGAAATACATTGTGCTTGATATTTGGAAAAGGATATCTGTACGTAATTTTTTTGCCACTTTTCTTATGATAGTAAATAAAAATAAATGATGAAAGAATATAGAAACCCTGTGTCCACTCGTTTTTCTCAAGACAAGAAGTTATACCTTAAGCGAGCAAGCACCGTGCCCTGCAAAGGAAGGAAAATAGTTCAAAGGCTACAGTCAGCTGAAAAGGAGGCTAAAGGTCTGTGCACAATTGCTCCCTGACATTTCTGCATGTAATTACCATCTGTCTATTTTAGACAGACACCTATCTCGCTGTTTT
Source organism: Anser anser (assembly GCF_964211835.1). NCBI lineage: Eukaryota > Metazoa > Chordata > Aves > Anseriformes > Anatidae > Anser > Anser anser. The sequence goes on along the minus strand of NC_139725.1, from coordinate 26,563,645 downwards.
TGCATTCAGTCACCCCATTTGCATGCACACTTATGGTAATTGCAAGTGTAAATATAGTGGGGAAATTGACCTCAGGCCTTCATTTTTATTTTTACTTTTTAAAAAATGTGGTCCACATTTATAACAGCACAGTCAGATTTACCATTACAAGATTCTGCTCCTCATAAATATATTTGGGTTTTTATTTCATTCTAAATATTCACAAGTGAAGGAAATGAGAAGGGGAGAACAGCTGTAAGTAAGAATAAAGACATGTTTGAAGGAGCAGGCAGAGTTTAGGCTAAGAAATATAGTGACAATATTGTGATTTACAGATCAAACATTCCAGCCAGAAGCTCTGTAGGAAAGCAAGATATAGTACGGTTCCAAATAACAGGATAGCTCTTCAGCTGATGCAATTCAGCAAAGCTCTACTGGAAACAATGAAGTTATGCTGATTTACACTGGCTTGAGCTCTTGCTCAATATGTTTATAGCTTAATGGCTCAATATTAATCTAAAAATCAGAAAAATAACAACTTGTCATTTATTTAACCCCAGCATGATGGAAGGTTAAACTAAATACAGAAAGCCCATAACAAATAGCAGGGACATTCTAAGGTCACCAAATGAAGGCTGTCGTTTTTGTATTCAGGCCAATGATAAAAGAGTTTTTAAATGTTTGGACATTCAATCTATGTAGTGCCACAACCTGAACATACCCCTTTGCCAAACACAGGCTCACTAAATCCTCTTGGAATGTTGTTTACCTCTGAATAAATCAAATTTGACAGCGTAGGTTAACTTTACAGATTCATTTTTCAATCACAAGTGATTGATATTTCTTACAGAAAGAAAGCTACAGAATTCTTACTACGTTACCGACTATTGGAAGTCATATTGTTCTTGGGTGTCATATGGAAATCCAAGCCATTTTTCAAGTACTTTGTTTCAGAGTCATCCACCCTCTCTGTGAGAACACAGTAGTGAGTGTACTCAAATGAAGATAACCTAGCAGAGATAGTTTATCAATTATTTTAAGTCGGTGTCTGTCTCCCAGAGGCTGAACATGCTGTACTGCGCATTTTTCAGCAGTGGGCCAGTACAAAAATCTTAAATCCATTATCCAGGCTTATGTCACACAACAATAAAGAATAGGCTATTGCAAGAAACTGAATGAAAGCTGAGATATGGGAAGGTTTATTGTTAGTTGATTAAAAACAAATCATAACAAAATAGGGAAGGGAGCTTGAAGCAATCTCTATCATTTTATTATATACATATATATATAAAAAAAAATCTTTTGGAGAGGCCAGAAATAATTTAAAAAAATCTTAATTTTAAAAATTTCTATGTATATCTTACTCCCTTAATTAAAAAATAAATATGCATATGAAATATGATGTCAGCAAGAATGTTCATATATTGCATTTCTTGTTTGTTCAACTGAATCTGCTATTTTGGCTACTAGCTGTTTAATTATTATATGTAATATTGCTTAAGGCTATCTGATATGGGTGTCTATGAAAAAAAATGGTTGTAATTCACTTTTATTATTATAATGACCTTGGTCTATGACAGGACTGAATTAAATATCAGTAAGAATTTACACAATTCACCATGCTCATGTTCATGCCACTTAACATTCAGTGTTTAACTGGAGCACCTAAGTCAGGTGGATGGATTTAGATGCACATTTGTCCCGAGGCTCTCTGTACTGTCAATGAAGACTGATAGGCACTGCCAAAAGGCAACTCAGGCCTCAGATGAATGGAATTACCCTTTGGGGTGCCTGCTGCCTCCATTTTCCATAGAGGGAGCCTAGGATAAGTACGTTTCTACTCTCAGTGCTTCTGCTGAGTGCCTAACAGTTATCTTGGAAAGTACATTATATACACATTCTGGGGAACAGGTATCTTAGGTATCTTTTTCTTTCTTTTTTTTTTTTTAATATTTAATATTATAATATTATGTCAGAACATTAAGATTTCCCAATTGTAAAGTCAACATCTAGTTGACAAAAAAAAAAATAATAATAATCCAATGTTCAAATCAACAGCCTCACATAGGATTTTCCCCGTATCTCATAACAACATAGTCTATAAGTGCTTGAACACCTACTGTTTCTCAAGCAACATCAGCTAATTTCTAGAGTCATATATCTAGGTACTCATCAATCTTTATTTTTTTAATCTAGTCTAAAGCTATTGTCATATGGTCCCAGATACCTTCATTACAGATGGGCAAATAACTTATTTGAGAAATTTACTTTCTACCTACTCATATATTACAAACAGGCTCTTAAGAGCTCTTAAGACTCTTCTTTTGGGGATCTGCTTTTCTGGGGAAGCAGGAAGGGGACTGATAAGTATCGAGTACTCATAAGTTGTTATTCATTCAGAGCAGCTAGGGTGCATGTTTGTCTCTTTAGATTATAGATGTAAATCCCAGAGATGTCAACTAAAGCATCTCCCCTGGTTTGCTGAGTAAACCTCCTTCCCTGAGTAATCCACCAGTTGTTGGGTAAAGTAGTCTCAGACTGAGAAACCATTCATCTGCTGAGTGAATGTTGTAATTACTATACTACTGTATAAAGAGAACCACTATCTCCACTACTCTCATCATTTTTAAAGGAAAAAAAGAATCCTCATTTACTTCTTTGAAAGTAGAGGCCTACGCACCTATCTTCAGGAAGGATGCAATGCTGTGGGTCTCAAAAAAATATACCACCCTTTGCCTTGAAAAGACACTCTCAAGAGCATGGCTTCAGACTAGACCCAACCATTTCTGGACTGAGTTTAAAGCTTTTGTCCATTCCACTTCCATGCTTTTTTTGAGACTCTCATTTGAAACGTCTTACAGGGCATCTTAAGTACCTCAATTGCACAGTCTTCTAGGCTAAACCTTGAACTAAGAACTTGAGTTTGGTATCAAAGCTCATTTTTTTTTTTTTTTAATTATTTGGATTGAGCATAAATAATACTGTCAGGATGAGAAAATCATTGAGACATCACCTGCTAATTAGTGGCTGGGAGAGCACACTACAGAAGCACTGCTCTCTTACCATCTTGTTGTCTGGACGCCTTTGCTACCAGCTACTAACAGAGAAAGGATTCCGAACCCAGTGTCCCCACCTGCATTAGCAAGTAGTGTGATCAAATAAAAATAGATCTGTGCAGCAAAACAGTCAGTGCCAAGTACTCACCGTATACACTAACCTTGTATCAGATGAGTTTGCATCAGCTATCCCTACCACGCTGCCATGGACTTACTACCCATTAGCAATTCAAGTGGATTAAAAGTACTTATGGAACACATCTTCTGGTTTGGCACCAGCTTGGAGTCCAGCCGGCATGCTCAGAAACCATGCCAAGGTGTGAACTAAAACTTGATCAGAGGGGACTACTGGGATATTCACATGCTCCTTAGCCAAAATAAAATGCTAATTGACATATACCCAGTGTGTCATTGCAAATTTGTTTTCTGCCAGACTGCTGTCCTACAACATATACATAATTTTGCCTATTTACTTTCAGTATTAGAATTCCTTCTACTAGGAGATTAGAAATAAATGTAGTTTCCACAGACGGAATACAAACTTTAAAAGATCTGTCAATACCCAGGGATTTATTTTTATTTTTATTTTTTGTAATATTTGTAGGAAAGAACCAAAATGAAGAGTATCTTCTTGCCAGAATTTTAAAAAATCATTACAGTTACTGCTACATGCAGTAAATTTATGCTCAATAGTCCTCGTTCCATTTCCAGCACCATATACATTCTGATATCCTGATCATACGGAAAGACTGTTCAGTACTCTTTTGCTTTTCCAAAAGGATTGCCTATAGAGTCTCCTCTTTGAGGAGGAATGACCTAATAGGAGGATGTAGGATGGTTCTAGACAGGAGTAATCAAAGAAGTAAGCAAGACAGGATATTTAAAACACACATTTATTTTTTTTATGTTTTGTAATAAAAGAGAAACAAATAAATAAGTACAGACTTTTCTTTCCACTTTGTATTCAAAATTTGGATTTCAAAATCTGCTATGAAGTATTTTAAGGCACACAATTCACATCAGACACTTTGGAGGTCAATTTTTGCTAATGTAAGTTATTTTCACTTGAACATCCAGTTATTTTCAAGTAGTGCTGTTCTAGACAGACTAATGCAGAGTTCAAACAGGGCTGAAAAGTAGACTTTCCTCTAGTTTTATTTTCATGTAAGAGTAAGACAAGTATTTTACAAGTGACTTAGGAGGAAAACAAACAAGCAAGAAGAGCACAACTTTGAAAGTTACACACCAATTCTAGTTCCCATGGTTCTCAGCTGGATGTATAGTTGGAGTTGGATAGGCATTTTTTCTTGTTTTAACATTTCTCCACACTAGTACACTAGAGGAAGAATTCAAGACTTTCCAAGGACTTGCAGGGAAAGAAAGACAAGCAAGGAAGAAAAACATGGACCACCAAGTTCCAAATACCAGTAAGACAGTGTCCATTATAGCCACGTAGGATGTGATAGATGTGGGTTCAAGTTTTTGATTAACCTAAGGCTCCCATTTCCAGAAGATGAGCTCTCTCCACTCTGAGTTGGACTCGATGATCCTTATGGGTCCCTTCCAACTTGGAATATTTTATGATTCTATGATTTAACTACCCAGCTGTATATCTGAGTAGGATGAAGATTTTCCACTTACATCAGTTCTGTAAAAATTTAAAGATCCTTTATATTGTTGCACCTACATAGGTAGCTAACCTAGTCAGACTAATCAAGATCAAAGTCTTTAAATTAGGTCTTGCATCTACCAGAGAAATTACACAAGCAGGCAATTGTTTGCAATGTTGCAAGTTGTTCTAACCTAGCAATTCTTTTCATTAAGGAAAAAAAAAAAAAAAAAAAAGATCTTATATTAGCAGCTATTGGCTTCTATCTAGTAGCCTTACTTTTTTTGCCATATCTTTTTTTGAGTAAAAACTGCCATCATTTATTAACTCCCTTAATTTAGGGAAGCAACTGCAGAAATGATTGTACTTCACAGAAATTTCCCTCCGTCTGGCTGCCTTCAATATAGAGGTGCTGAAGAAAGTGATTACATCTAACAACTGGAGTTAGATCTAAACAGAAGAGTTAGCTGTTATGACCCAGCCATGCATAAAAAGCAAAGAAGAATGTTTAGTGCAAAGTTCAGAGTTTAACAGATGTGCAGTCATCAAGTCCAGCCAGCTCTCACTTCTGCCTAACGTAGGCCACACAGCCAAATCCAGTAATTGATACAACGCCTGACAAGGGAACTGCCCTTATTTTTGCTCAAGATTCCTGACACAGTTATTTAACCATCCACCCATCTATCCATCCAGCTTTCTACCTTTTAATGGTAACCTCCTTTCTCAAACTCTCCCCTTCTCTCACCCTAAACAGCTGCAGTATGTAATGTACGCTATCATTTTCGTATAAAATTGTTCCTAAAAATTATCATAATGAAAATATTGTTATGTATTTTATCTTCTATTTACAATAATCTTACAAAATAATAATTGTATTTTGCTCTACTGTAAGGACCTTAAATATTTGGATATATTCAAAATTTAATTGAGGGTCACAACATCCTCATTCCTCTGAGGAAGTCAGATGTTGTTGAGAAAAAGATAAGCAGAACTGATCCGGTGTGATGCAAAGCTTTTCAGACTTACTGAAGCCTTGGCAACAATCTCATTACCCTCAGCATAGCCAGGATTTCACCCTTGATGTTAATCTGAAACTTCCTTCAACAACTGAATCACTTTGTTTGTGAAACAAAAAGGTCTCCATAACAAAATGACTTGTCTTGTAAGATTTCCAGTACTTCTAGATAAAAAGCAAACACCAATGAGATAAAAGATAATGACAAAAGATAACAACTGAGTGGTGCCCAGTGACAGGACAAAAGGGAACAGGCACAAACTGAAAGACAGGAGGGTCCATCTGAACGTCATGAAACATTTGTTTCACTGTGAGGGCGACTGAGCATTGGAACAGGTTGCCCAGAGGGGATGTGCATGTATCTCCCTCTTTGGAGATCCTCAAAGGCTCTCTGGATGTGGTCCTGGGCAGCCTGCTCTAGGTGGCCCTGCTTCAGCAGGGGGTTGGACCAAGCGACCCCTAGACGTCCCCGCCAACCTCAGCCATTCTGTGACTCTCTAACAGTTACCCAACGGACTTAGTTGGCGCCCCAACTAAATGCTATTATTACTTTCTAACCAAATACAACTGATCAATTTTTTACCTGGACCTTGTGAAGAAAAGGTGCCTGCAATACCCCTACAGAAAGAGATTAATATAGCAAGGTAACCACATCCTCCTGAAGTACCTCCTAAGACATCAGCCAGCAATGGCTATTTCCCTCCAATCCAATTCATAAAAGAGTATTTCCAAAAGATATCATAATTCCTTGCATTTGCACAAGTTTCCTGTAGGACAGATTTCCAGTGACCTTAGCCAGAGGCTGTAATTATTCATTACATAAAGACCCCTTTTCAGTGCTCAAGAAAGTGAGGAGCAGCTTCATACTATCTAGATGACAGTTCAAGATGAGCAATATTAACTTTAAATAGCAAATTAATCTTTTTATAGACCATGCTTAATCCTTGGGCAGAACCTTACAGTTATTAGCACCACCTGGTGCAGTATGCATAAAATTCACTGCCACTGTTGAGACAGACCAAAGCTTATACTAGATTTCAATTCCACTTAAGGTTTCAAATAAGGATTTAAATGGGATTTGGGGACGTGGAGTGAAAGGGGTGGCTAAACTAGTCATTTGCCAGGGTGGTGCACTTGCTGTGAACTCATTGTGTGTTCTAACTCAACTGTAGACCTAAATAGGCGAAGTAATAGAATATGTCTTTTATTAATTATATAAATAAATTCTGACCGCAGTGTCATATTTAAAAATCGCATGTAACATAGATGATTAAATATATAAAAAACAACAAAAAGGACAATGTCATATCAGGTCATCTGTCTTATATGCCTTTGCCCAATCACATGAAACTCAGCTAAAAATACTTCAACATTTTTTGCAGACATTACAATGATGAGGATTAAAAAAACAACAACAAAGAGCAGAGCTTTGTCTCAATGATTTTTCTAGACCTGAGACACCCACAAACATGCAAAACTGAAAAAAAAATGAGATTCTTTTTCTTATTGATTTGGTCAGTTGGTAAAAAGGGTATGACAGTAAGGGGAATGTACAGTACATGTGTTTTGATCTTTCTTAAGGTTGTAATAGAGAGGTTATACATTTCATCTGAGCTGACAGCAGTTTGAAATGTTATAGATAGGCTTCCCGAGCACAACCATTATTTACTGTTTGACTGTAATGTCAGTCTTTTTCTGCTTTTTCAATATTGTTTGCACTTTGCCTTTGTGAAAAGGGTCTTGATTGAACCATACAAGGGGAGATATTTCTATCTTTCTATGGGATCAATGAAGATGTGTTTACAGGTCCAGGACACAGTGTACACACCACAATAATGGATTTTAGTCTGTTTGTTGACTGAAAGCTCCTTTTCTTTGTAACTTGTCAATCTCGCATCTATTACTTGATTGCAACATAAAAGGCTATTTGGACAAGCTCTGAAACAACAACTGTATCAATCTAACTGAAGTGGTTACCTGCACTAAGTATGCTGCCTTTAGCAAGATAAATCACTTAAAACTTGAAATCATGCAGAACTTTATTTGCTTCTCCATCTGTCATCTCTACTAAGTGCGTTTTGCTTTAAAAGATTTTATTGAAATGGTAGCAATCAACATGTGATTGCAATAACAAAATTAACGCCCCCCACTGCACTTTTATTTTATACTTCTGAACATAAGCAGAAACTGTATATGCAAATCAGTGCCCCAGCACATATCTTTTCCATCAGTGATCTCTTGTACCCTGCTATGACCAACACATTATTTAGTCATGAGTGACTTTCCTTGGCTTCTACTCCTCAAATTATATCATGGTGTCCATTAGAGGAGAACACTCTTTCTTTACCCCTCTAGGTACATGATAAACTTGTATCCTGAAGCATCTGATCTCATTACACTTATTGACTCTTGAAAAAATACATGCATTCATAATCCCAATAGAAGTATTCATCCCCTAAAACAAAATACAGCTAAACTGTTTGATTCAATGACCTCCAACAGCAGCAGACTCCACAGGGTGACAGCATGAGGCATAAACTCTGTCAGAGAGCTTATGCTGTTGCACAGGAAAATAAAACAAAAGTCTCTGGTTTGTAAATGTCGTAACGATTCTGAAAGGACTCGTGACACCTCAGGGAACGTCAGCCAACAGAGGGGAAGTTTGCCCTAGACTACCACCAGAGGTAACTGCTGAGCCAAAGAGGTTGCAGGGGCAAACACTATAATTACAGCAGCAGGGATAGCAGAGACAGAGACTCAGAGTTCAACAATAGCTGTAATCAGCACTGAAACTGATTTTTTTTCCCTCTCTGTTTTGTGCTAACTAGAGCCAGCAGTGGGAGCACCTGATCCTCCTAACTCAACAGCTCTCCAGTTCCAGGGGTCCACATGTGTGCAGCCAGCCTGCCACATACTGTAGGACACATGAGAGGAAAAATTACTGCTTTTATTTCACAATTGACTTTTAAGACATGCATCAACTTTGGTTCAAGTACACAGTATTAATCCTAGCAGACCACAGCAGCTCTAAAGAACTTACTGTTCTTTGCTAGGCAGCCAAGTATAATACCAAAGGTAATACCAAAAAGAAGCACCAACACAAAAGTTGACACAGCTCTGAAAACTACCCAGCAAAAATGATGTCTTCTTAACAAGGCTCTGTCATTTGAAACATATCACAGACCGCAGAATACTGATGCATTTTTTTTTTCTAACCATAGGGGTCATTTCTAAAATTATCTTTACTAGAAGCAGCTATTTCTCATTCAGAGTAGAAGAACAATAGTTTGATTGACCTGCACTCTGTTATTCCCTGGTAGCAAGCACAGGAACAAGAAAAGGACAGCAAACACCTGTTTGAAAATAATTTCCTATACAGCAGTGATTGGACTGCTATCGGGGGAAAACGTTGCCATCTCAGTGCTATCACACTGGAAAGCTTCACTGGCAGTAACATTTTTAGTAACACAGCTTTTCAAACTAAAATGTAGAAATATTCTTTCTAAACTGCATAAGGCTGTGCCTGTTTTACTCTCCTTTGTTCATACTTGCTCATGAAAGTCACAAGTAATTAACTTCTATCTGAATGAGTCATGGTTCTAAAAGCTTGTGCTTTTTAAAAGACCATGGCAATGAGTTCAGAAAGAACTGAGAGATATCAGCATGTAACAAACTCAGAAATATTATTTTCACACACATTTCATATGCTACTTCTGACGATGCTTTTGCTCTTTGGCCTTTACATTTCTAAGGCTCAGAAAAATAAGCTCCATCATAATTTTAGGAAACATTTGTGTGGTTTGTCAGTAATGACAGTCCTCTTGCCTCTGCAGAAATTAAGCTGAAAACTAAAGGCAGCAAATGTTTTTGGGAGCAGTGAGCAGCATTACATATAACAAAAGACTCTCAGGCCATCTTATACTGTTTCGTGTGTTAACCTATAATACTTGCTTAAGCAAACTGCTTCTGTACCTACATGGAGTTTCAAGCATTTCTCTTTGGTATAAGGCAATCATAGAAATGGTGACACGGTTCAGCAGGTTTGCATGCACACCTAGCAGACAGGCCTAAGAGGTTGCTCTTAAATTGATTTGTAATCGTGTGGCCAACAAGCTAGCCAAACTCCACACAACTCTGAACAAAAATGCATTAACTGCAGTCTGCTGAATCCTAAAAACCTTCAAGAAGTTTTATAGAACTATTAGTTTTAAAAGTACTAGAAAATTAATCGTAGAGCTGTATTTCCAATTCCTGTAAGTACCTTTGTTTCAGTCTCGATGCCATGCAATTTATCACATTAGTCACTGTAATATGGGGCATATGATGCAGCTTGAAGAAAGAGAATGAATAAACGAAGTACATTTCTGTCTTATCCTGTTTTCACCGTCTAAAAAGGAAGTTTCTAAAGATAGAGAAGGAGAGCAGCAGGAGCAGTAGTAAGGGATGGAAGCTGTAACAAATCAGTATTCCATTTACAACGCCAGCCAGCGAACAGCTTTCTGTGAAGCACAGTATGCAAAGAAACAGTTAAGAAACCTCATTTTGTTGTAGGAAGAGAAGGAAGACAAAGAAAATATTCGCTAAATATATATAATAATATATATATTACGATGTCTTGCAATTCCTGATACCATGAGAGTCAAAAATCCCTGAACAGGATGAGCTGCTACAAGATGTTTTTTATATATAAAACCTCTGAAAGATCCAAGTCGTGAAAGGCTTACAACACAAGTCAGTGGCAGGCTCTCTGTGCCAGCAATTTAGGTTCATGTAACCAGTTTATGCTGCCACTTCAAATGGTGTTGGACTGAACCTTTTAAATAGGAAAAGCAAAAATGAAGAACTTTAATTCCAAACAAATTAAAAGGACATGATACCTAATGCTGTTTTATCATAAAACTATTATAAATTTAGCATCCAGAGCAACTTAAAAGCACTTTCTACCTCTGAACTAATTTGTAAACACCGGGGACATAGCACATTTTCCCCTTAAAGGCACACTGTGTATTCCAGTCAAGTCAATGGAAGCTTCCCTGTTTTTTGTCTTAAACTGACTTTCCACTTGACAGTCTCATGTCACCTCAATGCTGCTTCCTCTGTCAATCTCAGTTTTTCTCAGCCACAAGTAGATGGAAAAGAAAAATTGTCCACATATGTTGTTTTCAAAGCTTGACACAGAGAGTATTTGTGTAGCTAGTGCACAAATGCTGAAGCCTTAGCTGTTTAATTCCCACTAATACACCTAATCACAACAGACTGGCAAACCTTGATCTATGCTTACTACATGTTGTATTATGTACACTGAGAAAATAAACAGCATTTTCCTTTTTTTTATTAAAGAAAAGGTTTTCATCAAGAAATGTCACAATAAATTTGCAGTGCCCCTGTCACAAGCAGATACACACTCTTGCCACTCTACCTGAAAGAAATGAGTCAGAAGTTTACTTCTGATGCATGTGAACACCTAATTACTACATCATAGTGCAAACAAGAGCATGAAAGTAGTCTCACATTTGAACTTGACTTTTATGAGATATCTGGATAGTTAAAAATTAAGTGTATCTTATATGTTTTGTTGATTCTTAATATTAAGAATCTTAGAAAGATGCACTTTGGTATTTTAGAACAAGGCCAAAAAAATCATTTAAGTTTTCACTGTTCTCAGTACTGTGACTCAACAGTCCTCTACCTGACTCCACTCTAATACATAAATAGATTTTGAATGCCAATATGACCTAAGCAGAACTTTTTGCACCTACGTAAAAATTCCAGTCCTATAAACCTCTGCTCAGATGTAGCCCAGCTCTGGCTCTAAGTTTTCTATTGATATGTCATATATTAAAGGTTTTATAAGTAGCTGTAGTGCTATCGCATTTATGCACACCAGAAGCACCATAGTTTGATAATACTGATTTTCATGCAGAAGGCTGGCATTCCTCTGTCTTAGTCCCTGAGGAACTGAACAGATCATGTATGATGTACGACACAGATTACCCAAACAGTGGTATTAAACTTTCTTATTTATTCAGCTATTAATTTTTAACACCACATTGTTCTAGTGGCAGAGCACTGATCTAAGTGAAAAAGGCTGAGTGCTCTGCATCTGAGAAGAGATGAACACACCTCTCCCATGTGCCAGCATAGTATCCAATCATAAAGGCTTCCTTTGGTTCTGAAAGGCCAATATACTCCCCATCCTCATGCTGAAGCTGTTCTGCTCAGAAAAATTCAAGAATCAACCTTCAAGTGACAACATCAATGTCCAAAAACACCCTTCTAATTACAGCAATCTCAGGACAGCTGTCAAAAAAACAGTTTGCTTTCAACTCAACAGGAATCCCATAACTAGTCAACTAGTATTACTAGGCTTCACAAGCAACATGCCTACCCATCTTTCATCCCATTTGAGAGGGAAAGAAGAACAGCCTGCTCCATTTCTATAAGCTAGAGTATTCAGTTCTGCCTTCAGGAAAGGATCTTCAGCTGTGGACTTGGTACAACCATCTCTCATCAGGACTCATTAAGACCTGGAAAGGTGTCATATTAAAATTATTTTCTGTTTTAGGGCTGATGCAATGTTTAGTGGTGAGGTAAAGTTTCTGACGTAATGGTTTAAAATCACCATATAACAGAGAGATGATTGACTTCCATGAACAGTCTTAGTGTTTATGAACTTGGTAAATTTGACCAAAATAATATTTGTGGAAATATCTTCCTGATCAAGGACTTCTCAAGAATCATAATTTTATGTTATGGGATCATCATTTATATATATAGGCATTACAGGCATTTGTACAATCAGATCATACATGTTATATGAATTTAATGTATGCATAAATAAGCGTGTGCTTAAACATTATCTTAGTGGAAGCGATAATGAAATACTACAGCTGATTAAATCAGTCAGGTAAATTGTCCCTACAAATATAGAAGGAAGTACTGCAAATATTTCCCAGATTTCCTTTTCCTGAAAAGTTGGTTATCTTGTTAATTCAGGCAGGTATTAACTATACAATAAATTCAGCATATCCCTAGTTGTAAGCTGTCAGGATGTGACATAACATCCTATAACATGATGCTACATGGTACATAATGCCTTAAATTAAAAAGAAAATGAAAGCAAGACATTTCTTTCAGAGAAATAGTAGGTAGCTAATCTGAATATTTGGGGTAATTGGCTCTAGGAAGAGAGAGAGAGAGAGATCATTATTTCAGGTTCCCTAGTGAGTGTTAATTAGTCATATTGCTTCATTGTTTGACAAAGAGAACATTGCTCGTACTGCTAAATCTATAATGACACATAGGCTTTTGCAGCACAGGTATTTTAAACTACCTTGACTGACTGACAGGTGGGTATTTCTATTCATAGTTGAGTGTGCTCACAGAGTCAAAGTTATGTTGTCTCAGAGGCATGAGAGTTTTCTCGTACTGATCATCATAAGCTTTATTTTTAAACAGCATAGAACAAATTGCACTCTGACCATTAAAATGTGTGTCCTCTCTATTTGTAAGCATAAAGGGTACATACTTGCCTTTAAGAATGAGACCCGAGTGCTACAGTAAGCCAGCTAGCAATCAAGAGCTACAGGTAAATTACAAGGACTTTGCTGTCACACTAGCCACCCAAGCCCAACACGGAGGTAGGTGCATGAGTGGTGGTATCACGCCTGTCAAACTTTTATTGTTTGGCTTTGATAGCCTGATCTTTAGCACAAAAAACTTAGGTAACAGTATTACAGAGAGAACTGTATCGCTCTTTATATCTTTGAAATGACTACATTTTACAAAGAGAAAGAAGACAAATATTGCCTCTACTCCCTATATGAACCTCAGATTAAGGTGCTTACTCCAAATAACATTAATTTATAGAAGTCAACAAATAGGTTCAATAGAAAGGAATTAAAGAAACAATTAGAAAAATATGTGATGGTCTGACATTCCCAGACATGTAAAACATTTTCAAATTGTGCTTCCACCTCCCTGAATCTGAAATCTCTTTCCTCCTAACAATAGTATTACTGATTGCAACAAGACGTGTGGTAACTGTTGAGCATTTGGTTATTGAATTTTTTTTTCTTTTCTTTCCTTTGTTTTTTTTTTTTGATGAGTAACAGATGACCTAGCTCAGGCACTCAGATACCTGTGATGTATCCAGCTTTGTCTTCTTCAGAATATCTTACTGGTTAGCACGGAGTGTCCTTGTTAGTTCGTTGACTTCTGTGTGCATTCGTGTCCTTACTCAAGTGCACTCAACATATAAGCAGTGACAAATTAAAGCTAGAGAGATGAAGATGATCCTGCTGCCAGTTTTGTACTCTTTCTTAATTTACTGAGCTAAAACTTACAATGCTTTGAGAGACGACTAATGAATCAATTAGTTTTACCTATCTTGGATGTGTTTTCAGAGGGCAGAGCTAAGGATGGGAACAACCTCACTCGTTAAGTCATCGATGCCTGTCCAACAGAACAACCGGTTGCCTATCTCTTCCTTTGAACTGTATGAAGAGTCCTGGCAACAGTTAATGCAGGAGATCAACCACAACAGTATCTGAATTTCAGTGTAGAACTATACATTTGTCAAGAATAACACTGTGCTAGAGAAGACAGCGCTACTTTTTGTACGTTTCAACATTTCCCTTGCTGTCCAGATCTAAATTCACTTACTGCCTACTTTTATCTGAAAAAAAAAAAGTATAAATAGACTTCCACAAAACATAAGATATTCAGACTTTTATATGATACCACTGTGAAAACAAACAAACAAAAACACATAAGTCATAAAGGGCTATGCTCAGTGTGTTGGTGTGACTTTACTGGCTTCACTGAACAGCACTCAGTGACTAGAGAATTGGACAAGTACCAAAGTTTCTTTTTTTGATAGAACATCTGATCTTTGCTATCTTAACTATCTCAAAAATATAATGGAGATTTGTCTTCACAGTATGTACAGGCCTACAGTACCGTGCAAATGCTAAGAATTAACCTGAACACCATGTGTTTACAATTGTTAACCATTGTACACCATTAAAATGTATGTGTTGCATTTGTATCCACTATGTTTAAAGAACAAGGAGATTCTGTCAATGTCTACAACAGGAGCATCTTTTATCAGAGCTGATTACACCGTACTTGACATTGAAGGGTATAAAAACTCCACCCATAGTGTAAGGACATACACTAATGAAAAAAAGATGCTACTGATTCATAATGACATTTTAAAAAGGTATTAGGTATGGTAATTGATATGATAATGGTCATCTGTATCCAATCTTGTCCACTTAAACTTCAAAATTTATCATAAGAATTTTAAACAGCAAGACTCCAGATGTCCTGTGACTAAATTTTTTAGGTCATTCTTCTATGAAAAGAGAATTGGTCCCAGTGTATAAGACCCTATTCCCCTCTTAGGGCACATGAGAAATCCCTATTAACAACAGAATTATGTATATAAATCAAGAAAAGAAGGTACCTAAAATGGTCTTTTTAAACTATTCTAATGATACCTTGCTTTGCAGTATGTGGCATTTAATATTTTCAAGGCACCACACAGGCATTAACTAATGAATCCTGACAACATCCCTGTGAGGTAAGTGTCTATAATCATCACCATTTACAGGTGGTGAAGCTGACACAGAAGGCCAACTCTGTACATGAGATACAGTAGGGATACATTTAGCCGGATTAGTTAAGTGTCATAAGGAATTTTAAGTAAGTCCTTTCTCCATGTTCACAGCCGAGCTAGTACTGGAACTTGGGGTTTCCTGACTTCAGCCCTCACACCCAGCATACAACATATTAACTGATGATTTTAAGCAATTCTGGGCTGCACGCTCAACTGCCATAAGCAACTGCAATTTTCTGAATCCAACAGTTGTAACTGCTTACACCAGCACTGAACTCAGTCCAAAGACTATCTGAGCAGTTTCACACCAAAACACTTTATGCCTGATTAAAAAGAAATGATTTTTTTTTTTTTTGGCAGCACCTGGTCTCTTCAGGAACACATGTTTACATTTTGCTGAATTACACAAATACACTGTGCTTTTTGGATAGCTGCAGACATTAATATTGAACTGCAGACAACCACATGTTGGTAATGAGCCCATTTTGTGTCTTGGCTCATGGAAAAGAATGTGGAAATACCTTGTTCTGTGGTATTTTTGCTCTGACAGTACTGATACAGTGCCGCAGGCACTCTGAAAATAATAGCATAAGGTTAACTGACAATTGCATGTGTATTTACACCGATAGCCTGATATTATCATATTGTTAAAGAAAGAAAAAATCTCGGACTAGAATATGCAACTAAATAAATTTCTAGCTGGTGAAAGCAAGTAAAGCTAGAAGAGACATTATGTTCATATTGTTCATATAGCTCACATTCTATATACATGCAATTTCAGAAACCTCTGAGAATCCTAGAGGAGGGGCAAAGACACAAGGAAAGCTTTAAAAAGCTGTAAAGCATCAGTCCAGCAGTACTTGAACATTTGCTGCTCCCATGAAAGTTAAAAGATGTTTTCAGCTTTCCATAAATGCACCATCAGGTTAACCAGAAAAAGCAAATGAAGTAATGAAAGATTGATCTAAAAACAGAGAGATTTTGATGGCTGAAATTATCTATAGAGTTCTTTTCAGAACAGTAAGATAGGTTTTCAGGATCTAGAGGAGAGTCTGCAGGACCTAAATGGCAAGGTCTCAAGAAATTCTGCTTGCAGGCCAATTAAAAAATTGTGTCATTATGTATCATGGCCCACAAAATGCTCTAATGAGACACCCGAACCAAAACTATCCTTCTGGTTTCTCGAAGGCTCCCATCCATGCATTCTTTATTAAGCAGAGAGACAGCTGTTACATTCAATGCAAAGATTCTGAATAAACAGCCTAGCTGTGCCTCTCGCTTGTGCCATACCTTGCAAATCAACTCCCCTCCCTCTGTATCACCTGTGCTCCTTTTATGTCTCTTCCTGTGCACACAAGTTTCCATTAAGCTGTACAATTTACCGTAAAACAGCTGCTCCTAGCTAAACACTGTTCATACCTACAGAGTTAAACCAGGTTTCTTAATTGTGCTTATAAAATATGTCTTACCATTTTGTTCTGTGTAAGGCTTTTGTTATGATTCTGGGTGTTCATGAAATTATTATGTTTCTCTAAGCCTAGAATTTACTGCCTTTGCTAAGTATAGTTTTTCCCTTTGACTTTGCTGACCTGCCACATAAAATGCCTTGCATTGTATCTGTAAACTAATTACTGTGGAGTTTATCATTTTTCATTAGCTTAGAAGGACAAACAAGTTTGACTTACATAATTTTAACGTAGTAAGAAGTTTGTTTCTTGTTTGCATAACCAAAATTGAGTATCTTAAAGCATATATTCTGTAACTAGAGATGATTACCCGGAAGTTTAGGTGGCATCGTGACTTTAGTGTTGATCACTGAAGAATTTAAAGGGTGATTTCTGGGAAAGTACACTGTACCTAACCTTTTCACCAGCTTGTCTCACTGCCTGACTTTAAATATATTTTTTACTCAATCAATAATTTCTTAGCTGACAAAAACAATTTTCTAAAAGCTGTGGTAGTATGTAGAATTTGTTATACAGCAGTAATTCAACTTGTCATGTTGTCCAATAGAAATATTACCAGAAGGCAATCCACCAGTTTCAGTCACTGTCACCGGAGTTTAAACAACAACACGGCATTTGAGAAACAGGGGGTTGCTATAAAATCTACATCAGCTAGTGGTGGCAACTTTCCATACCATGTCACCTTAGGTGGTGGACCCAGTCAATACCTTTTGAATTGTTTCTTACTGAAAGTAAAAGAAATTGTGCAATGCAGAGGGCTGAAAAAACTTTTCAGTCCAACATGCTACTGGCATGTTGAACATGATGCAGTACTACTACCAGAGTAAGTATCAGAGCAAACCCCTTAACAATTATCAGAGCATTTAACAAATTATTAGAGCAAAACCCTTAACAAATATGTACATATGTTCCCAGTAAGACATTCTTGCGAGAAGAGGGAAAATAATAGAGCATCTAATGCTGTCCTTGCCTTCCTCCCAACTGGTGAAGCCATTCCCAGTGTCCCCAGCCACTGAGAATGAAGGGCTGGAGATGAAGAAAATATAAAGCAGTACTACAGCTGTGAGCCTGAAGGGAGCAGGCAGGGGCTGGTTCAGCTCCTCTGCCACTATCTATGAGCCAGTGCCATCTTCCACTACAAGCAGCTCATCCTCAGCTAAGACACTGACATGCCCCAGTGCTCAGCACTTTCAGGTCTTCGTTGGGGAGCTTGTGTCCAAAGGTTAACACAGCTAACAAAATAGATTTTAACACAAAATGTAACGTTAACACTGAAAACAAAGGGCAACATAAAAGAAAACAGAGTTAAAATAAAACTGGCTTGAAAAGCAGATTTGTTTCTTCAGTCCCCACAGCGGCACTGATTTCTGTGCTTTCCTGCTTTGCATGACAACAGCCTCCCAGCCCAAACAGCATGACTTTTTAACATTTAGATGCTCATTTTGATCTTGTGTATCTAGCACTGATAAAAGAAGTTGTGTAATGCTGACATGCCCCTAGAAGTAGTATCTTAGTAGCTAAAACCTAGGGCTCAGACTTTCACTAATTCCTGCTATATTTAACATTGTGCTGCCTTATAGTTTTCCTAATAAGCTGCTGTTAAGTTAAATGTCATATGCCTAACTTAAACATGCCAAACACCCAACAGTACTGAAAAAAATATCCCAACAGCAAGGTCACTTGATTCATAAATCATCGTAATTGATGTCAAATTTTCACAGTAACTCCAAATCAAAGGCTTTAACAGGGAGACAGAAGACTTAAAAACAGGGAGAATTCATCCTCTGTGTTTCCCTGACAATACCGTTTATCTTGCTCAAAACTGTAGTTTATAATCTCTAGACAAAAAATAGTTTCAGATACTTTTCAAGACACTCATTTATGTATTAAATCTAATTAATTCCTTCAGTGTGTGATTAGTGACTTGTCACTTTTCCTGTGTTTTTCTCTTCAGGACATCATTCTCACTAAACTTTTCATAAAGCTCAACTGTATTTGCAGAGATCTGAAAATACGTAAACTGCAAAGCAGCTGTATTTACTCAGAGAGGGTGTGGAGTCTCCCTCTTTGGAGATCTTTTGGGGTTTCCAGGACACGGTCTAGGCTCTAGGTGCCAATGCTTGACCAGGGGGTTGGACCAGATGACCTCCAGAGGTCCCTTCCAACCTATTCCATTCGGTCAATAACTGTCATTTTAGTCTAAATATGTGACACAAAAGCAGCACAAATGATCCTAAATGTTATTTTCTGAAGAAAATTGCCTTACTGTTAAAATCTTATCACTGGCTTTTTGTAAGTGGTACCACAACACAGAAAAGTAAGGCAGCTTCCCACCGAAACAATCAGTTTTACCCTTTAAAGTATATTCAAACAAATTTTGTGAGAAAAAAAAAAAAATCTTCCTAATCTTTTTCCATTTTTTTCCAGACAGGATTTTTTTTTCAGATTTACAGAACTTCGCAATTTGTGAAATTACACTAATTTGTGAATAGTGGTAGCTAGCTTAAATCAGCACTTCCAAAAGATTCAAATATGCTACCGATTCTACACATATCTTCTCATTTTGCACTTGTCGCAGTAACTCAGGCTCTATCTATTGCGGCAGGCAACACAGCACTTCCCATGATTACTTTTCCTGACTGGTGCTACTGCCTTTTCCAGGGAGTACACCTTCTCTCCCACCTCATTGCTGGCTTGCTGACACAGAAGAGAGAACCCAGGGACAGCAAATGTTACTGTCAAACTCCACATTGCAGTATGCTCCATTAAGATGACACTGCATTCAGGGGAAATCTGAAAGGGATTGTAAATGCAGGATCTTAGCCACCTTGCCGTCCTCTGGAGACATGCAGAGCTCAAACAATCCCACACGGCATGCTGCACTAGGCAGCTATTAACAGGCAGCCCTCCTGTTCTCTTAGTCCAGCCTTTGTCAGCAATTCACATCTGTTCTAGTTCTATGGTATGGAATTACCATAAATTGGTTATTTTCCAAGAAGTAAGCAGGATGTTTTAAGATCACTTAGGTGCAGATGTTACTAATGCACTTTCCAAGGAAAGAAAGGAGTGGGGCACTTAAGAAAAATGAATTCTTTAGGTATTAGCAGAAGACGTCTCTATTAGAGATACACTTTATGGTTATGTGTAACGCTCTCAAAGGCCATACTTGTATCAAAACAGATTTTACCTGTCCGTTACAGAAGTACATCAGCACGAACCTGATTCAGCTCCTCTTTCACTAGGCTTCTCAGATTTCCCCTTTTAGGAACAGAGTGACTCCCATAGTAAGAGTAATATTAACATTATTGTAAAGGATTTCCAACTAATTCTTTAAATATCTGAGTTGATTTTTTTCTATTATCCCTGAGATTTTTTTCTTCTATTTCCCCTTTTCATACTTTTGAGCTGGCTTCAACTGTTTCTTGCTTTACAGTGGCAATCACACATTTTTCTCTCTCACCTCCTTCTCAACCACATGAAGAAATAATAGGAAACTCTGACAAAATTTTAATCCTTATCATAAAGCCATTTAGTACAGCTAATGAAAGCATAATGGGGTGCATGTTTTGCATGTGCCATGCAAGATTAGATTAGCAAATTTCTGAAGACCTATCATACATTCAGAAGTTGCATTTCTTTCAGAGGAAGGAATACAGAGTTATATCTAACCAAAGGTACAACATCATTAAGTATTTTCACAAGGGAATATACCTTAGCACCAGCTGTACCTACAAAGAACGGTATCCCTGCTCCCTGTTCATCAACCCTTCTCTTCAGCCATAGTTTCTCTTTGTTATGTTCAGCAACTTGAAAGCTCCACTTCACTTCCACAAGTTAGATTATTTTTATTTTCTTTATATTCCAGACTGTCTCCACAAACATAAAAACAAGAGTAAACCTACCTTTGTAGTATTGGTCAGGTTCAATACATCAGGAAAGGCAGGTAAAACTGAATACGTATTTTCTTAAGCAGAAAATATTTTTAAGAAAATAAAGATTCCCTAATGCTGAAAATTGGACATATTTCCCATTTCCTAAGTTTGTAGAATTTCTTCATGCGTTTCACTCACAGTCTCTATTTATATATCCAAACTCATCATTCACTCCTGATTAAATATTTGCTCTGCTGATAACGCTTTCATGTTGCAATCCAGAACACAGAATTGTTAGGACATGTTTAGGACAAAGTATTTTTAGCACAACATAATATTGTGGTTTTAAGGCAGTCAAAAACTGCTGAAGAATTTCAGATCTTTTACCAGACTCACTGAATATAACTACAGAAAGCACATGAACTTTCAGCTGTACAAACCATTCTTCAGATTCTTCTCTGCCTTAAATCTTTTTTTTTTTTTCCAACTATGTCTAATAAATATTTTAGTTTTCCCTATAATCTTTTAATCCCCTTTGTAACTTTTGTATCAGTAATACTACTGATTCTAGCTCAGGTAACTGAAAATGCTACAGTGGAAAGGCAATATTTGGAAACTACATTCCAGATTTTTCAGATTCTGCATACAAGTCCTTATAGTTTCAGTCACTGGGGGTACTGTTGTTATACATAAGAAAGATGCTACTTAATAATTTAGTATTGAAGAAGAATTATTAAATGGAAAAGATCTGTTAGACCCCACTCTTCTCTCAGTATATTAGGGAACGTGTTGAGAACATAAAGTGATGATAACTTTCCAGGTTTTGAGTGTACACGGATTCCTTCAGCACTGTAGTTTACTGTCTCCCACTTTGCTGGGATACACCACTTGGGAAAACTGTTATATAATACGAAAGAGCATTTATTTACCTGTCCCCCTAGGCGCCAGCAATTTCCATGGCAGCTCTGACAGCACAGCATCATACCTGCTGGGATGAGGTGGAATGTTGTCATACAGCTGAAAGAGATCTGGCAACTAGTAACAGCTAGGTAGACCAAATAAATATATTTTAAAATTAAACTGAGAATGCTTTGCCAATTGGAACACTTTGCAAATAAACTTTAATTTATGTTAATTTCTCAAAAATCTATGGGACAGTTTTATCAGTTATTTGTAGTCTGGTAGATTTGAGAGATCATGCTAACAACTTGACTCATTAAATCTTCTTGGTTTTAAAAAAGAAATAACACTTGTAACATTTGGTTCTAACCTCTCAAATAAACGATGAGTCATGATTAAATCAAGACTTTCAATCTGGGCCATTATTAAGCAAGGGAAACTGCAATTTTTTGTTCCACATTTTGTGAATCCAGTCCTCAGCAAAGTGCAGCAACACATAAATTAAAGGTTTCAGATTAAACTAGTTTCTCATTTTTATTGTTTGAGATTAGAAAAGTTTTTTGTTTTTTGCTTTTTGTTTTTTGTTTGTTTGTTTGTTTGTTTGTTTTTTCCTGGAAATAGTAATACTTGATCCTATCCTGTAAGACTGTAAATTATAATAGCCAGATTGACTTCAGTGGACCTATGACGGTTTGTATTAATAAAGCATCTGTCTCATCATGTGTAATATACCAGTGTTAGGCCATGCTACAGAGATTTCTTTTTATCTAGAACTGTATCAAGAGATTAGACTGAAATGAAAAGGAACCAAAAAAAACAGTAATTAGATACTCACACTGTAATGTATGTTAACATTTGAGTAAAAAGAAAAACAATAAAAAAAGGTTCTGTTCAACCCCAAGGGAAGCATATAAGGGTCGAAATCCACAAAACTCACCAGGAATGAAGTAGCCTCTTTCTTTCCCCTGACATATAAAAGTACAGGATGAGGGACAGCACAACCATGTTTTCTGATCTGGCTGCAGCAGGGAACACCAGATCCACCAGTTGCAACACGGCTCCTCCTCTGTCAGCCTTGTTTAAAGTTGCTGCTGTTGCTTAAAATTATCCACAGGTTACACAGGGAAAGCCTATCCTAATACGCTGTCAGGTATTAGAGTACTGAGGCCAGAAGTCTGTTTTATTTTTTGTCTCCCTGACAAGAAGTGGAAATTTAAGCTTCACTGTACCTTTTGGAAGCAGTACCCAATGTGGCCAGGCTCTAAGGCTGGAAGCTCCTCACACAACCCCACCACATCCTGTCTCCTTTACCCTATGTGCAGCAGGGTGTAGCGCCCGCCTGTACCCAGTGCATGGGTGCCTGTGGTGTTGGCAGCAAGGCCCAGTCAGCTGCTACCCCAGCCAGCAGGGACCCTTGTGGTGCCAGGATCAGCCCTTAGGCTTCTTGCTTCTACTAGGCCTGTCCTTCTTCTTCCCATTGAAAACGTGAAGTGTTCTTGTTTATGTCCTGCTAGGGAAGGAATGCTGAGCTGGAATGCCATCTGGTCACCCTGAGCAGTGCCCGGTTAGCAGGAAGCTGAGGCCGCACATCTTCAGAGCTGTGGTCAGGATGGGGTCCCACCTCTGAGGGGTTTCAGCAGCCTGCTTTTTGCGTGCCTGGTGCCCACAGGTGGGCCAGCTGCATGGGTGGAAAGCAGCCTTGAAGCTGTGAGCCTGATAACACTTCTTGTGTCTGAAACCTGTATCAGCATGACAGATTTGAGACTAACTTACAGAATGAGGTGGGCAGGGATATAGATAATAGACCCGGGTGCTGCCTCATCAAAGGAGTGGGCTTCTACCACAGTGGTCAGGAACAGAGTGGTTACCACTGTTACTTTCTCTGTGAATATGACCCAGGACGTTTTTGTTTTCATATCTAAAACCAATCTGTCAGTACAGCTAAATGTGCTGTGAAACTGCATTTCTAAGTAAACAAATCATCCACCAAATAAACTTCCTTTAACTTTACCTGGGAGCAGGGCAGCCATTTTAAAAACCAAGACTACACTTTGCTGACTTTGCAGATACCAGGTTTGCTATTCCAAAAATAGTGTCCTTAGTCTTGTGCCCCAGGGACTGACTAGTCAATGCCAGAAATGACTGTTTCTTGCTACCAAAGAGATCCTCCAACTGGTCAGCTGCATAATAGATAAAGTGAATGAAAGGGTGTGTTTACACAGCAGCCTGATGGCCTCTTCGTTAATCAATCCTTCAGATGCCTCTAAGGTCAGACTGCTCTAGGCAATATACATTGCCTTTTTCCCTCTTTGACACCGTTTACATACTTTTTCCTTAATTAACTGAGTTATGCATGTGTATTTTCCCCATGGGGCAGGTGTGCTGGCTAGATGCCATTCATCTGAAAAAGAGTTCAAAATGCTCAAACATAAACTAACATCTGGGCAGCTTGTTTTCACTGACCGCATACTTCAGGAGGGATTTTTAAACAAGGATTGATGTAGTTTCCCTTTTCATATTTCTCTACCATATAATGGCATAGCACATTTAAGTAACTGAATACCTTCTACTACATTCAGCAAGGAGTGGTTGGCATCACTTTACGGGAAATGGAGAAAGTGGCTGGTTTAATAGCATAGTCTTGGAGAATTAGCTCAACATCATTTCAGTTAGTTTCTTTGCTTTAAAAAATCGCTGCATTAAATCGTCTGCTAAAGATGCTGTCGTTCAAAAGGACTGTTCCTACACAAGGATCAAACACAAAATTGTTGTACAGAGTCACAGTCTTATGGGAGAGAATGTGAATTAAAAAGATAGTTGTTGCTCCCATTCTTAACTGCAATGTATGCAGATTCTCACAAGAGCAGCTTGAAATTTATAACTTCAGGTTTATGTTAATCATGCTATTCTTAAGTTATAAAAAGGGCACTTGCACACATGCATTCAAGTATGTGTTCTAAAAAACACTTGCACAAAAACTCTAAAATGATACAAGTGTGTATTGACATAAATAAGATCTTCGACTTTTCTGCCAGCAACGTGCTTGCACTTTACCCAGAGAGGGTGAAGGGAATAGTTTTTTTCATGAACTCCATGGCATTTTGAATTGTCTCTCCTTCTGTTTAGCACTATATTATAGCAAAACTATGCCCTGAAGATTTGACCCTATCCTCAGTCCTCACTTTTGATTCATTCTGTTCTATTCTCAGTCTGTTCCCCCTTAAACTTCCTGCTGCTGCACTAGGCTTGGACTCTTTTCATGACTGTGAGCAATGATTTTTTTTAAAACGTCATTCCTGTGACAATCCCCATTTTTTTTCTACTAAAGGTCAGATGGATCTCTTGATTAATTAAAATTAACTCTTTCTCAGAGGAGATATTGCTACTTATCATAGTCATTCTTCTTGTTGTCAGAGCAAAGACAGTGCAGTAATAATATGATTAAGACATTTGGATGAATGAGGAAGCTTTGAAGTTTTATTGTGAAATAAGAAAACAAGAACATATTTGTCTTACACTTACTGGAAACTCTATAAAAATGTAAACAAAACACACTGAAATGAGTAGAGAGACACTCCAGTGAATTTGAATGGCTGACCAGCCATGACTATAAATACATATACAGCTTTGTGGAAGGAAGACAGTACCATAGAAAAGGTTTCACTCTTCTGGATAATATTGCAGTGCACTGATGTGGACAGCTTAACTCTGTGATTGGTAAAGCATTTTAGTGGACTGAAATTAAAACTTGTTTTATATACTATGGAATTTAAAAGAAATTAACACACCAAACATTTTTGTATATATTTGCTAAAATGAGAACATTGTTTTAAATTTTGTAAGAATCTGATTTATTTTTTTCTTTCTTCTTTTCCTCAATTTGAATAGAAATTATAGCTGTTAGGTAGTCACAGAGATGATTTGTATTTTGATTTTTTTTTTGTGTGTTATAATATGATCCAGAAGGTGACATCCCAGCTAAGTATTTCTCCTATATGTCCCCCTCAGTGGTATGATATTTGCCAACTAATAAAACTTATCTGGCCTTAAACGTAAATTTCCAGAGCTAACTGGAACCGCTCCTTCATCTAACTAGGGTTATTTCTAACCCACTTCATTCTCTCACTGCTTTATTGTTCTTTTTCTCATGTGGATTGCAGCCAATACCCTTGACAACAGCTGACATGTTTTGAGGTATCAGGATTCATATGTCAAGTTTTGAAATGAATTTATTCCTCAACTTCAACAGTTTTTATATCTGCCTTTGCTGTTCTGGTTAGTTGGTCCCAGTTTATGAACATGTGACATTGCCTACAATGTAAAAAGTAAAAATGAAGTTCAATTCCTTTTTTATAATCTTCCATATAATAGATGAAATGATGTTCCTGATTTTGCATCACTTCATGACTAAAGAATATACACTGAGCAGACAATACATGTAACACTGCTTATCTGCTAACTCTAAAGTAACGAGGACAAATATTTGCCATTGTATGTAAAAGCAGGCAAGCTTCTGACTTACTCATTATTTTCATTAAGAAGTAACATATTACCTGTATAATATTCATTGTTTCTAAAAAGTGGTTGTTCTCTTATTCCTTCCAACAGTAATACTATTTTAGATCTGAATGTGGATAACGATTAGAAGCCTGAGTAAGTTGCTTTGTGGGAAGAGGTGCAGCACTGAACTTACACCCAGTGAAACAGGATTAAAGCTGTGGGAAATACTTCTGTGTTCTCCACTCTTTGTTGGCTTTAGGCGATGAATGGGTTAGTTATAAGGGTTTGTCACCAGACACCTGGGGAAGTAACACTATGTGGAATCCTGTAGTAAAGTTTCACACCTTACCCTCTTGTCACGCACCTTATTTCCTAGGTCTTGTCCATAGTGTGCTCCCACTTCAGAAGCTCTGGAAAAGATAGTCTGTAGGTGTCTTATTCAATACCTTCAGCAAAAATAGGAGTAAGAGGGCTTTATTCTCCCATTATGCCTTTTTGCCCTCTGCATATAATCTATCAAACCCATTATACGTGAAATGATTATATAAGAGCAGATGTTTGACTCATATAATAGAAAAACGTTCAGTAATCCACTGAGGGATAACTCCAATATTATCATCTAAAATCTAACCGGTATTAAAATATTTAGTGACAGAGGACAATAAAAATCCATAAAATAAAAAATGGATCTGATTCACTGAACTCAACAACATTTGGAGAAAAAAGAACTACAAAAGTAACTGCAAAAGTCTTTTACAATCTCTATAGGACATTCTTTTAAGTTCATGGTTTTTTTGATTAATTTCAGATGCCACTTCAGTTTAATTACATCAACAGAAAGATACTTAAGTGAAGTTACAGGAAGATAGCAATTTGCATTGTCTATAATTTCTTAAACTGCAATGGTTTTGGCATGTCAATCAAGAGGACGTGATGTCTGGTTATTTGAAGTTCATCATATATCATTTAGTATTGACTGTCACACCATATCCTCAACAGGGCAATCTATTATAGGCGAATTCAGTCATATGGTTAGAAAAATGGGTAGAAATTTATTCCTTTATAGTGCTATAAACATATAATTAATAGCAGAATAAATAATTAGAATAAAAATGTAGTGCATACCATAGATTTTTCTGTAATTATGCTATTCTCTTCACTCTTTTAGGAAATAGCTGATTTCTTTTAGTTGCCACAAGTCAGTTACTGCCAAATAGGGATAAAATATAAATACCTTTCTAGTATTAACAAATACAACTTTGTGCCCTGTTTTTTAAAAAAAAAGCTACCACCATAATGCTCCTGAGACAATACTACAGATCTTTTACAGACAAATGCAGGAATAACAAACAGTAGGGCAAGTAAGGATATGGATCTGCCATTCTTTTAAATTCAGTTTCTGGTATGTTTTGATAGGTGACACTATTTTAGAGTGAAATGTCTAGAAGTTAGGAGTGTACATTGAGGAAATAACACAACGTGCTTTTACTGTTCTTGTACTCTTTCCTAAATTACGACCATTGTAGGAGACCTGCTGTTTCCAGTGATGAAAGCTGTTAGCTCAAGAAGCAAGCAGGATACCGAGTTATTCTAAACAAGTAGCTCTTGCTTTTGTTTTGGTTTGGTTGTTGTTTTATGACCCCACTCCCTCACACTAGTGGGTCTAGTAATGTCACAGTAGAGCTGACATTACTTGCCATGATGTTAGAACTGTGTATACAAAGGTTCTTAAGTTGAGGACATATCACCCATTAAATGTATCTCTAAAAGCATGTGAAAGTAGAGTAATGCATAAGACAGAAGGAGATCACTTCATCACTTCATTAGAAATTGAGTTAAGGAAAGAAACAGCTGTGAGAAGGTTTTAGCTTGCTTGAACACAAAACAGGATAAGAGGGAGCCCTTGGTATCTGAGCCATACCACCTTCCTCTTGGATGGGCTCCAGAATGAAAGATGGTCGCAATGCTGAGTGCCATTTTATGAAATTTTCTGAGTCACTCAAACCTTACTGTCTACCCAATCAGCTGGAACCTTTTTTATCGCTACTCCATACTCCCTCCACCTTTTCTGTCTATATCCATCATACTGTTTTGAGCAGCTTTCACACTTAGCTGTTTCCTTTTCCCCTTTGATATTGAAGAAGGTGTACTTGCTCAGTTCTTTCTAAATTAATTTGCCTCAAAGGTGGAAAATCAGGAAGGAAAAAAAGTAACAAATATTTCATTTTTTTTTCAAGAATATAAATTGAAGTGTTGAGCAGTTTTTAAGCCACATTCATATGAAACGGTCAGATCATATGGGATTCCTGCCCTCCCACAAAGACCACTCTGAAGATCTCAGTCTTGTTTAAATTAGGCAGTAACTTGGTACTTATGGATACTTGGGATAATATCAAGCCACAGAAAGGTATCTGATACTCTTTAGGAGAACTGTTTTGCTATGTTCCAACAAAAAAATGCATTGGTAGATGTTTCCAAGATAATGAATCAGATTACTTGGTTGAGATGGCCTAATTGCACCATGATTTCAACAGAAAAAAGTTGAAATTCTAAAAGAATTCTCTCTGACAGACAGCATTATTTGTCATTGATTTCTTAGGGCTCATCTGATTGTAAGTTCATGATCGAAAGGCTTTTAGGGTCCATGACCCCAGAGGTGCCCACCATGTAGACTGAAGACCAGGAGTCTGACAGCATCAACAGCTCTAAAAGAGATAATTAAAAATAAATTAAAAAAAACAAGGTTGGGAGATGCTAGATATTGAATTTCTATACAAAATAGAGTTACTTTTCTCAATTAACAGGTTCATTTTATTAGCCGTATATGAAGACATAGATTCTCATGCACCCCTAGTTTGCTGATCACGTGGGAAAGAATATGTGAGGCCACTGTGTTAGAACATACAGCCTGGGGGGTTAGACAAGGCAAAGCCCCTTCAGCAGCTTCTCTGAACTGATATTGAGGCAGAAGAACCAGGAACAGTCTGAAACAAAAAAACACTATGAAGTCACTGGCTTATTATCCGTAACTTTCTGGTCTGCTGCCAAGTGGTGAGTAACAATGAAGTGACTGGGTCAGAAACAGTAGCTTACCGTGCTGATTTGAAAGCATAAGCTTCTCTGAGGTCTCCAGCCTAGTGGCTCTGAAAGCGGTAGACTTTGTCCTGTATCCTTGAGGTCACCAGCTCATCAGTATATTGAATGCTGCACTGATGTCAAAGCAGGGCCCTCTCTGGAGAACTGACTCAGGCCTTCTGTCTTGCTGGACTGATGTCAAAACTTCTGTAGGATCAAGCTGGACAAAAGCCAGGGAATAGGCTCTTGTAGAATTACTGGCACATCCCCTTGAATTTTCTGGGTTTATGTCAAGATACTGACAAGGCCATTCTGTTTCCCTTAGCTTCTGTGGAGGAGACTGTGTAGTAGGGTATCGGTTTTATTATGCAGAAATTGAATTTAGGCAGAAGATTTTTTCTCTTTTTCTCTTCTCCAGAGGATCTTACAGTAGCAGAGATCAAACAGACACTAGATTTTTGGTCCTGACCTGGGTAACTTGCCTTATATAAAGTACTGATTTGTTACTTCTGTTAGGGTGGAGGCAGAGGGAGATCAGGATCCTCACATCCCCAGTACTTGGCACCTTCTCTAATTGCTCCCTCCACCTGATGAGTTTCTTGTTTCCCCTGCTTGAAATGAAAGAGTAGGAGATAACTACGGTTGCACTCATGAATAAGGAAATATTGCCCCACCCAAGGCATTAAAATATGATGGAAATAATTATTCTTCTTAGAGTTATAATGAGAAATTTATCCCTGTCTTACATGCACCTTATGAAAATTTTGTTTAATATAAATACCTCCCCATGTCCTGTGAAATCTGTAGGCTGTAGTTAACAAAACACGGTGTTCTTATCACATCAGATCATCATTACAAGGAAAGAGAAGACTATTATAAGCTTTTTATGTAACAGAAGAATATTATGAGTTCTTCTGAGTTTTCAAGTATATTATTTTAGGATATGAAAGATTCTGAGTATACAGAATGACAAATATCTATATTCCAAAAAAATCATTTTAAGTGATTCAACAGTGCCTGTTTCCTGACAGCAATGAGTCCAATATTACATTGTATTCACAAAAAAAAGGATCATAGTCCTTTTGATGGGGATGCTTAAATAAACTGTTAACCTCACAAAGTGGTGCTTGAGACAAAAGGCTGGCTACTATTCTAACTAGGGTTAATATTTCAAAAGTTCCTAAAAGTGACCTGAGATTCTGTGTGTCATTGTTTGAAGTGGCAACGAGTGACAGAAGCCCCACTGAAAGCTAGTAAATTTATGCTATTATCTATACTACAGGTTTTTAAAAGCACTGAAGCACCTATGATGAAGGACTTACGGGCTTCATACTTTCAAAGATCTCATCCTAAGTCACTTCTAAAATTAGAATTTGGTATCCTAATTGATTCGGATGCTTTTGAAAAATTTTGCCTTGATATTCCCCATAGGTTATATACATTATGGGCACAGTGCAATATATTTTTAAGTAGTCTTCGGTATCTTTGCCCCATTTCAGCTGAAAGGGATTACAAATTGTAATGCAGATGAATTTATTGCAGTTTAGTTTTTAACTAAATAGTATATTTGATTGATATTGTTTCAAATCAAATTTAAAAGGATAACAGCTTAACTATATTTAGAAAAACATAGTGCAGTGTTAACAAAGCTAGCTTCTAGAGCTGATACTTCATCAGCCTGACATATCACTATAATTTGAATGTGAAACTTTCAGGAAATAAATAACCCATTAAAAAAAATTGTGTTCATGCTTTATCCATCAATTTTTTTAAACACTTGGACATTTAGTAGCTCTTTCTCTGTTTACTAGAGCCATCTAAAGTAAGTTTGGCTTGTCTTTGCAGAAAACAGGAAAAGATCAGTCTCATTTTTGATTCTGTAGTTGTGTAGCCAACCCCATCATATTTAAAATGCTAGTTTTATGAGTTGTAAACCGTATTTCCTAATAATTACAATAGATAGAAACATAATTTAGTATATTTTTACAGGGCTAGTATATTTTGTTCTATTGTAAACCATATTTCCTGATAATTACTATAGATAGACAAATAATTTAGTATATTTTTATAGGGTTAGTACATTTTTATAGTATGGTAAACCATATTTCCTTATAATTACCAGAGAGAGAAAAATAATTTATATTTTTATAGGTTAGTACATTTTTATTACTGTACAATTTCTGCAGATTAAGTACTTTGTACTTTTTCTTTTTAAAGCAGTCACATTTCCTCAGTAACCACTTTTTTATTATTTATATAATTTACAGATGATGGCTTCTTAAACTTGTTTTCCCTATTTTGCATTTTGAAGTTTCTATATAAATGTATGTGCTGCTAATTTTGAAGGAAGAACAAAGCATCTGTGAGACACTGTAGAAGTTAATGACATTGTTAAAATGATGACAGATTGCTTTAATGGTAGATATGCACTTAATTGGAGGAAGTATAACAAAATGTGCTATTTCATACTACTAAAAAGAGTCAGTCAGGAGCCATCACCCATTTACAGTCTTGTCTTCACCCAAATCACAATGCATGTACAGTGTGATAACTGATAGACATTGCTAGGCATGTATTCATGTACTGTACATTCATTCCGACAACCCATTAAATAGTGTTTGTTAACCTTTAATTCAGATGTCTGCAATAAGATAATACAATGTAAAACACAAGTCAATGGAGGGTCGTAAAGCTGTTTCTGCTACAGTTTTTATTAGCCTGTTATTCAGTGCTGAATGCAGCTACACCCTGAAGCAAGTCTTGTATAAAAGTACAATGTCAATATATTATGATACAAACTCAACCTATAAAATCAATGACAAGTATTATGTCTGTTGCTATCACCTACTAAAATATAGATACTGTTTTTAATCGATGCAGTGGTGCTAGGCTCAACATCATTGTGCTATTAAACTTAACCCCTTAGGCATGAAACACACTTACAGGGCTCCTGGACAATGACTGCTTATTGTAGGGTACTGCAACAATCAAGACAGCATATGTAAGACCACAGAATATGTAAGTGTTACATTCCTTTTAAAAGGACATTGAGGCAAAATAGAATTCCAATCTATGCAGTGTTGTGATTCTCCATTGCATTCCACTTCATAAAGCTAATATTTTAAAAAGGGGACCATCTGTCTCATTATTCACGTGTTTGTATTTTGATTAAGGACTGAATAGAAAGTTTACTTGTAAAATTTGAAAATAGCATCAAGCTGAGTATTTTGGAGAACATAGCTAGAATTCAAAAAGATAAATTGCAAGCAGGATCTGAAATCAATAGGATATTGTTCAATATGAATAACTGCAAAGTGGTAAGGGGAAATATCCCCCCAACCTGACTGCATAAATAAAAATGGAGTAAAAACTAGAAGTGATAATCATACTGTGTAGAATTCAAGCTTAAAAAAAAAAAAAAAAAAATTATGCTATTATTAATAATAATAAACAGACAAATGTCATCCTGTAACATACCAGTAAAGTAGTTGAATGTAAGACTGGAAGCAAGTATTACTCTACACTGGTGAGTTTGCAACAGGATTATGGTGTCCAGTTTTGAGTAGCATGGGGTTAAAGATAAGGAAGAAAGATAAGGATGGGATAGAAACTCTAGAAAATGGCAAGAAAAGCCAAGGGAGAACTTGTGGAATATAAGATCTGTAAAGACATATTCCATGAGAAAAGAAAGAACTAATCTGCAACTGTGGAGTTTTAGGCGTTCCCATATAAGGAAAACAACTCTAGCGTCAAGAATTGTTTAATTAGGACAGGTCACCTGGAGATTTAGAAACTTTTGTATAAATATACTTACAGTAGAGAAATGGGTTAAATATTTTAAAGATTTGTGTCAACCCAGCATTTCTATGATTCTGTGAAATCATATCTAAATTGCTTTTAACTCAGAACTGGTAAACAAAACCACTTGTAGGGCAAAAAAAATCAGAGCCCTACAAAAGTAGTTTTGCCAATTTATATTCTAAAAACTATTTACTGTATCTGAAGTAACAAAGTAACTACTAGCAATACAAGATTTAGAAGTATTTCATTCAGAAGAAGCAAATACCTGTAGAATTTACTGCTATTGCAAGCTGTACTTTTTTAATTTGTCTTGTTCGTGTATAATACACTCTACAGTATTGCTGTTGGTGGAGGAAAGTGTGTCATTTCTCACAATGATGTAACTATTGGCTGTGCATTTATTGATGTCACAGCTGCTGACTGCTCTGCTCTTTCAATTTCATTTTCATACTTAGCTGGTGGGAGGGTTGTTTGCTATACACTCTGCTTTGGATGGTGTGTAAAGTCTGTGTCATTATCATACAATATGAAAATAGTTGTGCAATAATTGATGGATGAAGTAATTCATTATGAATATGATGTAATGAAATAGACACCATGATTTAATCATCAGAAGAGAGGGTCTGTAGAGACCACACGAAGGTATCAAAGTCATTCACATGATAAATAGCGTGTGATAAGCTGTTTAGAAAACCATAATACAAGACACAGAAAAATGTACAGATGGGAGGCATACAAATTCCTTAGATGTAAAGCAATTGACTCTTAAGAACCAAAGAAGAGTCTAATTATGAGGAAGGGAAAGAGGAATGTCCACGGATCCATCACTCTTTTAAAAAATGATCTTGCTTTATAGGCATATTTGTTAGGATTAAAACTTACTTGGTTGATCGTCATTCACAAAGCATTTTACTTGCTATTTACTTGGGAGAAGAGTTTAAGAAAATGCTTTTAAGCATATTTAGGCAGAACTGTGACCCTTTTTCTTTTCTTTTGGTATTTTCTTGCATGGACAATTTTTTCAATTTTTTTTTTTTAAATGAAATCATAAACCAATTTTAATTTAGTCAAGGCAGTAATTGCACCTTAATTTCAGCTGCAGTATCTTCTCCTATCAGACATTATAATACCAGATGCTCTATTTTGGTTAAATATAGGAGATCCTCAGTGCAAATCAAAATTCTGTATATGCAACTTATAATGTGAAAGATAAGAACTGAAAAATTAGTAGAGGGAGGGGAATGGTACTTCTTGCTCTGTAATAGACTTGTCACAGTTCACTGCTATTATGTCACTAGTTATCAAACATCAGCACTGCTACTATTACTCCTCCAGGTCTTTCCATGCCATCAGCAAGAGCTGAACAACTGGGATTGAATGAAGACAAAATAACTAGGTTATCTTGATATAAGAGCTTTCAATGAGAAAATTACCAGAGATTTCCAGAAACAGCTTAAATATTACCAAAGTCATCAGGGAGACTAGCAAAGAGTAAAAGCATTTGCTTTTGATCTGCAGCCATGTTACATTACAGAGAATATAGTCATCCAAAGGAGAAGAGTCATATCCTTTCCAAGCAGAAAATATGTTCCCAGTGTTATATTTTCAGATTTCATTTACAGTACCTGCTAATCAATGTAAGCCTTGTTTTCAGAGAAACAGTGTGGGGAGCTTAGTATCCACTCCAAAATATGAAAATTCACATAGCTTCATTCATTTTTCCTGTAATACCCTCAGGTAGCCCATAAACAGTGATTGTACTCAGTTCTAGAGTACATTTTACCCTGTTGGCACAAACCCTTCCACAAATCAAAGTCTGCCTATCTATGCCAGAATATGACAGGAAATGATGGCTCTTCGAATATCTTAATTACCCCCAAATTGCCCATCAAAGAGCAGTCAACATACACAGGATCTTGTAAACTCTGTTGGGAAAAAATGAGAAGCACATACTGAGATACATGCATACATTATACATCTTTTCTTCAGCCAGTGCCTAGATATGAGTAGTGTTTGCTTTATTATATGTGTTTTCAGGTCCCTGGTAAGCATACTGCATAAAGTTTGTACTCATGAAGAAAAAAGTGACCACATATGATTCTTTTCCCCTCATTCTGAAAGTAAAACTAAAATAACTCATTTTGAAGACACTGACCCAGTGGCATCTCCTGGACCTCTGTTCATGTTTGGCATCGCTATAGAGGAGATAACTGGATGCCAGGAACTGTAAGGCACTATTCTTGATGTACTAGGCTTGTCAGCCAGGTCTGGGGGAGAGATATCAGTACTCCCGAGGACACATGGAGCTCCACCTGGCAAGGTGCAGACATACGGTGTCAGAGGATATGGATGCTCAGTGCATTCCTACAGAGCAGCCAAGCATCATTGGCTCCAGATAATCAAATATATTCTTCGTGGTGAAACTGCAAAGCTAGAGCTTACAGCTCCAAAGATGAAAAGGGGAAAAGATTGCTTGGGTGGCAAATATAAAAGATTTTTCTTGTTCTGTCACTGGTGCGTTCAGGTCCAGGAGGCAACCTAGCTGCCTCCTGTAAGAAAAATTGCTACATTTACAATTCAGATAGACACATAAACTCTGAATAAACATGTATATTTGGGGGACTCAGCTAAAGCAGACAAGAACCACAACATCTTTTGAAGTAGGCCCATCACTGATAATTACGAATGTG
Source organism: Anser anser (assembly GCF_964211835.1). NCBI lineage: Eukaryota > Metazoa > Chordata > Aves > Anseriformes > Anatidae > Anser > Anser anser. Next base: position 26,528,060 of record NC_139725.1, on the reverse strand, counting down.
AGATTAGCTACCGTCATTTATTCTTGTAAATAATGTCATCTCTTCCAATTAAGAACAACTACTTGTATCTCCTCAATTGCTTTATTAGCATTGTTGTCAAGTTGTGCAGAAGCCTTAATTAAATAGTCATCATAATTATGGCTATTTCCCAAACGATCGAAGTAAATAATTTATATATGGGTTATAAGAAAAGTTTTTACTTACTGAAAGACTGTATTTCAAAACTTTCCAAGTGCCTAGTTACAAAGCACTTTGCATTCATCCTACAAACAAGGTATGTGTTACAAAATAAGCACGAAAACTGAGCTAACTGAAATTTTGTTGCTTCAAACATTTATATTTCTCCAAGTGACAATAAAGCAAAATTGAAAACTGAATGAAGAAAATTTCATAACTGAGGCTTTGAGCAAGCAGTTAAGTATTTAATACAAACTGAATTATTAAAAATATTTTTATGATTTTTTTTATCTTACTAATTAATTATATTAATGAATACTGGATCGTACAAAGAAGAAAAATAATAAATTGCAAAATCCAAGATAGAGGGACTGAAGGTACTATAACAATGCATCTGTATCAATGAGCAGTATACTGAGATATTTTTTACTTTGTAAAAATACTTTTTCCCAATGAAAGTATCTGCAAAGCTTTTTCCTAACTTGTATTTGTGGGCTAAATGTACTTTTTCCCAATCTTCTTCTCACTGCTAGTAAAATGGCTTGGAGATTTTTTTATTTTATTTTATTTTATTTTATTTTATTTTATTTTATTTTATTTTATTTTATTTTATTTTATTTTATTTATTTCAGTTAGGATAGAAAGTAGCATTACAAAAAGTTCTCAACACTGACCTAGTTCTGTGAAATTGAGGCTATATTCCTTAATAATCAGTATTACTACTAACAAATATTTTAATGAAATTTTACATTTTCCCCTTAGTCGAGACATGTCATTTCCATTACCCTTAATTAGTGTTATATGTGCTCTTTGAGAGAAGAAGAGGCCCTTTAGCTATAAGTTCTGACTTTCGAAACAAAAAATCATAACCTTTCTGTGTTTCTGGTTGAGGTAACTGCAACCTAATTTCATTTAATAATTGTGGCAGATAAGAATCAAAATATGGAAGGAGAAACACTGAAATTATAAGCATGTAAGACTGTTTGTTTAACATTATAACTCAAGATAGAACTAATATAAACATTTCATTTCTTATTAATGGTGTTATGCTTTTTGTGTTGTGTTTTGTTTTGTTTTCTGTTTGCATGTCCCCCAGATTAATCACTTGTCTTTTTTTTTTGTCTTTTTGGTTTTTTTTGAATATACTAACGTATCCTGTCAAAGGACACTTGCTTTGCTGGTGTGTGTACATTCATAGCATTCAAGTTACCACTGATCTCTGTTGAATGCACCTATTTACGTTTAGTTCACCTACTTATATAACACAATAATTTGAAAGTTGTGGCTCATATAAAATGTTACGAGAATGCTCTAATTCCTATCTTCCTATTCTCATTAGAAGCTTGACCTATGAAATTTTAAAGACCTCCAAGATATTTCTTTTTATAGTGTAAAACCTATAATTTAAATGCACCCCCTCACCCCCAAGATTGATCTAATTTGAAAAGCAGTGTCTTGAGCGTAGGTGTACATACCTAGAATTTGTTTCAGAGAAATTTCTGGCAGTACTGCAGAACAAATAGGAGGAAAAAGATATTCTGAAATAACAAATAAAAAGAATTTATTTTCAGCATCTCTACTGCCTAGTCAGTGTTATCAAGCCAAAAACAAGGTTGGGAATAGCTTTCAGCTTTTAACTGAAAAAAAGTTCTTTAGTTTTGACTGATCTGTGAGACTATAATTTTGGCAAATTTTGTATACAAGATTCTGTTTATCTGAGCCTTTGCCCAGTTAGTATCCCTGCATCCGTCTGTGTTGTGTGGCTATGTAACAGGATGTAGGCATCAAATAATATTCTGAGGCACATAATGCCTAATGCACGAGTATACAGAAACTGATCTGGCTTCATGAGAATAATTTTCAGTCAAAATTTACAAGCTGGCATTGTAAACTAGGATTGTCCAGGTTGCATAGAAGAGACTGGAGGAAACTGCATTCTCATCATGAATGAAAAGGGAAAGATAAGTTCAAAAAGTGCTCAAGGTGTAGAAGAGGGAAATGAAGATGATAATCTGGGGGAAACTATGCCAGCTTGAAAGAATAAAGTGACATGTGCATGTTATATTAGATATTATAGGAATCTTTCCACTGAACAGCTTAATCAGTGAGACAACTGAGAGTCAGTGTATTCTGCAAGATGAATGCTTAATTTAGTTTTTACCAAACAAATGTAGAAAGTTTTCAGAGCAACAGTACAAATACTGGAAAGACCCTTTCTGGTATTGCTCTGATATGAATCATACCACTTTAATTATACTGTATATTTTAAAAGCCCATGTATACATATAAAGCAATGTATGATAAGGCAATCTGATTAATTTTAATCTTGGAGATCTCCGATTTTTTTTTTTTTTATTATTTTTTTCCGAAATGAAATTCTGTAGCTGGTACTGAAAGAAGTTTAGCCATGCCAGTAATGGAGTGACTGCCTGTACATTAACCTGGGAGTACAGAAATTCATGCGGTGACCCTAAAATGGTTGATGTCAAGGAAAAAAAAACTCATCAAAGCTAGAAAATCAGAAAAGCATCTGCACTATTTCCCCCCACACCTAATTTTCTACTCAAAAGGCTAAAATATGCAAGTACATTAAACATTGCCTAGTGCAACTGATCATATTTCTGAGAAGTGTTTATATGTGATTACAAAAAACTAAGATTCAGCAATGCCCTGCCGCTCTTTGTGCCAGATATAGCTGACCAAAAGGGTCATAGTGTAGGTATAATGTCTTCCATGTGTCTCAATGACTCTTCACTGTTACATGCCTTCTGGAACTGCAGCAGGGAATAGGAAGGAGATATTACGGCAGTTCCCAGAGCTGCCCTAATGTGTCCCAGGGATTTGACTCTCCTAGGGATTCTAAGAACAAGAGGCACGAAATGATTCCTATGTGATTCCAACTCAATCATCTGGAAGCCATTAATCCAGTGATATTTCAAGGAAAGCCAGGCAAATATTTGTGATCATTTATTATATTCAATAAAAAATAAAGATTTATGTCAATAAAAATGCTTGTAAAACGCTTGCAAAAGTAATGCCAAATTTTGAGAACAGTTTCAGCCAGCTACAAAATAGGAAAAGAATGTAAAAAAATCTTCATTTAAAGCTTTTTTAAATAAATATTTAATATTTTCATTTCAGTCAATATACATAAGTTTAAAAAAAAATGAAAATGAAACAAGACATCTTGTACTACCAGAGACAGATTTATTTTTTTTTCCAATTGTTCTATGGATAAGAAGAACCAAAACCAAACAATCCTTCCTAGTCAATCTAAAATGATCATTCCCTCCCCCACTTCCAGTTTTTCAATCGTGTCAGTGAACCAAAACATCCAATTATTTGCTCAGCTCTAATTTCAAATATCTACCAGCTGGTACCGGTGATAATAATAGGAGAATGAGGAAATAATGGATCGGGATCAACACCAAAAGAAAAAAAAATACAAAAAAAAAAAACCATAAAACTACTTACATCATGGTTAAAATTCAATATCATCTAAAACACGTAGAGCAGATTTTTTTTTTTTAATGTATACCTGGCTGAAAGAAATCTAGTTGGTATGTGTTCAGTTTGGTTTCAGGCAATTGTGAGAATTTGCAGGAATATTTCTCTTTTTGTGTGTGTGTGAGGATTTTCTATGTCTGAGCTTAGTCTATGATTTTCTAATCTGTTTTATTTAGTCTCTCTAGCCTTTAAATAATGAATAAGATCAGTGAATGTATGCTTAAACAAAAATGTCAAAGACGCCCTCTTTGGTGTTCCTGATTTTCTGCATATTGCTGTTTGCCAATCTGATCTTCATTGATATACTGCAATGTAGTAGTTGTGGCAACGTAATATAATCTGTGGACATTTGGTTTCTTGTTGACTTGCTGCTGAATGACTGCATCTTGCCACTAAACTTCACTATCACAGTCTCATTGCAATCATAAACATAGCTTAGAAAAGCTTTTTTTCTCATCAGAAGGCAAGCGTTTCTGGACAGCAGTGCAGCATGATTCCAAAAGGCAGTGGAAGTTGCATGGAGTGATTAGTCCCACATATACCTACCAGCAACACAAGCATTCTCAGCTCTGCATTATCCGACCTGTAGCACCTTATGGCACAGCACAAAACATGCTAATAAACCAATCCTATATGCCACATGTTCAGAAATAGAAATGTCCTTATGAAAAGCTTATCAACCCTCATTAAGACTTTAAAAGTTATCTCTAAACAGTTTCAATACACTGTTTTATGGATGCCATAGAAGAGCAGTCAGATGGGATTAGAGTATCTAGCCTATCTAGCCTAATAAATGACCAGAAGAAGGTAAGGTAAGGTAAGGGTAAAAGTAAGTGGATATTTAAAGGTATATCTTATGGGAACATATATTTCAAGTGCCTGGCAGTTACAGAAGCAGGCAGCTTCTGAGTCGAAGGTGGAGGTTTCACTTCTACCATTATGTTCAGTAGCCATCAGTAGACCTTGACTAGTATAATCTCTTCTTCTTCTACCCTGTTTTACTTTGACCTCCACATTATACTCTGAAAATGAGTTAAGAAGAGGAAGTGAAGCTGATGACAGAAGAGACATTACTTTGTTCCCTTTCAGTTGCTGGCACATGTTATTGCTGTACAGTTTTGTCTTTGATTCAATAGAATCACTTGTGTTTCTTTTTAAAAACATACACTGGTCCTCATCACACAGAGATGACAATTTTTTTTTCTCCCACTTTTTTTTTTTTCCAGAGGTCTTGCAAGTTGTCAGGAGTCTTTAAAACAGCAGCTGTTCATCACCTAAGAAGTTGTAAAATCAATCTGACTGTTGCTACACATGTAGGGAGGAGTTGGAAATTGTAATAAAGACAGTAAAGTTAAAATCATATCTGCTCTCAAACCAAGTAGTCATAGGAAATGAAAGCCAGGGACAACTATTCTGAAAGAAAAGATTATGATTACATTAATCTTGATAATTTTTAATCAACTTAGTACTAAAACCCAAATTACAGGGAAATAAATTTAAAAAAGGATTTTGGCAATAAGTAGCGTCAGTACTTGAAACAGGATGGTCTCCTGTGATGTCTGTGAAGTAGTCAGGTCACTCTAGAATTACAAACTAATCCTTCATGAGAAACTAGCAAGCTTGTTTTTTAACATATTTACCTTCCAACTTATGAAAAAAAAAAAGGGTAAATATCTATGCCTTTTTTGTTTTCAGTAAAAAACTAAAAACAGTAAAAGTTTTTTTCAGTAAAAAAACTGCTAACCTTACTGCTGTTCAAATCCTAGTAAATATCAAATACTTGGAATGAGGCAAGAGTATTCGAGTATTCTCTATGATTTCTCCTATATACTTTAAATGAGGAGCAAGATGTAAAAAGTGAAAAAGACAAAAACTGCAAAAACTGTCCTATTTATGCTTAGGTCTATCCTTTGCTACAAGTAGCACCGAGGGTTTGATGTAGTTCTGAAAATATCCTTGTATGTCCTATGCTCAGAACTATTTGTAGAACTCGTGTCCAAAAAAAAAAAAAAAAAAAACCACAGAGCAACATGGCTCAGTTGCAGACCCCATACCTCATTCGAATTTTTCAGAGGAAAGTTTTACTGAATAAGGAGTGAAGGAATAAGAATCCAAACCATATAAATGCCCCATTTGCCCCATATAAATGTACTTCTTAGAAACTGAGCATAAAAGGCGATTATATGCATTTGTACTGAATGCAAGAAAGAAACCTATTAAAAAAGACCAAATATATGTATATATATATATATTTCAAAATCTCTTCTCTAGGAAAAGGCTTATGTCTGTATCCAAAGTATATTTTGTTACATCAGCTTATAAATCTTCATTATTTCTTCCACAGAAAATATTCAAAATATGCTTTTATGCAAAAAGACAGACTTTCATTATAGGTGCATTATGCATAGACTATGGAGTTGGTCTTGTAATTGAGCAAAACGACTTCCCATTTTTTGTACAGTGTATGAAAAACTCATAAGCAAGGAGCATGTATAGTGCTACTGTGGTTTACCTTTTATGTTAAGACAACAGAAATCTATCTAGGATGGTTGCAGGTTATAGCCAAATTTAACCTTCTTGAAATATCACTACCAAGCAAATAGTCCAAAATATAAAAACATCATTCATCTCTCTCTTTTCAAAAGATATGATTATTCAACAGCTTCATGCTAAGAAAAACATAGCTTAATCTTAAGAACACACTGGAAAGTGTAAATGAAATGGCAGCAGTAGGTTTACTTTTACAACTGAAAAAAATGTCATATGTATTAATGTCAACAACTGGAATTTTACCTCATTAGGCATTTTCTGATCTAAGGCTCTGATGATTATTCTAAGCAGAAAAAATATGCTAATTATCTGCTCTGAATGTAGAAGGAAAAAAGGTGTAAAATCTTCCTTTAGCCGTGTGACCATGTACTAATTGCATGTCATGTGTCAAAATAATGCAACCCACTTTGCCTAAAGCAATTAGACATACAGAACTCTATTAATGAAGCACTGTCTGTCACTAAAAATGTTTTCAGAGCTATAGTTGAAGATTAAAATATTAACTTCTCAAATATTTATGATAGTTACTGACAGCATTTCAAAATGTTACTTTTAACAAAAGTATTTTATTCAGCTCCAGTTTTTAATTTGGATTTTATATTCAAAGACATTATTAACATATGGGAGTCATGTGAAATTTCTATGATCTCCACTGAGACTTCTTTACAGAGGTACATTAGCTCCTTGAAGCTTACAGCACCTTTTTCTATTGTAATATAAACTCTTTCAGAAAAAAAAAAAAAAAATTAAAAACTTGTATTTTCTTCAAAAGTCATTAAAAAAAAAAAAAGAAGGAGGATGTTCTTATTGCACTGTACCTATTTTCCGTATGCGAGAGAAGAAAATGGCCCTTCTTGTCAATATATGATTTGGTGCTCTCTTTCCTTTTAGGGTCATTGGTCATCTATGTTCATGAGCACAGAGAGTATCCTTGTGCATATCCTTATGCCATGGGAAGGCAGGATGTATGTTGCCAAGCTGTTTATTGAATCTATCAGACATGCTGAGGAGGAGCAGACCATTACATTAAAAAATGTAATGCCTGCTCTGTATTACCACTGCTCACTAATATGCTTGGGAAAGGCTATTGCACAGTTCTTCCTTGAACAAAACAAATCTGCATGTACAGGAGAGGGCTGATGGAGCATAACTAAGGCTATTCTCCTTTATACTGGAGTTTGAAGTGTATCAAATGCTGTTTAAATTACTATTGCATTGTAACTTGTGGTACCATTTTTAAAGTTGCCTTTTTTTTTTTTTTGGCTTTTATTTTGCATTCTTAATTTACAAAAACAAACAAACAAACAAACAAAACACACACACACACAAAAAAACACTTATTCATGCACGTGCCCCAGTGAGCTGTACAGGAACATTTGTATGCATAAAAGTTGAGTGGACAAGCCCTTAATTTACTTTCCATATGGATGACTACTGTGGTACTTGAGGATTTATAGCTTTACCAGGACTATGCGGGAATGATACCACTGTAATACCAGGGAATTATTGCCTTTCTATTGTGCCAAAAAATCATCAAATAAAAAAGCCATGTTGTTAGCACTGCATCATTTTCTAGTACCATGGTGGTAAAAACTGACTACTATTATGTATTAGTCCTGCCACTGCTTTTATGTTTGGTAAGGGTATTGCCTTGGTTTTGGAGCTATTACAGTCTATGGGAATCAATTATATGTACTTGAACTAAGAAGGATTTACTTGGTAACTGTAATGGCTCTGAAAGAGCCATTATGATCTGTCATGTCAAAAATGCACATGCCTACAGTAGATACAAACAGAGCTGTGCAAAAAGTTTTATACATAAAGCAAGCCGTTTTTGTTAGTGTCCCTGACAAAACAAAACAAGCACTTTTTGCTGAAGTACTTTCACAACTTTTCATAATAAATGAAAAGGAGTTTTTGCTGTTCCACTGCCTTGTGCTTTGCTAAAGCAAAGCTTGTGTGTTGTCTGAAAGGGAATCAGGGGAGACATTACACAAGAGCAAAGCTCAATGAATCATAATGTTCTGGGGATAGAACTAATCAGATAAAAGGAAAAAAAGAAGTGAAATAAATAGAAGTGAAGACATTCTCAAGTAAAAGGGAGCAAATGTGTGCTTGCTATCATTATATACATACATGAAACAGATACAGTAGCTCTTAAGAATGAGCAAATAGGTTGTACCCTGGCAACCAGTCACGATATATCTGCATGTACAGAACACCAGAATATCTCAGGGCTGGAATGAAGTATAAATGGGGCCAGTAAGAATAAGGTTTCCTGTGTCTATGCTGCAGGATAGATGCATTCCATACTCTCAATTTCCTCATCAACCAGATTGCTGAGCCTTATGGCAGAATGGGACAGCTCCCTCTGTACATGTCTATCTAGGTTTCCACCAAAAGGAGACTGAAGCACATCAAAGGATTGCACATGCATTTCCATTTCTGAGTTGGACTCAGGGCAGAGAGAAGGAGCTGAGGCCCACCCCCAGCATCCTGGCCCTGCAAGGCTGACCTGGGCCAACACGAAGGTTGAAACCCACGCGTGCTGGAGGAGTGGGAAGAGCAATGTGAAGGTGTGAGAGCTGCATGGAACTGGGTAAACGAGAGGATGGTCTTATGATAGGAGCATTGTATCACATGGTGCTCAATTAAATGTTTCTAGCCACCTTGTTCATTTCTGCCAGTAAAAATTCCTTCCTGGGCAAATGAAGGCAAGAGAGCTGCTTAACTGTGTTCAGTTTGCAGGCAGGCTGTGAGTGGCAGTAAGATGGGAAAGATCAGCTGTAATGATTTTTTAGTGATTACCCTCTTTAAAGAAATGTTTACATTATCAGATCTTATAAATTAATACATACTATGCTATATTCTTGCAGTCATCTGCAGACATCATTATTTGCTTTTAAAAAAACAGAAAGGTGATAAAAACAGGTCTGGAATTCATGGTGCTCACTGATGTATTACTATTGTTTTCTAATACAGAACTTCATTTGGTGGTTTTATTTTTGTTTTTACATAGCTTTTCTACATATGTACCTTGCTTTAAGTAATTGTGCCAAAGTTGATTGAAGCACTTTCCCCCAAACGATATTTACCAGGTAGAGAGTGAAAATGTTTGCAAGTTGCTTGTTTGTTTATTGGACTAATTTTCAGTAACAGAAGAATGTTATTTAGAATGCAGCAAAAACCTTTCAGTCCCAAATGAGCATGTCCAAAAAAAGAAACAGAGATTTTACTTTTAGCTCATCTTCAGATTCACAAGGGACAATAAGGGAGATTCATTAGGCCATTTGTTACTGTCATCTGCCATGATTCAAAATGAAATACTAAATGTTTCATGGACACAGAAAAAGAGCAGTATTTGTCTTTGTGTTGGCTATGCAAAGACTGTATGGCTTTCAGCCTCCATACAAGAGGTCTGATGGATGAAAGGGGGAAGGGTGGTGCCATCTGAATGATGATGGGCTAATATCATCATCCTCTTGTCAGCTGTAATAGGCTTTTCCTCACAGAAATAATTCATAAAACCGCTACATTATATTCTATCCCTGACAGGCCCTATCTATCCTGCAACCCAGCAGGCTCACAACTAATAAGAAAATATGTGGTTCAGGAACCCTGAAAAATTAAACAGGTAGTTTATGAACAATTTGTTTCATGGGGATGTTTATTATGTTTATTAAATATTGAGCCTTTAATGTTTTCCCAGTACAGATGATATCATAAAAATGCTGACTTAAGCCTCAGTTGTATTCTTAGAAAGTGGCGTTTTATAGCTCTTGTAGTACACAGTAAATAACTAAATTGCAGTGGTTTATATGTGTACACAGAATAGAATTTATAAGCAGTGAGTATATTTTTATTGTGCATATGCAATGTATTTAATATATTCATAATAGACATATGCAAACTACCAAAATATTGATCACATTGTTTGGCTTAAATGAAGTTTTGAGAAGACCAGTATTTCAGAGCCTCAAGTAGGGAAGACCAGGCATTTATTTTATTGCTTGTGCTAATGGAGAAAGACTGAGCTTGGTGTTTGAAGTGTCAAGACAAAAACTCTGTAGGCTCTAATGATAAACTTAACCAGGAATATTGTTTTGTAGATATATTTTTAATAGAAATTCTTTATACAGGTTCTTATTACAGGAAAAACAGGATGAAATTGCTTAAGCTGAAGCCAGTGTTACCATGTTTTCCATGAAAGAAGGGAGGGCTGCCAGAGCTTACGCAGGGCAAAGTTTCTATTGCCAGACAGAATGCAGGACATGGTTCTGGAGAAGACCTTGAATGCACAGAGGAAGCATCTTGCACAACCACAATCTTTCTATGTCCATACCTATTTATTCCAATGTCTTCCTTCAGAGCTTATTGAATAATTGGTAATTCTCTAGCAGGATATTAAAACTGGCAAGTAGAAAACTTCCATTCTTAATGAATTTGTAATAATAAAAAATGCTTATGATATTAAAAAGTTGTATTCCACAGTCACTGCAAAGACCACATGCATGACATGATTTACACACATAAATAAATAAATAATAAAAAATTGCATTAACCTTTCATTAAACCTTTGATGAATCCAAAGCTATTCTCACATCCATTTCTGTTTAGAAGGTAGACTCATAATAAAGAGTAAGATCACTGAGCACAGAAGTAGAAACAGTCTAGAATCAGCTCCTGTTACTTCTGTAACAGGAAAGTCTGCCTCTCTTACCTGCTAGAGTCCTGTGAATATTACAGAAAGCACATGGATTAGGAGGATCCAGAAGACATAATACATTTGAATCTTCAAAAACCAGGGTTAGTAAAGAAACCTAGTTACTACAAGTGTTGAGAAAACTTCTTTTATGGCTTGAAAACTGGTTAAAGTATAGGAAGCAAAGGGTAAGGCTTGTTGGTTGTTTCGCAGGATGGGTATTTCATTTTACGCAATCAGATCCCTGGAAGATAGATGATGACACTGGTTATATTAAATATCTTCATCAATGACTTGGAGAAGAGCGTGCAGAGCGAAATCTCCAAGTCTTATCAAGATCTTCTGTGTGGTATAAGTCATTGTCTACTGGCTGAAGGAACTTCAGAAGGACCTTTTAAAACTGAGCAAAGAAAAAATGTGACAAATGAGCTTCAGCATAGATAAACGTAAGGTAATACATCTGAAAATAAAAATGTGAAATGTGCCCCATGGTTTTGAACTGCAGATAACTATTTAGAACTCAGAAAAGACACATTGGAGTCATCCCTGGCAAGTCTCTGAAGTCATGAACTCATTGTACAGTAGCAGTTAAAATTAATGAAATACAGAGCATCATCAGAAAAGATTTTTAGAACAAGACAAAACATATTTTTCTGCTATATAAAAATATGGGTGTGCCAATATTTCTAGTACAGTGTACAGTTCTGATTTCCATGTCTCAAGACAGATGCCATGACATTGGAGAAGGAACAGAGGAGGCAATCAGTAATCAAAATAATCAAGAAGATGAATCAACTGCATTGTTGTGAGGCTAAGAATTCTGAGATTGGAGAGGTAGCTGGGGAAAATAGTGATGGAAGTTTATTAATAAGTACATAATCTGAATGTAGAACTGTTGGACAAATTATACACAATGTGAGGACAAGAACTACTCAGTAAAACCTATAAGGAGTCATCTAAAAACATACAAAAGAAAATACTTTGTGCAGAGAGATGACTTCAGAAACTTGCTTCCACAGTAGCTTGTGGGGGACAGTATGAGCAGCTTCAGAAAGGGATTAGAAAGGAAACAGGTCCATGAATGGCTCTTGCAAGGACAAGACAAGGATGTACCTTCTAATTCCCTCATGCAGCACTTCTGGACACTAGAATATGAGGGGAATCTACTGTAAAAAGTGCTCGGATTGTGTGTTGTCCCTAGTAGGGTTTCCTGTGCTACTACCAGAGCTAGCCAGGCTACCTTGACCATGGAGCTGAACCAGAAAGACTCTTTTGAGGCTCTTAGCATGTCTTAATTTTATTCCACAGGTCTAATTTTCTTTTCATTTACTCCAAACTTACAGCTCTGTAGTTTAAAAGACTAATGTGTGTTCACTTCTACTTTGTATTGGTGTACCTAAAAGGTGGATCAGGTCTCCTCTTCTCTCTTTCATATACGTGCAGTTTTAAAAATTGTCCTCCCATACATACACACAGAGCACAAAACCTGAATATCCAAATAAAGGAGAACATGTCAGAATAAAGAGACTAAAACGTTTAACTCGATGGCTTAAACCTGAAAAAACAATGTACCTTTTAAAAACCCTTGCAATTTCTTTCATTTTTCACTAAAAATGTTTGTTTATTCTTTGCATTTACAAAAGCTTGGCACACACACTACTTCTTTTGAACTTCAAGAATAAACAATAAAAGCTGTTTCCTTGTGCTGCCCCACCCCTCAGCCCTAACTCAATCATCTTTCATTTTTTCCTTAATGTAGCTGGAAAAAAAAAAATCTCCTCTTACATGAAATCTTTATAATGAATTTTTCAAACAGAAAAAAAAAAAAAAAAGAAAAAAAATGTCATTTATTGTTAACTATGAGCCACATGGCTACCTTGCCATCTCTGGATCGTATAAAGTCATTTCTATAATTAGCCAGAAGAGACACAATCCAGTTAGAGTAGTAGGGTCTCAAGGTGTATGTTCTCTTTGGAAGTAAAGTCATCTACCTTATCCATGGCAAGAGGTTGATAAGGCACACTTAGAACACTAATTACACTCTCCATTTCACAACTCCATTTTTTTTTTTTTTTAATGAAACTTCGATGACTGCTAAAAGTTGGTTAAAAAGTTGGTTGTATGGGTCCTTCTCCACTCGTAAGACACTTGGAAGTGTCTCTGGGCTCTGGGCGAGAAAGTGGCTGTGTTTGGCAGCGAGGCATCATGCAAGATTACCATGTTTATGACCTGCTTGGCACTGTGGTGCGAACCACATCATTTGCTGTCAGCCTCTATGGGATGTCCTACGGGATGTCCATGTGCTGAGCCCCAGAGGTGACAGCGGCCGTCCCAGAGCTGCAGCAAGCCTAGCCCAGACCCTGGCAGTACTGCAGGGGAATACACTACTCTTCAGCCACTGCAGAAACATGTACATTGCAGTATGTCAAATATGTTGAAAGTTGGACATACTCTGATGTACCTAGAGGCCCATAATGTGCTGTGTCACCAGTTTAAAGAAATACCACTTGCATTGGCAGGCAGTTGGAAGCAATTAATTACCCATGGATGGCATGTACAGCTGTTGCTTATGTATGGAAACAGAAGAGAAATTAGATTTAATTGGTTTAGCATAATGAAGAGAGTGGCATTTATTTCATTATAGCTTTTGTAAACTGAGCCACTTGGTTTTCATTTTTATCTCTCTCTCTTTTTTTTTTTTTTTTTAATAGTTGGGCAAAACTCTCTTGATAGTTGAAAAAATCCTAGAAGAACAAAAGCTGAGAATATCCACTTGCCTCATATTAGAAGTTTACAGGATCTGAATAGGAACAGATATGTTAGACTAATGAATGATCAGATTAAATATATTGCTATATATTTTATATATAATACATACTGCCTATTATTTGCAGTAGTTTGGGCTAACTCCCAAATATGCATCATAAAGTAGCTGTATATTTTTATCTCTGAAGGTCATAACTGGTGAAGAAATGTCCAGATTTCAATGGGAAAAATTGGTGTAAATTATTCAATCGCTGTGAACAGATATTTCTGTTGTAGATTGTATTAGACCTACCAACACAAAGCGATAGTGAAGAGGAAAACAATAATATCTGTACGTGAAATCTAAACATATTCTATAGCTACAAACTGAATCCCATTGCCCTAACATTTAGTTCATTAATGTTTTTGAAAATACTCCTTGTTAAGAGATGCTGTCTATGTACAAAGTATTGGTATGTTTCTAGCTATTGAGCCTTATAAATAAACATCTTTCTGCATTACTGTCAACTTAATGTTCACTTTCTAATTATTTAATGTGAATAAATGCAATACAATCTGCATTCATACAGTGTTGCTTTTGAAGGCATGTTCTGTAGTCCTGTAAAAATTAAACTAATGTTTGTCTGTTGATTAACACTACGTTTATTTTTCACATTCACTATTAAAGAAAAAATCTAGGTGCATACTGTGTAGCTGCATGCAGTGCTGCATGCAGTGAGACTGATGTTAAAACGCTGGGGGAAGAACAGTTTAAAATGATTCTAAATACAAACATTTCCCAATTGATTCAAGAGACCAGTTGTATTTTACCTTCATATTGTATCCCTTTTCAGAAAGCCAAATATTTCGATTTTTTTTTTTTTTTAAGAACAGCCTCTTATAAATGATTATAATGAGACCTCGTGGAACTGGCAGGCAGAATGTGGCAATCTACAAATGTTTAAAAGAAACCATAATAAAATCTAAAACGCCAATGAGTGTATAAAAATCAGGTGGCTCAGCTGAGAGTACATTCCAATTCAGTCCTCCACAAAAGCGAATGGAGTATTTCACTAAATAGCAGCCACAGAGTAGTTATTAACATGAGGGAAGGAAGGAAAAAAGAATGAAAGAAAGAATGTTGTGTAGGAGTGGTGTATGTGCTGGTTGTTTATGTATTTATATATATTTATATATGTTTAAATTAAGCATTGTTTAAAAAAATCCACCTGACATTTTTCATAGATAGGGACAAAACTGCTTCTCTGAATTCAGGAAAAAAGAGAGAGAGAGAGAAAGAGAGAGAGAGAAGGAAAGAAAGGAAGGAAGGAAGGAAGGAAGGAAGGAAAAGGAAGAAAAAGGAAGAAAGGAAGAAAGGAAGAAAGAAAGAGAAAGAAAGAGAAAGAAAGAGAAAGAGAGAAAGAGAGGAAGAAAGGAAGAAAGGAAGAAAGGAAGAAAGGAAGAAAGGAAGACAGGAAGAAAGGAAGAAAAAGAAAGAAAGAGAAAGAAAGAAAGAAGAAAGAAAAAGAAAAATAAAGAAAGAAAGAAAGAAAGAAAGAAAGAAAGAAAGAAAGAAAGAAAGAAAGAAAGAAAAAGAAAGTCTAGATATGGAGTTCTGTGATGTGCTCTGTCTAGAAAATAGCCGTGGAATAGAAACCCTGAACATTTAGAAAAGACTAGAACCAGTCTGTTCTTTTGACAGTGGCTAAAATTGTCCATGTGGTAGAGTCCGCTGTGAGACAGAGAGATGTCAGCTGTTGCATGTGCTGATGTAAAAGTCAGAGGGGAGTAAAATGTAAAGCAAATACTTCAGAGTGAAAAACTGTAAATGATTTACTGTATTAAAACACGTAAAATTTTAATAAAAGGCTAGGTTCTGCACACACAGATCCAGTATTTGATCAGTCAGTTTTGGCAGCTTTTTCAAATTACTGCTATTGAGAGACAAGTATAATCTGTAAAGTAAAAATGACCTCTGGATGATAAACAGTACGTTATACAGAAAGTTTGTGTAAACACAATTAATGTAGGATTGCTTATTGAAGCCATAAACTGATGACAGATATTTTCATTGTGAGCATTTCTCTACCAGAGTGTTGTGAAAAAAACATACTGTCTAATGCTACTAATTTGCTTTATTTACCTTTTTAAAAAATCTCAGATGCACTTAGTAAAAGCAGCATGTACCTGTCTGTCAGCAGAGCAGCCTTTAACGTTTATTCACCTACTATTCTACTGAGCACATGACTGGAGCAGCTGGCAGACACATTCAGGAAAACAACTGGTCCCTGTCAACACCACCCAACCTTCTGAGGCCAAGCAGGCACTTACAAAGTCACAAATAAAGACCAGTGTTTTGTTTTGCCAATAGCCTGGTGTGTTTCCCCCTCCTCTTTTGTTCAGAATGTGCAACACCATTAAAGGGACCTGATTAGAACAAAAGAACAGGGATCACTGTAACAATTATGATAGAAATGAAAATGCATAATAATAAAAAAAAAAAAAAAGGGAAAATAATGCCAGGTGAAGATGAATACACATCCGCTGGGAACAATTACATAGCAGATGCATCCAAAAATTCGTTATCAACATATAATTTGACATGTTCCTAGTAATGTTATTCATTGCATTTACAAATAATTCATCACAGGTGTTGTGAACTAAAATGGCATACAAGATCCGTATGTTATTCACTGGGACAAGAGGAAATGTCCAGTTTGTAAACACACATTGAATTCAATTTTATAAAATGGTTTTGTCTTTTGTTGTGTAAATCCTTCTGCCATGCTAGATAAATCAGATATAGCAAAACCGCTGGCTTGCCAAAGCATATAAGCATATTTATTCTCTCTAAAGGAGTGGTAAATATTCCATTATTTTATTTACCTTTTCGATTTTTCTTCTTTTCCTAAAAAAAAAAAAAAATCCAAACTCTTGTTTATGCGGCTAACTTCACTGATTTCAGTTTTGGTGTACTTCAGATGATGCAGATCCTGTTCATTTAAGCTTGTTTCTAATAATCAGATCCTCTGGCAGGGGCATGTCCTGTTCATTCAAGTATAGCACCGTTCTTTGAAATAGAAACATATGCATGAATGAAGAGAGCAGGGGTTGGTGCAAGATGTTTTTTCTATAACCTAGCTCAAGGCAAATCTCTTATTCAATTTTTTTTTTTTTTTTGGTTCATGGTTAATTCTTCAATGAAGTTGTGGGAATTTTACTTGTGTAAGTAGTACGATATCCAGTCATCAGTATAAACAAACAAAAGACAACATTTCGTTCCAGGTCAGATTTCATAAATAATGACAAAAAAAAAATACACCTACGTTACTCTCATAGTTGGAAATCCATCAAACAGGCTCACTGTCTTTATAATAAAGCTTTATTGCAATAGTATAGCAATAATTGATTAGCCCTTGATACTAGCAAGGGGCCCAGCAGCACTGTACTTTTAATCCTAGTATGCTGTGTCAAATAGAGCCTTCAAGCACATAGGTAAAGATGAACACACCTTTGAAATAGAATTAATAAATAATTTGTCCTCAGCCTGGATGACATATGATGTATTCCAATCATTTTTTATTTTTTGTTATTCTTTTTTTTTTTTTTTTTTTTTTTCCAGGAATTTGAGGTCACTGCTGTAAACACTGTCAAAGGTTTTAGGTAATAATTGATTTAGGGACTGGTTGCTTCATCTTGAGTCAATTATTGTTCCTTTTTATGACTTCTCACTCTGTGAGACTACTTTATTAATTAGTAATTGTTACACCATAATGTTATGACATAAATGATAGAATCATTGAGGGACCTGGAGGAATAAATTGCACCTGACTTTGGTCATTTAACTTCAAAACTGTCTCAACCCCTACCTACTCACCTTCTGCCTAATCCCAGAAAAGTATAAATTCTACGGAGGC
Organism: Anser anser; assembly: GCF_964211835.1. Taxonomy (NCBI): domain Eukaryota; kingdom Metazoa; phylum Chordata; class Aves; order Anseriformes; family Anatidae; genus Anser; species Anser anser. Next base: position 26,510,462 of record NC_139725.1, on the reverse strand, counting down.
TTATTTTGTTTCATTTTGGTTCTTTTACACTCCTTAAGTAAATAACACTCAACTGCTGAAACTACTAATACAACCTCCTATTATGATTAGCCAGGGTATGATAAAACCTCTGTGTGGTGGTGTCAGCAGTTGGGCATGCAACTGCTAAGGGCATGAGACAATGCTTTTAAATTGGCTATGCTGCCCTTTCAGTAGCCAGATGAATCCTTTTGATCAAGATGTTGAAAATAACAGCTTTAAATTTTCTCTAAGCACTACTAACTGATCCTTGGGTGTTTTGTTTAGTTTTGTTTTGGAAGGAGGACAAAATTGCTATTTCAAACACTTATTCTTCTTCAGAATCTTAGTTTAAAAAAATCATACAGTGGGACTGCATGCTAATATAAGTGATTTTATGAACAGAACACTATGAATATGTTGATGCTGCAAGGATGGACCAAGTAAAAGTACAATAATATTAAAAAAAAAAAAAAAGATGCAATGGTTAACCAAAGGTGTGTAAATAATACAGTGCAATAGAGAGCGGAAATGAAACTGGTCAGGAAAGCTCTGACAGGCTTCTGTCTTCTGAAGGTTATTCTTCCCTAACACAGCAAGCAATTATTCTGCAATTAGACTCCATATGTAGCCAATATTTTTACCACACTGCCAACGAAGTCAGTGAGGGTCCAGAAACTTACTTACTGTCTGACTGCAGGACTAAGGTCTGCTTTCAAGATATTAAAACATGAGGGATGTTTATGTAAGTCTCCCTGTCTACTGAAACCTGTCATGAAACAAAAGAAGTGCCTTGTTTCCTATAGGAACTATACAGTAACAGACATGAATCTGTGCTAGAATACACTGTAAGATAACTGCAGCCTAATTTAAGAAAAAGGAAAAAGGGAAAAAAAAAAAAAGAAAAAGGAATAATAAAAAAGTTAAAAGGAAAAAGGAAAAAAAAATGAAAAAGAAAAAAGGGAAAGGAAAAAGGAAAAAGGAAAAAAAAGAAAAAGGAAAAAAAGGGAAAAAAAAAGAGAAAGGGAGGAGAGAAGGGAAAGGGAAGGAAAAAAAAAGAAGGATGGGCCAGATTCTCTGTGTGTATACCTGTATTCACAGTGCATTTGCATTAATTCTCTGTGTGCCCTTTAGTTTACATATGCAATAATTTATTTTTTTTATATGAAGATTTGCGGTATAGCAAAGTACCAAAATTTTACAGTAACAAAATTATTCAGTATTGACTATTCACCAACTAATACAGGTAATTTTTTTTTTCAAATATGTTAGTCAATGAATAAATGATGTATACTTTTTATCCTTTTTTTTTTTTTTTTTTTTTTTACTATGGACACTGTAATGATCAGATTGTCTGAAATCCATCTTTGTGATTTCTTTGTGAATGCTTAAAAATACAGATATTTATAGAAGTCAGATTTGGTTCAGGAACAGTAAAAAGGGTGACATATACTGACTAATATATCTATAAGGAATAATTTGGGCAGTTCTAGTGGTATGTCAGAGAACTCCATTAGGGGTCACACAATAACTCTTTTATTCAGTATGTTGTGCTCTATCACAATGTAATCAGCAAATTATTCACATTGTCATTCCATATGCTTGTCTGGAAGCAGAAGAGAATATTCATTAAAATTCTCATCTTGCTTTCCATATGTTTCTGTAGTATATTTTGAATAAATAAATTAATGAAATAGGAGGAGCAATGGGAAATAAACTGATGTTACAGTTTCATTATAGGTATTACAATTATTACAAAACTCTTTTTCCCTCTAACTCATCATCTATAGCAAAGCTATCATTACATTTGCATGTTTTATACTGTTGCAACTTGGGGGCAATATGTCAGTAAGCATCAGCTTCTAAGTGACTAGAGTTAAAGTCATTCTCACTAAATTTTCCATTGAATCTTTTAACAGCAGTGCTAATAACACTGTATCAAGTGTCATCTCTTATACTTTTTAAAAAGCTAATCAACTCACAGTTAAAGATTTAGTGAACTTACACCACCATTTGGAATAAATAAATACAGCCAAAGGACAGTGGCAGTTATGCTTACATTTTCCTAAATAATGTAAATAAAGAAGAAAGTAAAAATAAAGAGAATGTTTATACAAGTGGCTGAAGAGTATGAAGGCAATTCATTTGTTTTATGTATTAACAGTCTTGTGTGGATAAGAGTTTATCCTTCAGGTTTGAAAGAAGTTACAATAAAAAGAGAATGAAGGAAATTAAACAAAATTAAGGGACTTCCTATTTACACGCCCTCTTCCCACCCTCATTTGCCCAAATTATATCTGACTTCAGTCCCACATAAACATCCTGTCAGCACTTCCCCCACAGGTAGGGTGACCTCCTCCTAGATGTGAAGAATGGCGTCATCTACGTGTGCTGCACCATTTGGCTTAAGTCCTCTTAAGTCCTGCAACTTTACAATTGGACAGTAAAATAATTTGTCAGTTCCTATGCCAGAATATTCTTTTTTTTTTTTTTTGTCCTTGTACAATGGTACAAAATGTGTCTGCAAACTCTCCCAATGTTTATAAGCACTTCCTTAAATTTATTCTCTATGATTTTTGATAACCTTCTACTCTTATTTAAAACTGTAAACACAGGGTAGATAAATCATTCCTGGCAATCATTTTTGGATTACAATGCAGAAAGGATTTTTATTGGGTCGAATGTCTACAGCAAAACAAATATGGTGTGCTCATAAATGGAAAAAAAAGTGGCAGGACTCTATTCTGTGCTTCATGATACCAAATAACCACAGATATATTGGAATCTCTCACTAAGCTATTTTTAACAGAGCTGGTTTAGGTGGTATATCATACAATTCTGTGAAAAGGTCTCTTCTGTGAATTTCATGCTGTTTTGCCAAAGGAGACCTCCAAATTCAGTTTTACATGGTTCCTCCTGAGATAGAGTATTAGAGAAATGAGTTTCTTGGGACACATTTCTGTACCTCGGTAGCTGTGGTCACCAGAATGTTTACTTAACAGTTCAACACTATCAGTATAGTCTGAGGATTCCCTCTCTCTCTAGAACAGAATATATCTGGGCCTTGTGAACTGCTTTTTCAATATTACAAAGCTCATTGTCATTATAAAACAGACAGAAGCTACTGAAGCCGATGGATGAATACTAAGCATCTCACTGAGCTCTGAGAGTATAGGAAGTCGTCTCTTGCTCTTTCTTCATCCCTTTCTCCTTCCTCCAACTGAACTGTTTGAAAAGTAGAAAGAAGTGCAGACAACAATTTTCAATATACAAAGAAGAGCTCAGGCTAGCATTTTTCCACTTCAGTCTCATCTTTGCCCATGACTGGTATATTGTCTCCTCCATTTCCTGCTTTTCTATTGTTGCCAGCCTTGCCAGTATTCAGCAATCTTAATCAAACCAGCTATCACAAATACAGTGGTCTGCCTTGCTTTCTGCAGCAGTGGCTCATATAAAGATGTTTGCTGTTAAAGGCCCTCAGCCAAGAGGTATATAGAGGAATGAATGATTTCATATAAAAGGTAAAGGTTTTAGGGAGGGATCTGTAAGAGGAAAGAGACAGTATAAGGTGGTGGCTATTAAGGTTGTCTGGACAGAAGGAAGCTGTAGTGTAAGGTCTAGTGAAGAAGCAAACTATGGGGATGATATATCCCAAAAGTGTCAAGGCAAATGAAATCCTAAGTACCAAGTGCAAGCAAAATGTCTTTGTCCACACAAACATTAAATTTGAAAAGCCACTGCTGATGGATTTTTTAAATTTAAGTAATTATTTTCAGCATAATTTTTTAGTGAGGAAACATTCAAAACTGCATATGACATTTTATAACATTGAAAATGTCATAAACACATTATTTACTGGGTTTTATCTTTAGTTATCTGGAGATTTGGTTACTATGGAGGACATTGGTCTTGAAATGGTCCAGAGAAAAATGGCATACTTGCATGGATTGTTTGAAAGACTCTTGTAAAAAAAGTTGTGAAATGAAAGTATACAATGCTGCCTTTTATTTTGCCATTTTTTCCACCATCATCACCACCATTACATCCTCAAGCAAGAAAGTACAGTTTTCATGTCAATAGAAGAACAGGACATTGTCCCCAGCTAGTAGGTAACCAGCTTCATATTCTTTAAGCTGTGAGATATCCATTAAGTCTATTATCTGGAGAATTATTTAGAATATTAGCAAATTTCTTCTTGACCTCAGTGGAGTTTCTAACAATGGCTGTATGAGTTTGTACACCTGCAATACTCTAATAAATCCCTATGCTGAAAATTTAAAAACTTTAGAGTGGTCTCAGTAAGAACTCTTTCTGATCTACTTCTCTACATAGAGGATTTTGCAGCTACTGGACAGAATCACAGTGATATACAGAGCATACAGCAGAGAGAAAAGTCATTTCCTAAATGCAGTTACCTGCTGTAGTCATATTCTAAATCAAGAGAAGTTCTTACACCACCTGTGACCAGATAGAATGGTTCTGAAGTATTATGTATATTAAAGTTACACTGGTCAAACACATAATTCTATGGGTACGATAGGTTGGGCCACAGACTCAATTTGATAAGTATGTAAACTCTTACTTTTCACAAATACTCTTACAAGATATTCCTTGTTTATCAGAATGTTTATGGGTGCATAAACATCTGTGCATGTGTGCTTGTGCCACATTTAACTTTTCAGTCCTTCTCTTCGGCATGAATATTTCAGCCATCTAGTCAGAAGAAAAAAATACCATGTTTTTCAAGTAACCAGTAACATCAAGGAATAACAATAGGCAGCAATAATCAAAACTATAGTCATAGTAGGCAATTCATGACAAATCATAAGACTTAAATTGTTTGCATAAAAAAGGGAAACAACTTGAAATGAAAATCACTTCAAAACCATAAAATCCCTATTTGTATAAAATTTGTGAACTGAAAAGGGCCATTTATGAAAAAAAAAAAACAAACCAGCAAGTAGTTCAAATAGCTGAAGTAGTTCACAAAGCTCTAACAATGAAAATAACTTTCAGTATCCAGAGCTTTAAAAGTATTCAGAGATGAGATATATCTTCCCTGTTGATATTTGTCTAGTACAAAAGAAGAGATATTCCTGAAGTACACAAAAAACTAAAATGAAATAATTTGTAAGCAAAGCAGCTCAAAAAACAGCAAATAATATCTCAATCTTCCTATATTCTTCTTTAGTCATTGCACCAGTAATTTTGAAACTGCAGCATTCCATTTATTGTACAATTATGTTGTATTATTTTCCTATTGCCACAAAGCTTCCATGAAAACATGCTCCATATATGCCTAAGCAGTTTACCTTGTATGAATATTTGCATTAAATAAATGAAAATTCACCTCTTTCTAAAGATATCATGCAGAGACACAAAAGTGTTTCCTGCTATTAGGAATGTGCTTGTACAGATCTAAAAATTGTAAATGAATTTGTAGATGGTTGGTTCCATTTAAGTAAAACAGACTAAGCATGGATCTTTATGAAAATGTGTTTACTTAACCAGAAAACACAAATATTTCTATTAAATATGATTTCAAGTTTAACTCCAAATTCCTGATTTCTCATGGATATATGATTTTACGGAGTTATACTTAAAAACAGTATTCCAATGAGACTTTGTAGTCTCAGCATTTTAGGGTACAGTATAAGCTTCAGAAGTGCAATGGACAGTTTATGTTAATCCATGGTAGAGCATCTAAAGCAGAGATTTATCCATTTATTTCCCCAATACTGAGCTATCTAAAGCAGTGATTTACTTATAATGGGGAGCTTAAAGATTACTTTATAATTAGGCTTACAATTGTGAATTAAAAAAAAAAAATCAAGCTGACTGTGTATTACTTCTATTAAATGCAAAGTACATACTATTGCACTTTATTTTTATTTAAAATTGCATTACTTTTCTGAGTGGTTAATGAAGAAAAAACAAGGGGAAAAAAAAAGACTGACAGTGTGTATGCATGTGTAATATACAATGCCTAGGGTTTTGAAAATGGAATTAAACACCAATAGGGAAAAAATCACATGAGGAGAAATGAAGCTTCAGAACAAATGTATTTTTGTGATACTGTCTGTAATTCATGCTAGATAATCATGAACCCAGCAGTTAATGACCTCTACTCTGATACATTAAGTCCAACCAAAGATAATGGTGTCCTGTGTAAATTAACAAACCCAGTGGTAAACTTGCATCTAGTTCAGCAGGAGACAGTGTGCAAATTAGCAATGGTTCTTAATAAGATCAGTGTCCTGCAATCTACAGTTCCGTAGTGTTCATAATGCTGTTTCTTTTCAGGTGAAAATTTTTTCTCCAGAGGACACTTGCACAATACGTTCTTCTGACAGAGAATCATCCTCACCCTAATCAGTTTGCTCCTGGAAAACTTTCCCTATTTCTTACACTTTCATGCTGTGAGTGCTGCTGTGAGTTGTTGGGAATGATTATTCATTTGTAAGCTTCTTTAATAACATTTCCTTTAGATGTTGAGATACCCGACAGAGCAAACCAGGATTTCATTTTATAATTATAACTATTCAGCAAAAGTAATGGTCACTCTATTGGCAATCTTTGTGCAATTCGTTCACAATAGTTTATTATCTTATGAAAAATTCAAATAAACAATTATCTGTTACATAATTCAAAGGTAAACTATTATCAAGGACCTAATTCTGGGAACTGCACACCATATCATCCTTGTATGGTTAGAGTCAAACTCTATCCATCCAGTTCTGAAGTCAGAGAACTTGGCAGCTGCTCAGAGGTGTCCTGCACCAGCTGGGCAAGGACCCAGTGCCTGGTTCTCCACAACACAGGTTGTAGTATGCACATAGGTGTGTTCATGAAAAATTTAACATTTCCTGTTGAAGATCAATGATATATTGGAGATCTAGCAATATTGTGCATCTGTTTGAAAAACATTTGTTAGAGTTTCACTTTCTGGGCTATAAAACCACAACTAATTATTTGAAAGCCAGATATTTGCCTGTTTCTTTGTTGTTGTTGTTTTGTTTGTTTTTGTTTTAATTACCTTTGAAAACTGGTACATGGGATTACAGTCAGAACCTATAGATTAATATACATTATTTTATTTATTCTTTGCTAACACATTTAAAAAATTATTCACAGGCAATGTTTCCACTATTTAGCTCTTTCTCTAGATGATCAGACCATATGTGCCAAGTAAATAAGCTATTGTCCAGCAGTAGATGAATACTTTTGCTATGAGAAAGTTTTTTACAATATTAGATGAGGTCTAATGAGGACATTTCACTTTTAATTTATGGGCTGAAAAAAAGGACATTCTCCAATTCTTCTCTATATAGTGATTTGATGATTGTGTAGTGATCATGATTATGATGAGGAGAAGAGGGTTGTTCCAGCACATACCTGATAGAAAGATGAGAATGCGGTATAGTCTCTTATAATGGGAGTTTTGTAAGAAAAAGTTTAATACACAGCTCTTGTCTGAACAAACCTCTCACTGTAAAATGTTTACCTTTAATGACATGTACTATTATTTCATGATTATTTTAAAATACACTTAAAGAGTTTTACATGTTAACCAGCTACTAAGAATGCCTTAATAGAGAACTAATTTTTGTTAGAGGTGTCTCGACAATTTGAATTTTATATGCATGCATTATGTTTTCTTAAAATGGGGAAATTATGCATCTGAAGGAATCTGTCTAGAATAATGGGGTTCTATAGAGGTTACTTTAATCACGTTCACCAGCAGTTATAGCTGTTTTACATCTTATTTGCAACAAAAGGGAACTCTAATTATCTTCAAAAAGAGCATAAAATGGTGTGCTTTGCTGCTGATGTAATGTTGATTCGTGAATGCTGCTGATAGGAACTGACAACTAAATACATGTCACACTTTTAAGAAATCAGTGGTGGTGACAGGATAACCCTCTTTTGTGACCTGGGGACCAAGAGATGGGGTATACATTTGCTTGTTAAGTAGAAACAATTTACAGTTTTCACTTAAAAATAAAAATAAAAACGCTGTTATAGATGGGTTATCGATTATTTTTAACAATGTATCGCTTCCGTTATGACTTATAAGCCGCCATCCATAAATTAGATTTAGTGCTTATGATCCCAGATAAAACTGTGAGTAAGGTTTTTTTACATATTAGTCTAATTTTGTATAAACTACTTAGTCTTTATTTCATCTCTTTATTTAAATAAAATATCTATAATAGATATATATTCACTGTACTTGTAATGAGGGACAATTAAAAATAGATATCTTACAACATGGTTTCAAATGCTTGTATTTCAAGTTCACATTTATTACTACAAATGAGAAGCATGCAGTCCACCACAAGGTGCAAAATTTATCAAATAAGATCCAACTATATGTGAACACTCATGCCACCTGTGCATAAGAAACGATTGGCTAATACTTTTTTTCCAGTATAGGATTAATCAGTGGGGATCTAAGAACATTAGACATAACCAGTGTTTTCTATATGGTACTAAGATTCATATTGGAAAGTTATTAATTCACATCTCATTCCAAAATGTTTTGCATTTTACCTAAATATTGAAATACCTGCCCTGTATAGAAGTTTAACTCACAGCCTCTATTTATTTATAATTAAAATGTTTATGTAGGCTGAATTCAGCCATATTTTTTGACTGTCAATTTTACGTCAGCATTAATAGATTTTAACACCTTAGTAGGTGTAACTGTGACTGTGTAAGGGGTTAAAATAGTCTTCATTTATTACTTTTTACCTCTTATATGGCACTTATTGGGTAATACATATTTGTACAATATTTCTTTTCATAAATTTTTCAGCTCTTCATACCAATGGTATTTGTATGTGTGACTGTGTATTAATATGCAGTCAATCATTCATGCATAGTTAAATACAGCCAACGGTTTTCCTCAACTGAAAAAAAAAAAAAAAGGGAAATATGGTCCATTTTTAGTTTTATTCTACCCAGACAATATATGGGTTAGGAATGATTAAAGTTGGAAACATGCTCTACTGCATGTCTTTCTGATTAGTTGTCTCTCCTTCTGTGTATTTTCTCTAACCCTTTATTACAATCATTTACTCACATAACACAAGCCAAATCAGTATCATTATTTTCCCAGTGTTTTCACCTACAGGTGTTGTCTGATCATTTATTTTATAACCATTTTATAACATGTATCATGTAAATACTAGATATCATCCAAAAGCACCTATGAGTGGCTTCAGCAAACCATTGGCTTTAGAGCACAAACTGGGTATATGTCTGACTAGAGATTGGTTTGAATAAAAGAGAAACAGTCTAAAAAGCTTTGCTATCTAGTTTCCTAGAGATTTTAAATAGCATTTTTATCAGATGTATTTTATTTAGTTTGTTGTATTTGTATTTACCTATATGTGTTTAATTTACTTTGCATCTGAGGAATGTGCATTTGCAGCAATACTTTTGTACGTAGTCTTCTAATGCCCGAAAATGATTCTCTTCTGCAAAACACACATGAAGTGCCCTTTCTATTTTACAGTCTTTTTTCTTCTACTTGCTATCCAGGCATATTTTGTTGTAATTGTCAGTACATTACTCAGATGGAAAGAAAAAGAAGTTTTACGAGATTACTGAATGGTATTTTTCTATTCAAAAAGAAATAGATCAGGCACAAAAATGCAAAGTTGGTTAGGTTTTTATTCCTTAATTTCCATGAAAAAAAAAAATCCTCTCTTCAAATCACTGCTAGGTGAAAACTCTGCAAATGTGGAACAGAAGCAGTTATATTTGAATATTTAAAAAGGTGAAAAATCTTAGTGTGTCTTATGCATATAGCACACACTGGTATTTTTTAGCCCTACTTTTCCATTAGAAATATATATTAAAAAAAATCACTTATAAATGAGATTATGTAGGATGAGTTCGTGTACATTATCATCTTCTTCATGAAATTCAATATCCTAAATAAAATGCTTTGTACTGCTTTAATTTGTTGTCTGGGGTGTCATGAATATCACTTTTGGAAAGAATGCTTGACTCCAACAAAAAGGGGGCCTTAGATCAACTGTGAGATGACACCTCTACTGGCGTCCTTTTTTGCATTTTTCAGCATTTTTTAAAGGGCTTCTGTGGGAGCTAAGGCAGTCCTATGGCTTCAGGTCTAATACCACTTCTATCAGAATCTAAATAGCAATCCTGGGCTGGTGGGAGAGTCAGGTCAGCCTTGTCTAGCACCTGCTATGATGCATCTTCCTCTTACTGTAGACCTCAGAAGGTTTTTGTACATTTTGCAAGAGTTGGATTGCTAATAGCTCAAGCCATTCCATTTGTGAGTCAGAACAATTTTTACATGAAAAAGAATAAACATACAGATGTTTAATATATATAAATACAGTAAGTCTTCTTATTTTCCTCAGAAACAAAAGGTTTTTCTAGGTCTTGACCCAAAAGATTTTCTAGGTCTTGATATTCCCCCTCAGAAAAGAGGAAAACAGTATTTTGGTGTTGTTATGCTTTGTTGAAAATCAATATATACATATATATATATTTACCTGTGTTTCTTTTTCCAAATTCTCTCTGTCTGGATTGTGTCCTTGTAAAGGAGAGAGAGAGAGAAATGAGCAATGTGATTTTAAGCATTTAGCACTACATAGTCTCTCATTTCTTCTTCTCTGCTGAGCTTCTCAGCAAATACTTCCATTTTCTCAGCATCCTAGGACCTGCACAAGTCTGTTTCTCTCTCCATCAGACTGGCCCTCTTGCACCTCCATGTGCACAGCATTCAGCCAGATGGACCAAATGTCCTGGTTCTTTGCCCTCAGTTCACATTTCCTTCAAATTTTCTCACTATCTCATGTTCTCAACCTCCTGACAATTCTTGCCAGCCCCATTTTTGCTCCTTGTAGATACCTTGTTTACCTTTTATTTTACCAGCTTTTGTGTACTAGTCATGAGCACTGTGAAATTATTATTATTTTTTTTTCTTTTCCAGCAAGTAGACATAGCAAGAAGCAAATGTCCTGTCCCCCTGCATGTGAAAGGTGGGGAACGAATCAAAGAGACCTTATCCTAAAATCATTATAAAGACTCTTCTTTCTTCTGAGAAGTGGCAGGTTGCTAAGAGAAGAGGAGAAAGCCCTCCCACAGCAGGCTTTTCTGGCTCCTTTCCTCAGGAAGCAGGCATGCATGAGAGGCAGGCAATATGAAAGGCTTCCCTTGTGACAAAGCCAGAATTTTTCAGAGGCCTGGAGGTTCCCATGTCATCATGCAATCTTAGCCAAAATCCCATTACTCATCACTAATTCATGGGAGTTGGCATTACTGGGTGTTACTCATTAGCTTTGTTACAACTGTGGGTGGGAGCTCAAAGCAGACATATTGCTCTCCAGGCCCAGTGTACACAAGCTGGACCCTTTCACAAGAAGTATTATTTTTAAATGTCAAATATGTATGAAGTGATGACTCAAGGGACTAATAAATCAAAGCTCAAAACAGAGGCTCTCATCTGTCTAATGAACATGGAGATAAATGGTAATATATTTCATTAAACTACCAAGAGTCGTCTGAAGTTAACATCCAGTCTGATAGCAGGTGCTCAATTACCTTACCTAGTATTTAAATAATATATGCAATATCCTTAAACCAGTACCTTCCACAGGTAGCAAGGCCGAATGTAGGAAGTACTTACAAAATCAAACTTCAAGTATCAAGCTCTTGGCACCTGAAGAGCAACATAAAGGAAAAGAATGCTGTTCATTGACAAGTTGTTTCTTTTCATATTACTTAAGAATCTGGGCCCCAAAATATATGACTATAGGACCTGATCAAAGCCCATTAATTTCCGTAGGAGTCTTAGAATTGACTTTGATAGGCTGCAAATCAAGCCCATCCTAGAGTAGAACATATGGGTTTCCTGCACAGACTATTTCTATTCATATTTCACATATTTATTTATTTATTTATTTATTTCATACATTATTCACAGTTTGTGATGGCAGAAAGACAGTTTATATCCCTGACACAAAGAAAACAAAGAAAGAAATACGGCATATGTGTTGTCATTATTATGAAACCAAGGCATATTGGGCACAATGCATTTCATTTTTTTTATATTACAGGATTCTAATAAGCATCATTGATAGCTAAGTCACTTGTCCTTAGAACAAGTAAAGAAAGAAATGAAAACTTTTCAGGTTGTTTTGAAACTCTTGTATACTGTTGAGGCATTTTAGGCACAAATTTAATTTCACTTCAACATCACAGGTTCCTTTGATGACAAAGTCGCATATCTTTAGTCCCAAACACAAAAGTAAATAAGACATTTAAATAGTTTTCTTTAACTCTGAAGGCAGTTTTATATTGGAAAATGTGAGTGCATAAGTCAGGCACATTGAATTTTCTGGTTCAGCCCAGCTCTAGGCTTAGTAAGGACAATTCTCTAATACCTGCTAAAACACAGTCATGTCTATCTGAAGGTCTGCAGAAACATGTGAAATCTCTGAGTAAATATAGGTTAGGATGAAAAGACAGGACAGAACTGGCTCTTATGATCAGGCCTCTGATGCCAGCCCTACACAACGTGTATAGTTGTAGCCAAGTTCCCATGTTTGTGTAATCTATGTTATAACTTAAGGTCTCACAAGACCTGAAGAATGTTGAGGATTCACCATATATTTCTTTATCTGAATTTTAATTTAATGCAATTATATAACATCTATCAAGGTTGGTTTTTTGTGTGGTTTTTGTTTTGTTTTGTTTTGTTTTTAACTGAGAAGAGTCAATTTTTTCCCTCACACACTGTCTGCCTCTGCTCTCCAGTTACATCCATTTTCTGTACAGATTACAAATTGAAGTCTGATTGTTAGAAGAAAAGAGTTATTATGAAATCATAACCCACAGTAGCAACACTTCAAACAAATAAATAAAAACACCTTGGAAAAGTCTACAGGATCTCTAAGACAATATTATGTCTCTTTTGACAGCTATGGTCAGAAAGTTTCCCTGTTTAGATTTAGCACTGGTATTCCTAACAGCACTCAGCAAGTAGGAAAGAGAACATGGAATGAAAATAGTCTTTTGTGGTGATTTTTTTTTTTTTTGGCTGGGAGAAAATGAATGAGTATGTTTTTACTTGTGAGTCAGTGATGAATGTTTTCCACGTATGCCACTGCTGAGCTTCCTGTAGGTCATAACACACACAAGTGGGAGGAGAAGACAGTTATTTGGGAGAAGATCACAGCATTAACAAAAATCCTCAATTCCACTTCATGGTTTTAGTGAACCAAGAGAATTCTATTTAAAACTTGAAGATATGTTCTTAGATTTTCACACTGAACTGCAGTTCGCCTCCCACCAGAGCAATAAGGTCATATTTGCATGCCTTTTATTTTGCAGAAAAAATGTTCATTTATCAGTTCTGTCCCTGGGTCCTATTAATCCATATGCATGTGCTTCTTTAATTGGTTAAAAAAGTAATTCTTATGAAAATGATTAGACAGTTTCTATATACGTAGCTCTCTGCTAATACATTTTTAGAGATCTACTACTGCCATAATAATTTAAACAATTTAGATAGCTGGCTATACGGACGTGTCATTTGATCTTGGAATAGCAAATTGATCCACTAACAGTTGCTCATGGCCCTTTGCCTATGTTGGAGTACAGTCCACCACCAGTTTATGCCCACTTTATTTCTCAAACACTGTATATAAACAACCTCGCAAGGGAACAGCAAGGTTGTATAGCCCTTGCTAAAGGAAGCAGCATTGGTGGAGACACCTCATACCACTGTCAGAGCCCAGCCTGCTCTCAAGCCTCACACTGTGCCAGACTTATCCAGGCATTCTCCTTCCTTGCCTGTGTCTCCCTCCCAGCCCCACACTCTGTCTCTTGCACACAGGAGTTTGCACAGAGAATGGAAGGAAAGAAGGCACAGACATGCATGAAGAATGTGGTCTTTCCATCTCTCTATCATTTCCAACAGCCCTTCAAATTCGTCCTGACCTTCTAAGGCCTATTATAAATTCTCTGCTTACTTAGTTTCTCCCAAAACACCTTTGCTGATTCTCAATGCACTCACAGTGAAATCCAACTGTGGAGCTTCTACCTAGTTTTCCAAAAGGTATTGTTTTTGTTAGATTTTTAGAGCACCAGTCTGTGCTACATGCTGCTTCAACTGTATTTCAAATATGACTTTTTATTAATATCGTTGTGATTGCTTTCTTTCCTGACTCCATATAAGGACTAGGATTTGTTGTATCTCCTTTCTCTCCAAGCTTACTTGTCATCCAGAGTTACAATTTAGAAAAAAAAAATGTTAATCTGACTAGTTGTCTGATAGTATTTGGCTTCTTCTAGATTAGGGTGGTTTTTGTGTCTTTAATATTTTAATAGTAACTCAGTACTGACTACTAAAAAGAAAAAAACTTTTAATATTGCTGACTTAAGGACTATTACAGATAAGGTATATTTTGATCTACTCAGCAACATGAAAATGCTATATTTGCAGAATATATATGTATATATATTTGACCCAGCCAAAACCAGTGAAGAGAATAAAATTCAAGAATTCAAAAATTTAGGAACAAATATTTACAGAATATAAACATTTCTTCTATAGTCTGAAATCAATACGCAAGCAAAATTTTCACATTGAAAAAATGTACAGACTAATTTTTTATTTAGCAGTTTTTCAGTCTTAACGAGGAGAGTTATCTGATCGTCAGATACTTTTTTTTTTTTTTGTCTTGCATTGATAGATAGTATAAAGGAAATTTTAAATAACATCACACCCAGAACTGGGTTCTTAATTTATTTTCTTTTAATAACATTTCACATGACTTAGACTCCTGAAATACATAATTCTGGTTTACATGATCAAAAGGGGATAAGAATCAATTCTGCAATTTGAAAATAGAACCTAAAAAATGAAAAATTTTAAACTGTACTATATTAGGAGCCTGCAGGAAAATATCAATTTAGAAGTCTTATAATGAATTGGCTGAATTTATATACAAGACAAATATAAAACTGAAATTTAAAAGTATTACTTTTTTAAGACAATGCTTGTATGCCTCAGTCATAAACCAGGACCTTGGGGTTAGTGTGCAGCATTAAGAAAGCACAGAAGAAGAGTTTTCATATAGCAAACACAAGGCAATTATTCAGCAAGAGGTTGTTTGAGGGTTTTTTTGTTTGTTTTGTTTGTTTTGTTTTGTTGCCAATGTCTTCTGAGAGTATTGGCAAGAGGAGATTTATAAACAAAGGTATAATAATGAATTAGCCCAAACAGTACAGCCAGAGAATGCAAACCTTTTCAGTCATGCAAGTCCTTCTTCAGGTCATACACTATATAGTTCCACAGATATTTCACGATTATGTCAAAGTCAGTTTTGCAAATATTTAGAATCAAAGTAAATGAGGTCAGTATTTTGTGGAAAAGACCAGTCAATTATCCTATAATTAAAGCCTGCATAATAATGCATTACACCATGGAATATAATTCACATTCAGTATGCAGCTGGACAACTGGTATTTCCTAACATCAGAATAATAGACTCTGCAATCTCAATAATTGTAGCACCGACTTGAAAATCTTGAAGATACAGAAGATGTAAAAGAAATTCTCCCCAGAATGGGTTGCTAGTGCGTGTTTTGTTTGATAAGCACAATGGCTTTATATTTTCCCTCTTCGTTCAAAACTGAGAAGAGTTGATTTTTTACCTTCCATTGATAAAATTTCAGAATAGTTTTGCAAGACTGACATATATATAGGACTAATATAGCTACATCTCTTTTTGACACATCTTCTTATTTCATGTGGCCTTCAACTGCTTGTTTTATTAAGTCTACTGTACCTTCTGCCCAAAGGTGGAAATATGCTTCCACACTGCATTAAATATCTTTGTAGAGCAGAAATGCTCATACCTGTAAAAGAAAAAGAAACTGTCTCTCTCTGATCTATAGAATCAGATTATGAATGGTTGATTTGCCAATCAGAACCCAGTCTTCACATACCTTCAACTGTAACTTACATGCAGGTGAGTCTTTGTGGTTCGTTTGCTACAGTGTCTTAGCATCAGCAGGATACTGATATAAATGTCAGTTATTCATGCTTAAATCTGTCTATTTGATGACATCAGAAGTTGCCAGTGAAATTAAAAGCTTCAAAAGGTAGTAAATTATCTAAAATATCAGGTAAGAAATCAGCTGATTTACATTCACATAAAATGACAGTCTTTTAGAAGTCTCAGCAAACATAGAATACTAGAACATGATTTTAACAAGAGTCTGTCCCAGATGACCAGCAAAAATCAAAAGGTTTCACAGAAGTCCCAGAAAATGTAGCTGGTACGTCTGGTATTTTTGGTGTTGTCTCCTCAAGATTTTTTCCACTGGAAAATGAAATATTAACTAATGCAACATTATTCTATGATTCATAAATAGGGAAAATGGCATTAATTTACTTTATGTACATCAGAGGCACTTACCCAACTCAGTGTTTCTCAATACACAGTATTACTAACTGAAAAGGTGAGTAAATGAATTATTGCTCATGACTATGTTTTTCTGAGGTTTCAAACACTAGATGTGAACCGATAAAACTCAATTTTTTATTCAAAGGAGTAAACAACTGTTTATGCTATTAGACATGAATTGCTGCTTCATTAATTATTAGCTAGCCACTGTCTTTATGGTGACAAAAGAATTTAGCTCGCACATATCTTCATGCAACTTTCACCAGAGCTGGAGTATTATCATTAAAATAACACTTGTGTCAGTCATTAGGGCTTTCTTCCAAGTTCTGTTCATGCTTATATACTCATCATGCCTCTTCTTGTTTTTGTAACTCAGTGATGCACAGTGAGTTCTAAATACTGATTGTTCGAGGCCTGGATTGTTGGCTCCTTCCCTTACAGCGCTCTGGGCAAAATCAACATTTTTCTCATTTGTTCTATTCCTTTGCTTTTTAGGGGCAGAACTATCAATGAAGATGATTTGCAATTTTGGTTACACATCAAAACAGAAGATAGATCAACATGGCTCTGTGAGCAGAAGCTGTCTTGCAAGAATTTAAGCATACAGCTTAAGGAAAGCAACCACACTTCTTCTGTGTATGTAAAGTTTATAGGTAATTATCTGCATTGCCTTAGAAACTGAGCAATGTTTTGCGCCAAAGGTGCAACACCAGGCTTTTGCTAAATAAACATTTGTTGTATTTGGTAAAAATAGAAGGTGTGTATTTTTCAGTTCAAACAGAAGCATATTAAAAAAGAGCTATGTGTAGTTTTTCAAGTTGCATTTAAATCTCCTGGCATTTTAAGATACAAAAATTGTAAATAGTGTAACAGAAAACACCTGGATGCTTTGTATAATTGTTCTCTATCATCATAAACAGTATCTTCATTTGGAATTTTATTGCATATAATTTCTCTAAGCATATTGTTGTTTTTTGTTTGTTTTGTTTTGTTTTGTGCAGATTTCCTGAAGTTGGATTTTTACAACAAGCAAACTTGCAATGGAAAACAAGGGAGAAATAGGTTTCTCTCCCTTCTTGGAACAGGTCTACCGTGTCAACAGAAGCAAAGACACTGTAGATTTGTTTGGGCAGTCAATATTTCTACAGGAATTCATCAGTTATTTTGATGTTCGATTTAATCTTTATTATGGGCCCTTGCAAACATACTATCACGCAGCTTTGGGAGTTCTTGATCAGTCATAAAATGATTCCATAAATTTACTTTCAAGCAGCTCTGGTGGTTTGCTTACCCTCATGCCCTTCCAGTAAAGCAACTTAATCTCTGTGCAAAGGTCTCTTCAGCTCTCTGTGCCAAGATACAAGTTCATAAATTCCTCATGATCAGTCTGAATTGCCAAAATAATGGTAATAGCTTCCAACTTGAATCATTAAGAGACATGTGTTGCCAGAATGTTTTTAGACACCCTAGAAGGCAAATATAGGGTGTCTAAATCTTTCCCAGGTTTTCCAGAAATATCAAAAATCACAGGGTGACAATGGTCAAAGTTGGAGGGGATCTCTGTAGGTCATCAGGTCCAATGCCTTCCTGCTCAAGCAGCATCACCAGCAGGTTGCCCGTGACCATGTACAGACAGCTTTCGAAAATCTCCAAGTATAGAGACTTCACAACCTCTCTGGGCAACCTGTGCCTGTGGTCAGACAACCTTGACAGTGAAGAATATTTTTCTTTTAGAAAAATAATAAGAAAAATTAATAAGTGGTGATGAGGAGGAACATCAATTGATATAAGCTTTGCTCTAACAGAAGCTAGGAGTGATAACTCTCCTCAGGTTCTCTATGACCACTTCCTTGCAATTTCCACAGTGAGAAACTGTAAAGTTTAGCTTTTGTTTTTATGGCAATAGAAGTGTAACAAGTCCTGAAGCAAAGGAGAAGCCTTAATATAAATTATCAATGGAATAACAGGAAACCCATTGCTTGAAGTCATAAGAACCTGATGAATGAGTCAATAAATACGCATACACAAATACTCTTCATTCTTATCCACAATGTGAGAGTTGTCATCACTATTGGTCCTTAGCCATGATAACTTTACTGTTGCTTCCTAGTATAAGGGGCTTCATCCTATACATGAGTAGCACTAAAAAAGTTATTACAGAGAGGGCAACAAAGGTAATAGTAATGATAGCAGAAGGTACCATCTTAAAAATGCTTCACCTGCAAAGGCCTTCATCCCAATCAAGACAACATTGAAATAGATGGGGAACAGGAAGGCTAGTTGCAGTTGCTAGAGAAGTTTCCAGTGGGTCTTTTTATCAAGATAATTTTTTTCTTCCTGCTCTCAGAAATACTTTTCTATATGTTTGTCTAATACATCACATCCAGCACATACATGATTATTCTTATAGAAATGCTCTGTTTGGCTTTCCAATGCAGCTAGAGGAAAAGTAAACAGAAATTCCTTTTGCCTAGTCCTGTCTGTGATGGCAATGTCCAACCCTTTTGTGAGTGTGGTTTTGCCTTGTTTCCCAGTTTCAGCCAACAATTACTGCTGACCATATCAAAGAAGGACCACAGAATAGAACACCTTTTACCTTTAACCTCCTATCATCTACAATGGATACAATTTAATTTGGGTTTGCCGTAAATAAAAACAGCAAACTTTTGACAAGTGTTCTGAGGTGACTCCACCATCTTCACTTCTTGGAAAATTTGACAGTTCCATTTCAGTTATTTATTTGTGGAGCTCCACTAAAGATCAACAGCAGAATGTGCATGTCAGCCTTTTCAGGTGTGGAGGTGTCCTTTCAGGGTACGCAGCTTTTAAGTTTATTACATTTGAGGTAATAATATCATTACTATGGTAATGACATAATATGTGTCACTTTTGGAAATGAGAAATTACACATAATTTGTATTTGCTTCAGTCTTGTTTCTATAGTAACAAGACTAGTAATTCTCATTAATGACTAGGTTGTTAGCATTGTTATTTTTGGTAATTCCAGGTTATTAATGTCCTTAGTTTTTCTGCATCTCCTTGATGACTTAATCTTGGTGACTGTTATAAGAAAAACTAGGTCCACTTTAATAAAACTATATTTCACAAAAATCAGAGAGTATCTTTTGAAACTAGTTTTAAAGTTAATGCAGAATTAAGTTGAGAGAATAAAATCATTAAATTGTTTGGACTAAAGGCAAAATTCAGACTGGCTGGTAAACACAATCATTAACACAAGCCACACGACTCTGAGGGAAGTGCTGGCATTATCATTCAACATTTCAGTTCACCAAGTTCATCTTTCCAGTAGAAAAGATATCCCCCTCTCTGTCCCCGTCCCCTGCCTCCCTGAGACAGAGAGGTTATCATGAGCTCATTTACCATTGGGATTCAATGTTAAAGGTTACACCTGGATGTCAGAAGGTCATTATTATCTCATTTTGATAACTGTATATTCTGTAATATTTTATTATTCTTAAGAGCAAACAGCAGGCTGAATGCCTGTGTGATAAAGAATTACATATATAGTCTTCCAGTTACACTTCATATTAAGACTGCATTTAAAACATTTATCCTTTAAAAAGTTATACAGATGTAATAAACAATTCTCAAACGAATTAATCTACCTTATTTTCTTAATGGTACTTTAAAATATATTTGGCTCCTCTACCCATAAATTCTTATACATGTCCATAACTTTTCCCACCGACTGTTCATTTAAGTGAAGTAACGTGTTAAAGGATCTGCAAAACTAAGCATCATTTATTTGCTTTTTTTTTTAAGAAAACTTATTTTTTCTTAAGAAGGCCTTAAAAATATAATTTCTTGAAAATGCTTTGATATTAGAGTTTATAATGTCTTTTATGCAATGTTATTAAAGTATGTAATGTAACAATCATTTAGTAAATATTAATAAAGCATTTATAACCTCTCTCAGTTTAAAATACTACCATTATCTTCCTAACCAATATTAATCAGTAGAAGTTAGTGATCTACTTCTGCAGTTGGTAATTAATTTACTATGAGTTTGGGATTAAAAAATCTGAGATACAGCTGCATTTAAGAGAAAAACAGATGACTTGGAAGTAAATGAAAGAGCAAGTTAAAGTAAAATATTCTTAGCCTTTATTATTCCCAATCCTAAGAAGTTTACTTGGAAGAGGTACAAGTAGACCAAGATAAATAAAATTTTAGCTTTTATTCTACAGCTGTGAAGATAAAATATGGTTAATTCTCTTGTAATTAGACATGCAAAAACCACTGCAGGTCATGAGAATTTTCTTTTGAGATGCCTCTGGAACTCTTGTTATAATACGTCCTACTTCTGTTCATACTCTTCAGCAGCACAGCTGCAATTTACACTTTTGTGCAAAATCAACAACAAAACACTTGTTTGTTTGATAACATCTACCAGTTCTGATACATACACAAAGAAACAAATCTTACCTATCAATACCTTGTACATGAAGATATCTACTTAATTTCTTCCATACATTACAAATCAACTCAGAGCTTATTTTCACTGCAGGCTACTGTACTGAATTTATGGAGCTGAAAAGGATAATTTATTTTAATTAATAATTTCCTATCCTAAATGTTATTCAAGTTAAACATCTTTTCTTCTTGCATTAAATATATACATTTTAATATTTAAAATTACTATTAAAATAAGGCTTTAAACTCCTGGGAGTGGATTCTTAGGCATTCTGTCCTCTCTTCAGGCAAAAGGAACAAACTAGTTATCTCACCTACCAGTCAATTCACTCTAGAAAGGGGATTTCTGGGAGACAGAAAAAATTGTGGCAGAATGCACTATGCTGCAACAGTAGCTAGTTGCCAAATGGCACTGTGGGTCAGCAGCCATTTAGCATATATTAAAGCAATGTGTAGGCTTCTGCAGTCTATGCCAAGACCAATGAATAACTCTTGCTTCGATGAGGGAGCCTGGCTCATTTGCAGCCCTTTTCAACCTCCTGTGCTTATGGCTTCCTATCATATCTTAAGAATGTGGTAAGTATTCAGGTTCTTTACCGTAAAAAGATAATCAGCTTCAAGGAATCATTTAAGAGATGGATCTGTGAAAACTGAAATTAGATCAAACATCAGCATTAGTTTTATCAGCTATAAATTTTTACATACAAAATCAGATAAAGAAAGGCTAATGAAAAAAATCAATTTGTTTGAAAATATCTAATGCTTCAGTGGAAAATTCTTTCAGATACATTTTTGCTTGTAGAGCATAAGATATTTCAAATCACATTTTGGAATTTTTTAAGCATTTGACACAAAGGAATATTCAGCACTAACAGTTTCCCTTCAGTGTAGACTAAGAAATGAACATTAGTGCTTGTCAGACATTTTCTGTCAAGAGAGATTCTAACCAGAGTTTGTCAAAACTGAGACTTTTGGTAGGAGGTTTTGCAACAAGATGAAAGTTCCAGTAAAATCCAGAGTCAGGATGAAATCTCAAGAGAAGCCATTGGTTACATGGGGCTAAGGAAAATTCAGTTTCTTCGTGAGCACCACCAAATGCTATTTACATGTTTGAAACTTCCAGGAGACTGACAACGTGGTGAGAGAGGTAGCTTTAACCGACTTTTTGATAACCCTAAACAAATGACCAGTCCAAATCTAACAGCTTAACAGTACCTTGTGTATGCAGAGCTGGAACCTGCTTCTGATGTTTTGAACTCTGGACATGTTTTGTGTGATATATGCAACCTCATGTTTGTCCAAATTTACCAACATGCTCAGGAGAAGAGGTTCTACAGCTATGCAGTCCACTTGATTGACTTTACTGCACATGTCTCTGTAGTACAGCCAACTACTCAATCCTTAAAACATTTGATGGTGGTGCATTCGCAAAGATTCAAGTTTCTGTCCTGCCAGATTTAGAAGTTGTATCTCTTCTGATAAGAATGATACAACCTACAGACTGCTCTTCCTTGCCAGAGCCGATTAATCCTAAACCAGTAGTTCCTCTGCAGTGGAAGAAACTTTTCCTCTTTAAGTAATAATTCATCCAAAAATGGAACCAATTTAGAAAATCTTGGAAGGTCTTATTTTATTGTGGAACTACTTTTTCACCATCTTCAGCTTTGCTTTTTTTTTTTTTCATCTTTACTATTATAAAAACTTGAGAGACTTCAGAATTCACAAGAGCATCTCAAATAATGGGAAAAACAAATTTATTCTCTTTCCGTAGTCTTTTGTGGTTCAGTTCCAGTTTAGAAGAATAAACCTGGGAGAAGAGAAAAGAGTAAGTTCATGCTATAAAGGAACTGTACATCATATTTACTGCAGATAATTATTTTACTTTTTTTTTTCTATTTCTTTGAAACATTTCTCTTTTACAGATTTTCCTTTAGTTGTAAATATCCTTCCATTCAATGGTAAAATCCCCCAAACTTCAGTAGTTGCCTGAACAACGAAAGTCACATGCAAATGACTTTTGCATAACATTCTAATAAATGATGTATACCCCGTGCAATTTTCTGGAGTTTTTAGCTGTGTCCTATGATTTTTATTTTTATTTTTCTGAGCTTCTAATTAATTTTCTGATTTTAAACAAAAGATGGAAAACCTTTGTGTCAGAATATTTTCCATGGCAATCTGTTCTCCCTTACTTTACCAACACTGTATTAATAATAAAAACCTCTTCAGATTCCTTTAGAATTATAAATATATATACATATATGACTTGGCAGCTCAGCAAACAGAGACAGACACAAACTACACAAGTTATATTTTGCCCTTTCAATAATTTCTGAGGGTTATAATTTAAGTAGCAGTATTACGTCTTTGCAGTTAACAGTGGTTGCTAACTTTAACCTTTGTACTGCTGATGTTAAACCATGTTTCATTTTGAGTCTAGCCTTTTGTTCTAGGGTTTAAATATCATAGTGAGGACATTCACATATATTTTAAGAGTACTTGCCAATACTGTTAGTTTGGTTACCATGTCTTATTTCTATTCACTCATGTGAGTAAAAAGATATATTTAGGGCTTGGGTGGGGGGATGGAGGGTTGGGGGTGCTAGAAAAAGTGATAATACAGGAGGTATCACATTCCTTCAAGATGAACAACTTACTTGCTAATTTTTAGCATACAACATTCATATCCTACAGTTACGTCACTTGTCAAGCCTTGAGATCTTCCATGACCAGAACTGACATAATATGCCAAACATTTAACAAAACCACATTTTCAAAGTGCTTTTAGAATGAGTGATGCAGCACCATTCATACAATAACAGCAGATAACCTGAAATACCCTGCACAAATATTGGTACCTCCAAAATGTACCAGTTATTGGGAATCTGTCATGACACTTTTTTTTTTTTTTAAACTGGCTTTCAGTAAATTCTCATATGCTTCAAAAGTTTCTACTGATTTTAGACTCATAAAGGGATAGCACTTATATTACTGAAAGTTGCTTTCTTCTGTTTTGTCTTTTCTCAGTGAAATAATAATTAGATTTCCAGTTGTATAAGAAACTAAATACTGAACATCAGTTGTTTTAATGTGTAGTCACATTAAATTAGCTACAGACATTGTATCCTAATGCTTGCCTACCTGTATTTATCTCTCTTTTTTCTCATATTATACTGTGCTATGTATATACTTGTATATATGTGGGTTTTGTGTTTTGTTTTTTTCTTTTTTCTTTTTCTTTTTTCCAGTAAAATGATTTTAATATTTTTCTCCATTTTTTAATGATGGTTGCTATTTTCTTATGTATTTTAATATGTACCATTAATATGTGTAGAAACAGTTGACTCCACAGTGAGAGATAATATATTTTTTTAAAATCACATTAATTCTTTTTCTGGTAACCGATCAATCTTGTAGTAACTTCAGCAGAGAATTTGCTTTAAAGTTGAAATCAAAAGCTGTGTAATTTCCTTACAAAAGCTGTTCTCAGGAAACACAGGCACTTTGAGTATGTTTTGTAGAAGCTCTGAATTTGCAGATAATTTTATGAACTAGAACTTGACAAACTTTAAGGTTCCCCAGGTCTACAGTGTAGCATGTAGCACTGAGTTTTTGCACAAGAAAAAAAAATCCTGTGAAAATCTAGCACAAAATGCTAAAAAGATGTAAATTAGCATAGCTTTATTAAAGTTAGAAGAACACCAAGGGCAACCATGAGTCACTGAATATCATATACTGCATTTTTTTCTATAATGCCCCGTTTATAAGACATCTATCATTTCAAATTATGGATGTCCTGAATATGTATATTTTTTTCATTTCTAAATGACTTAACATCAATTTCACTTCATCACCAGTCTTTGTCATTAAACACACAAAAAGCTGGTTTGCTTCCTATGTTCTCTAAGATCACATTAGATTGTCTAATAGCCATCTTTTAAAATAACAGAATGATAGAAAAGTAGGGCTAGGAAGGGACTTCAAGAATCCATCTAGTTCACCCAATGCCTTAGACAAGACCAACAATAGCTATATTACTCCTAACATATTTGTCTAAACCATTCTTAAAAACTATCAAATAAGGGAGTTCCTGAAACATCCCTGGGCAATCTGCACCAGAGTTTCATTCTGTCTACTATTTTTTTCCCAAAGCCTAGCTTGAACATCTTTTTTGTTGTTGAATTTAAGCCCTTTACTTCCTATCTTGTCTACAAAGACATTATAAATAGATAGTATTTTTAATCTGTAGGTCTTTGAAGATGGCTTCCTTCCTAAGTGAAGGAAGAACATTCTTTCAGCCATGGTCATACTCCCAAGACCTGTGGTCATTACTGCTTTTGTTCTCCAGGGTCTCTACAGCAGTGTGACTCCTGAGATGCCATCCTTAGCATTCTGAAGCCATAGTAGTACTGCTCAGAGGAATAGGACAAACATACACAATGCTGGTATTAAAATATATAATAGATGCTGGAGCTGCTTGAACTGACACTGAGAAGAAGTAAAAGGAAGCCTGCATTCACAAGAATAAATTAAATTATTTGTATTGCTAATGTAGTGTGACGGCTTTCTCCAGGCTGAAACTGGCAACATAATCTTCCAAGGACTTAAATAGGGAAAAGAGATCATATTCTTTGGCAGGAAATATATAACTCAGATTTTCTGAAAAAGACGTTCTCTCTTATTGGTTGACATTGAGTGAAGTCCTGGAAGGGAAATTAATGAGATGAAAGGAAATTCCAAAATGTGGAGACCTAAGCAGGTACCCTGAGATCTCCTAAACAGGTACTCTCAAAGATCTTAACTCTGCATCTTAGGACTGGGGATCTGGAAGCAAATCTGGCATGTCCAACTGCTCTGGGACTGGATCAATTCATCTGCCATTTCCCCACACCACCATGAAGTGCACAAGTTTGAACAAGTGGGGTCAATTCCTCCATCTCCAATTATCTTATAGTATTTTCCTGTATGGCTTGGCTGCACCAGCTTTCTGTCTTAGGGTTTGGCCACCAGAGGGTAAAAGAAAGTATGAATATCAGACTAGTTTTTCAGATGCTAGCTATTCAGAACTAGGCAAAAAGAGGATAAGATTTGTGGGAGTGTTTGCATAGAAAATATAGACATACTCTACACCACAGATTTCAGTCTCTTCAGGTGAAAAGGTAGAGGTAGTGCTATTTACAGCTAGGTCAAACAGATGTAAAGAAATCCAGCATTGAATACTATATGAAAGAAAAGACAGTTTTCACACAAATGGAAGGCATACTGGGCAAATTCCCAACCCTATTGAAATCTACAGCAAATCTTCCATGGTGCTAGAATTGCTCATTGATTTGTTACATACTAGATGCTTGAACAGTGCTTATGTTGAAACATAAAGCTGAGTTTATAATCAAGATCACATGAATAGCTATTTACCTTTCATATTGATAATTCAGTGAATATCCAGCTGAATGACTTAAGCTATTTTTTCAGAGGATTGTATTCTGTACTTGTAAGTGTATCTATTTATCATGTTTTTCTTACCATTAATTTCTTACTTGTGGAATATGCACTATTCTTAAGTTGCGTTACTGTTATTTATCTATCATTGGTCTCTCCTCTACTAAAATCTTTACAGTGCTGAAAAGACAGTGAGTGTGTGCTGTTTGCATAACAGGAGCTGAGACATTCATTGAGATGTGCTCTGCATGTATTCTTTTTGTTACTGAATGTGATAATAGAAGTAGAGTGTGTTAAGGAGCCAATTCTTTCATACAAGACAACCTGTCATATAGACTGTCCATCTTCAGTGTATGATATTACAACTAATCAAGTGTTTAGGCTTCCTCTAATGCTTTGCTTTATGCCCACAGGTAATATTTTGCAACTAGCAATGAGACCACATTGCATGATAGGGAAACATTCTTAAAAACATCTCAGGGAGAGGCTTCCTTACACACCATAGTGACTCTTAGAACAAATTACACATATTTTATGTAGTCCAGGTTACCATGGTAAACATTTTCTTCATTAATAGAGAATAAATTGAAATAGAGAAAAGAAGATATGCAAGACTTGTTTCTAAGAAAAGCAACACTATCTTAAGCTATGAAGTGTGGCAGCATTTTAAAGTTTTTCAGTAAATAAACCCCAATACTTCCTTCCATTAAAACAAAGAAAAAAAAAAAAAAAGCTAAAAGACAGCTTTTCTAGGAGTGCAGAAGAAAACATTATGCAATCACTAACCTGATTCAGCTAGTGCAGAGGTTGGAAGTCCAGTGTTCACCCCTTCAAATGAAAATTGTGTAGTAGTACTATGGGGTTCCGTACTCTGACTTTCATTTTTTTCTCTTACTCCTCTTACAGCTGGCATTAACAGCCAGGCTAGGAGCTCTACTTAGGATGTGAAAGTCCTTGCTTTATTCCCTGTATATGTATTATAACTGGCAAGAATGTGTAGGTCAGTCTCTGCCTCACTATGGCTCTTGAAGGTATTGCCTCAAACTTAATACATGGGCAATCTCTGAGAACTAGATATTAACCTTCCTATTAATCTTACAGTTAGGCCTAAACAATTTACAGCTGCAGGAAAAAGGCAAGAAACTTTTCTTTGAAGAATTTCTCTTTCATCTAACTCTGATATGGACCTATTTCCCAACCCAAAGTGTTAAATGTTTGACTAGCACAGTGGAGGGTGGAGCCCTTTTTTCTGTCTTCTGTGAAAATGGAGATAAATGCTTCCTAGTACATTAATTTCTAGTAAAGCAGCTTTGGTACATGCCAAAAGAAACTCTTCCATGCCCACTGTTCTCTCCTGCCCAGATGTACAATGGGGCTGTTTCTTACAATTTCACTGAAGACAATGGCCTTGCAGACATGACTCAGCTAGAGGGTAGCCTGCAATCCAAATGTACTAATTACTGCAAGAGATACTTGCCAGAGCAATTTGCAGGAGGCCACCCCCAAATAAAAGTATGTTTTCAGGGCATCACATCTAAATGTTTCCGGAAATAGCTCCAGCTACTAAGAATTTTATACCTGTATTAGCCATATTATTGACTTCCTGTACCAGCATGTACAGTACAACTCAGGGAGACTCAGGGAGAGCATCAGTTACTTTCATTTCAGGAAAGCAACACTTACTTAATGTCATGACTGAAACCAACTTGCTGGCAGTGAGGAAAGTGTAGAAGAAATGTACTGTCACTTCAATATTCCTGGGTATTCTTTATGTGTTTATTATATTGATTACATAACAGTTTAATTTATTGTTTGTTGTTGTTGTTGTTGCTGTTTGTTGGTTTTTTTTTAATGCATATAATACTCTTTTTTTTTCTTGTTAAGTGTTGTGGATTGCTGTTTTATATTGCTGCAAAAATCACTCTTCACCTATGAATGTAGTTGGACTTCAGCAATGGATATAGCTATACCCATGCAAAAACAGTGCCTTATTTTGTTTTTGTGTTCTTTTGGTTAGAAAATGTAAATTCAGTATCCTCATTACTACTGTATTCAAGTCTGTGTTAATGAGGTACTAGTGTCTCTGGTTGGTAAGAGAGTGTATTTTCATGTATATAATGCAAACAAGGGGAAAGCTATTGCTGTAATTATTATTGCATTGCAAGATCTAAAAATATTCTTTAATTTATCATCCACAAGCAAGACATTTTTGAGCTTATTTAGTTTACTTTCATGGCATTCCTTGGTTTAAAAATAAAAGGAGAAGTTATCAACCAATCCAGAGAATATCATGAATTGTTGCAGTCTCTTAAGTTTTTCACAGTAAACTTAAGGTCTAAACAATAAAAACAGATAAATAGAGGAAATGTCAAACTGAATTCTGGGTAATTATCAGATCAGCATGCTTTTATACAATTTCCATTACTTTGAATTTTAAATCACCTTTTAAAGGGCACTAAAGCATTCTTGCAAATTAGTCTGCACTCCAATTAATGCACCCAACATGACAATAAGACCAGTTTCAGCTTGGCTAAGCAGACCAGTCAACCAGGAGGATGTGACTTGAGGACTTGGAGAGCCTGTGCCTCCACCTTTTTTTCCTCTCTCTTCACGGCAGCTTAGGTCCAATTAGGCCAGTTAATCTGTCTAAAACCATTGGAAAGGAAGGATTTCTCTAATAAAGATGAAGCATAGTCTGTGAGGACATACAAATTAAGTCTACTCTTTTCAAAAGATAGAAAATTCCAAGATTTCCCTCATCCTTCTATCTTAAAGAGGTACTTCTTTTGGTCAAGACCAAACTATTTTTTTCCATAGGGATTTTAACTTTAAGAGACCTTTTTGTGACATTTGTTAACATGTAAAGGATCTCTTTTTTGTCTATTTATTTTTCATACTGTGCTCATTTTTGACATCCATTAAATTTTATAAGACTAGACTGCAAGCAGTAGTGATGAGAAATGCCAGGTCGCATTACAAGAAAATGTTCATAAATAGAAATGACTTTGTGTTTTTCAATCAAGAAGTAAATAATACTTGCTTGAATATATAGGCATTTGAGTAGCCTAATCTGCAATTTTGAGAGGAAAATTGAAGGGGGATAAAAAACAAATTATAAATATATGCTCATACATGGAACATATTTTAACAAGTTGAAAGAAAATTCTTGCAGAATGAATAAACCGTTTTACACAGTATTTAGCTCACTTGCTTCACTTGCTTCAGAAAAAGAAATATTAAACCACCTCAGTCTTCTTTATCATCATCACTGGTGCATGGGTACTCTGGTGTATACTCACAGCACACTGTTAGAACTTTTTAATTCCTACTGTGCTTTACTGATGTTATTTGATTCAATTCTCCACATAAAATTCAAAGATATCTTATTTCAACAAAATCAGATGAGAAGCATTCAGTCAGAAGGAAAAAAAGTATAAAGATATGATTGGTTTTGGAATTGCTTCCATTCCTCCTCAGAGAACTCATGTTTCTCTTGACTGCTACTGTTTTGTTTTGTTTTATTTTGTTTTTTAATATCTCGAACCAGGATTTCAGAAAGAGGAGAGAAGCTTTAATGCCTGTAGCTCACCAACAGCATGCAATGGACTGCAGCCAAAGGTAATTATTTGAGTTCCTGTGGTAAAATGTTGAACTGTTCAGAAATTATTAACAGGGTTACAATATATATATATATATAGAAAAGGCCTGAAATATTTTTGGAATAAAAAAAGGTGATATTGAAATTTAATGATGTTGAGCAGATCTTTATCTAAACACACAGAATTTCACATTAATACCTCTCTCTCCTACATGGATATTCTTAGTCATCTTTCCTCATCAGGAAAAAGACAGGTGACTGTCTTTTGAAAATGAATGTCTTTCTATAGGTATATGATAGGCAATTTTTCCACAATTTTAATAAAAAAAATTCTTAAAAAAGCTGAAAAATATGTTCATTTAACTTTTATGATTGTTATTTTGTTCTATTATGTTATCATATACTTAAAAATATTGTCTTCTGAAGGAAGCAAAATAATATACTAAAAACACAATATTTCAGCTTCACTGATATGAAATATTTCAACCATCTCCCCCTAAAAAGTTCAAAGAATCTAAAAGATTCTGCAAAATATAGCCATTCAGGTCAAAACTGCTCCAGTAGAGAATATTCACACCACTCTAGAAAAATCTTTATGTTTGTAAATCAAATGCATTGAACTGGAAACATGTAGCTGTTCTGAGCACCAGCAAATCAGTAGCAAGGTTTACTGATATATTGTGCCTAGCAATCTTAAGGTCAGTTACAGGGAAACTATATTTAATTGGGAAAATAAAAAAAAGCAAATGCATGAGAAATAAAGCTTTTGCAAAGCTGACAAATTAAAATATTTTCAAGATTCAGGATGTCCATTGGACAACCCTGACTTCATCACAGGTTTTGCATTCCTACTTATTAGTGCTATGTTGAAAAGGCTCTTCCTCCAGATACTATCTGAAGCTGTTTGCATACTTAGCTGCCTCAAAACAGAATGTTCTCTCACGCAGATCAACACTTAATGTAAATGCTTTAATTGAAAGGAGTGATCTCCAAATTATCTTATGTTTGTTTGCCTTGTATTCTTGAAGAAGTCTTCTTTATTAACTGATCTTCCTACCTCAGGTTTTATTTAAAAAAAAAAAATCAACAACAACAAAATGAAAGGGATGATAGTCTTATCATAGGCTGATATAGAATCATAGGATCATATGTTATTGTTATCAGTTACACTGGTCTTTGTTTCGTTATTCAGAGATATAGCAATGTTAAATAAAACCATACACAAGCCTATTACAAACAGGACGGAAATAATTAAAATAATCAAAGGCCAAGTTGCCGAAACATTTCATGGATAACTGGGGAAATCAGATATAGATGTGTAGTTTCAGAATCTGAGCAAAGCACCTACTGTACAATATGCAAAGGTGTACCAGAAAATGTGATTTTAAAATGAATGGGAGGACATGAAAGAAAAACTTAGCAAGTGCCATATCTATACCTAATTACAAATATGAACTATCACATGAAATGCAATTAAACTTTTTTATAGATCAAAGCTCTCTTCTGCAATAAAAAAGGAAAATATTCTACTGTATATTTAAATTGTACAATTGAATTGTGTGAGCGACTAGCATGAATACTGTAAAACAAAATTGAAATAATACAAGAGGTGCTATAGGGTTTGGCTTGTGCATCAGCTAGCACAGGCGTGATGCACAAATGCAATTATACAGATCATCTCATAAAGAAGATTAACTGCATGGAAGAACAAAAAACATCTATCATCTAAAAACTTAATCACTGGCATCTAATATTTTGCACATATGTTCACTAGGTTCTATGTACATTTATGAATAAAATGACTGCTACCGAGTACCAGTTCCCATTCAGGAAGAGGCTGCTACATTTTTCTTTATGAGCATTCCTTCTGCAGTGTTTCACTTTAGGGAGTTTGGTGGTCTGGGCAAAAACCTCTGAGCCAGGAGATGACTAGTTCTAGTTCAGGATGAGCTACTGGTTTGCTTGCACACCATAGGCAAGTCACCTGGCCTCTCTGTGCTTCAGTTGATCATGATGGAAAACTGTGAAAAGCAAGAAAGCAAATCACCTCAGGGCTCCAGCAAAAAATCAAAGGTAACATTTGAGCAAAGCATTGCTGAATAGGTCCATTTTGTATTTATTTAAAATGAAATAATTCAATTAATGAGTACTTTCTTCAGAAACAAGTAGTGGATTTTTATAAAGAGTACAGAAATTTACAAAGTGCAGGTATGCTGGATGCAAAGAAGTCAGGATCACACAAGTTATATGCTTACAGAACTACTATAAGGATTCATTCTTTTGGATAAATTGATAAGAGAAAAAATGCTAAGTCACTTAAATCTGAGAAAACCACAGCAGGAAGGCTGAATTACAACCAATGGAAAGGTTTAAAAGAAGGAGCTGTGCAAAAATCAAGTCTGTAAGCAAGGGACTGATAACATAATACACATTTAAGCGGGAAGAAAATGTTTATATATTTGCATGTAAATAAAAAAGGATTATACTGGTGTCATTCTGTCTGTATCATACGTATAGTTTCATATTTGCCAAATTACATGCTGCTGGAGATTTATAAAGTGAAGAAATTCTGAATAATCCATCACAAAAGGATAACTAATATTTGAGAGGAAAAAAAAAAAAAAAAGCACTCTAAACCATGTTTTTCATTTTTAACCTAAACAAACTTACCTTTCAGGTGGCTACATCATTAGTGAAAGATTATTTTGGTTATAAAATTAGGAAATTATAGGAACTGTTGTATCACAATGTAATGAGATAAAATAATAAATAATTTTGGTTTAAAGTGAAAAATACTTTGCAAGTAATTATTGTCAGCTTGTAAATCGTGTCTCTCTATAACCAACCAAGCATATAACAAGAAGATGAAGACGAGGCTTATTTTCACTTGATTTCACTTCTTTGTAATTGACAAGCTCTCGCTGGGTGTCAACTTTAAAAGATGACAAATCCTAAATCTTATAGGACTCAATTCAATAGTTCACCTCTCTAAACTGTTTGCAAATTAATCTACATTTTCAAATGAACCAAGCATGAAATATGACATCTATATTGCAAAAATATTAATTTGCTTGTCTTTTTTCAAGACCCAAAGTAGCTTTAAAATACTCAGTTTGTTAAGAAAATGCATTGAAATACATAAATGTTCAATATTTTCTGTTTCTCAACTTTACCTATCTGTTTTCGTGTTTTGTTACAGTAAGCATTAGTTTCCTTCCGCAAAAATATACCTATTTGGCATTTTATATAGCATGGTAATTATACTTCAACTGCTTCAGCGACAAACCAAACCACATGAAAAACATTTCAGGGCTATACATATATATATATATATATATATGTACACACACAAAAGAAAATTGGAGATAAATTTTTCTCTTCTCCCAGGATGTTATCTTATTTCCCTCGATGACCCTTCCCGTGTTCAAATTTTGTATTGGAACTGCTTCAAACATGGTCTGATTTGGAGAAAATCAAAAGCACTAAGTGAGAATAAGAACATAGTCCTCTGTTTTATAGCTGTGTTCCTCTTTTCCTGGCACACGTGTCTACTTAAGTGTAAACATGGCATAACTTTCATCATGGCATAACTTTCTCTCTTTACTAACTGAAAATCCACAAAAGCAAATTTATTCCTAAAATTAGATTACTTTTTTTCCCTTCTATACACAAAAGTTAAATGCAAATGAGTTTTTTCAGTCAAGATATGGAGCATTTGCAAAGCTGTTTAAAACTAAATGTCCAAATCATGCACCTCAGGAAATAGATCGAAACTTAGCACAGCCCTCTCTTGGAGTGTAAGTGCACCACCACTGTGCATCTGAGCTTCACAGTGTTTCTATATTCTTGATCTGTCCTCAGAACAGAAACAGCACCTGTTGTACTGTTTCTTCAGTTTAAAAGGAATACTTCTGTTTCTTACTTAGGGACCAGATTTCTGAGCAGTATTCTCTGCCGCTGCTTACTTAATTAAATGTACACAAATTATATGAAATTTAATTTCAAATAGACCAACACTTTGAGCTGGAATGTAGGCTTTTAAGTGTAAAAACAATAAAATAAATTGATTTATTTAAAGGATATATTGAAAAACCTTTTCTTAAAAATTTTGAAAAGCATTATAAAATGCCAAAGGACAAAAAAAAAAGGGGGGGGGTTATCCGATGAAATTCACGAGATTTAGGTCTGCTCAATAGAAGGTTTGGTTTGGGTTGGGTTGGGTTGGGTTGTTTTTTTTTGTCCATGGCTACTACACATCAGTAAATTATGTTTCCTCTATTCACAATGAAATATTTTTGGCTATGCCTATGATACATAATGATCTAAAACCACTATTGTAACCACACAGTATTTTTGAAATAAAGAATATGAGATTGAATGGAAAGATCTCATAATATGTGTTCTTTGACTTTTACCTCAGGTTTTCCTTATAGTTCTCAATCCAACTAGAATTTTATCTCAAAAAATGTCTTGCTAGCGTTTTTGCACCTGAGACCTATTACAGGTGGTACCTGTTTGTTAAATACTCTAGCTACTTCCCTTAGCAAATGGAAACAGATGAAAAGTAAATATTGCCTTGCAGAACAGAATAGGAACAAGTACAGACAAATGACAGTACTGAAAACTGAAGTCAAATATATATACACTTGTATGCTATTATATTATATTTCTATTTCTCTTATATTTCTATTTCTGTTGTTCATTAAAGCAACAGCAAGAAGGTAGTAGGCACATGACTGCTTCATGCTTTATAATGAAATCTGATTTAGGTAGGAATATACCCTCAGTTTTCCCATTTTAGAAAGAAAGTCTTACTAGCCTTGTTACCAGCCAACATCCAGTATGTACTCAAAATCATATGGTCCCACCAGCAACCACTTGCAGTCTATAACAAAATTATGGGCAGACGTACAACAGGTGTTTCTATGATTATCTATTCTACAATGATCTCCCATAAACTAAGCTTCATAGTTTTTCTCTGTTAAAATATGTGAAGAGGTCAGTTCTTTTCCTCTCCCACTCCTCTGTTTTTTTCTGCCTCCCTCCTTCACAATGTTTTTGAGGATTCATTAATACTCTTTTATAGTGTTAAATATCCCTATCAAATTAATTTATATTTATCACTTTTATACATCTTCTTGCACATTTTGTTGTGACATGTTAACAGGATTGAGTCTAGAGAAATTTTAGAGGCATTCTATCAGTCACTTTATCGTCAGATGCTTGCTAACTCTGTATCTAGTCTTCAGTGTACCAGTATCAAAAGCCATCTTGATGTCCAAGCAGATTATGTTTGTTGCTTCACCCCTGTCAGCTCTCATTGTCACCTCCTCAAACAAGTTAATAGCATTTGACAAGCATGGCTTCCCCTTTATAAATGTCCTGGTTGTCTTTGAACAGCCTGCACCTGTCCAAGTGTTCTCCCATTTTGTCCCTAATCAATGACCCTAGAATTGCTCCCAGTTTCCTTTTTTTTTTTTTTTTTTTTTCATACACTGAAATATTTAGTTCAGCTTGAGAATCTTCCTCTAAAAACTCAGGAAATGTTAGTTACTCCATGTACAGTATCTCTAATGTGTATCTGCACGTGTATTTTTAGCAATCTTTACCACAACATTCCAGAGTCCCAAAAGTGCTTATTTCATGTGAAAGGTAGAAATATAATATATCTGTTTTCCAGAGAAGGAACAGAGCACCTCTGGAAAGGAGACGGTGAATCAAATCTTTTATGCTTGAATCACTGAAGTATCTTGTCACTATAAATCCTTGTCATTTGGGTGAAAAGAAAAGGACAACTTTCAAGATGTTCTCTAGTTTCTGGTGCAACAGGGAGTGGATGACTCCTGGCAAGTCAAATAAACTATCTCAAGTCCAAAATACAACTATTTTAAAATAGTATTGATTAAAGCTGAGTTTGTTCCTGAGTGATTTTGCAGAAATGTATTTTATTCTATATTAACGAAGCTCAGGTTCCCCATTTTTCCTGAGGGCCATCTCATTAGCAGTGTAAGAAATTAATCTTTTAGGTAGAATAATGAACTTAATAGCAAGTCTCTGAACTTCCATGTGTAGGTGGAGGATGAGCTGGAATAAACAAATTCTGCAAGTCTAAATTTCAGTATTAGCAGTACCAGTGTCATTCCCATACCGTTGCAGCTCATATGAACACAAAAACACTGATAAAGATTTAAATGTTCACCTTATTTCACTGAAAACAAGCAGTTACTTTTTTTTTTTTTTTTTTTTTGGTTTTACAGCATTTGTAGTTACACAATTAAACTTCCTAGCAAAATGAAATCTGAATGCTACTTGTTTCAAATTTAAATGATCAAATAATTCCTTCATTTTTACTCCTTTTAATCTCAGCAAAAATTTCTTGCCATTCATTCTAGAAAAAAATAATAATAATAATAATTGGAGATGGACTCAGATCTTCATTGTATGCAATCTACAGAGAATACAGAAAGATACGTTACTGTGCCATGACTCTTCAGAATGCACTGAGTCCTAAAACTTTCTCCCTGCTACAATAAAAGGTTGCATCTATAAACATTTTTGAATGTTCCTTTAGCTCTTTATTTTCTCTAGTCCTGTGTCTTCTCCATGATCCAGGAAGATCTCAAGATATTTTTTAAAGTAGACCCTGGAGGATTTGCACCCAGCGTCACTTATAGTGGCTGTGGCTTTTGCTATCCTATAAAACCTGTCATTTTGAGAAAGAGCAAGTAAGAAAGAGCAACTGCCCTTGCTTGAAAAGGCAGCTTTTTCTGCCTCACAGAAAAAAAAAAAAAAAACTACCTTCCTTTCTCTCTTTTTTTTTAAACAGTACAGGTTCTCTTTCTGGTTTTATTTTCCCTAATCTATTGTTATATGGAAAAATCTTAAAAGTTAGAAATATATAACATATATGATATATAGTATATAACACATAATATATAATTAATATATATCATATATATGTAATCTGTAATATATAATGCATTAATACATAATAATCTATAACATGAACTGCTTTCATCTTTTTATCTTCTCACCTCCATTTAGATGACTAGTTATTTGCTGAGCAGTTAAGGACATAAATATCAAGTCTGTATGTACCAGATATCAAGAATGTAAATATTTTCAAGAAACAATGTAAAATCTTTCAAATTTCAAATGTGTATAAATATCCGAGGGGAGGGTGTTGAGAAGATGGAGCTGGTCTCTTTTTGGTTGTGCTCAGCAACAGGACGAGAGGCAACAGGTACAAACTGAAGCACAGGAAGTTCTGGCTGAATATGAGAGGGCAATTCTTTACTGTGAGGGTGACAGAGTGCTGGAACAGGTTGCCCAGACAGGTTGCGGAGCCTCTTTCTCTGGAGATACTCAAAACCCGCCTGGATGCCATCCTGCGCAATGTGCTCTAGGTGATTCTGCTTGGCAGGGGGGTTGGACTAGATGACCTTCAGAGGTCCCTTTCTACCTTGGCCATTCTACAGTTCTGTGAAATGACATTTCTTTTTCTTCATTTAGAAGGCAGAAGATTTTCTTTTGTTTATAGATGTCAGAGAGCAAAAAATAAGGATAAATAGCTACAGGAACATTAGTTGACCTTAGGGAAATGACAATTAAAGTCCAAAATGGGATGTCAGGATTCAAGTACTACCATCTTCTGCAAATGTTTTCCCTATATAAAAATACTTTGAATTAAAACCTCAAGAGACAAGTATTACACATCCACTGAGCTGCAAAATGTGATGATTTATTCAACACCGTTACATCCAAACATATACATCATTCCAAAGAACACCGGATAGTGAATTGTTCTATATGTATCAGATGGATTAAATAGCTGAAATATATTCTCAAAAATTCATACACATTAGATCAGCATTGCATTTCAAGAAATTGCACATTTCAGGTGCTTCAAACTGAAAGAAAAATTACAAAGTGGCAGGTGTTCCAAGGCACTCCTTGGAGGTGGAACGCTGAACCCACTACATTTAAGGGAGAACAGGGCAGTTTGTGCTATGCTGGAGTCATTGCTGCATAAGAGAATACATGAGAAACAGAACTGAAAGTTACTAACCTCGTGGGGATAATGATTCTGGAGCTGGATTTCACCTTTGCCCACCAAAGACTCAAACAGGCTGGGAATTAGGCTCTTAGACCTACAAGGCCAGCTTGATGATATGATATTTTTGTACAACATTGTCTAAATATTATTTAGCAAGACCTATTATCATCTGTCTATATAATTGTGGAACTTCCTGGAGGAATTTAAATTACTATGTGAGACCAAATCTATGATTATGAGGTAGCTTCGTCAGTTCTCTTTGTAATAACTTACTTTTCCTTTGTGCAATATGGTAAGCACAATAACAACACTTTGTGTAGTAAAAGGATGCTCGTGCTTATAGGCTATTTTTATAGTCTTTTGTTTCTGCCACATATCTTCTGTATCTATGAAGAAAAATAAATAAATAAATAAATAAAAAGATATTTCAGAGTTGAAGGATTCAGAATTAACTGTCATTGTCAGAAGGCACACAAAACTTTACACAGACAGACTAAAGTCTCAGGTCTTCAAGAAACAAATCAGGCAGGAAAAACTTCCTGTGAAGATTTTGGCTAACTTAGAGCTAACAGGAAAGACCACAGATCTTGCAAAAGAAGCATCTCCTCTTTCAGTTCCTTATAGTTGCTCTGCTGTGCTAGCCCAGATACCAACTTCATTGTCAGATTCTGTTTAAAGCAATGACAAGCTGAAAAGAGTTGCTCAAAGTGAAGTTACAAAAGTTGTGTGACAGGTACTTTTTTGTGAAACAAAGCATTCTGGTGACCTGTCATTCCTCTACAGTAGGAGGATATATTTTTTTCTTTGTAACATGAGCCCTTCATTGCATAAATCAACAGGACAAATGAATAGGTGATCTTGCTCTAGGGCATTAAAAAAAAAAAAAAAAAAGACTTGTAACAGGTCATCTGTAGTAAGTTTTCCATAGAGTGTGCAAAGGAATGTTATGTCCATAGGATAGGATCATATCTGATATGTCCATCTCTTGTTCTCTGATACAACAATGGATGTGTCTGTTTCTGAACATTTACAAAAGCTCCATACATTTTAATTAACCTTTATTCAGGAATGCTACTCTAAATATGTTTTATATTTTTGGCAACGTATAACTGAATGTATAATGACATAATAGGAGAGTATGCTTTAAAGGATTCATGGGCTCTCAAAAACAAAGTAAGATGAGTTCAAAATTAGTCATACATGTTTAAAATACTAAAAATCACATTTACAAGGAAATTTGTTAGATCTTTTATTTTGTTATATATGTAAACTCTCGTGATTTGAGACGGCGGAATATACTTAGCAATATATGACTTTCCCTTCAGTGTTCACATTTTTTGACCAATTGCCTTTCATGTGGTGATGTTACTATTCTGATAAAAATTCCATTTCAGGTTAATCAGTACATAAATAAAGCAGAATAACTTTCTGAAATAAGGCAGAATAGCTTTAGTCTCAAGTTTCTTGTCAGTTCTCTGCCTTTCCCTTTTACTCCTGAATACTTTAAATCACATCAGTAAACATTAAAAATAAATACTGAATTTTTAAAAGTTATATTGTTTATGTCCAGAGCAAGTCTGTTCAGAGATCTGTTAGGCCCCTTTTTGTGTGATTTGGAAGTATAATGGCTCTTTTTTGCCATTAAAGATTATGAAATACTTTTCAATCATAGGGCAGGGTTGGTCTAAAATTATAAGTGTTTGTTTCAAAGAGTGAAATAATTAGACCAGCTCGATGAAACAGCTACACAAATGATTGGCGAAACAGCAGATGTTTAATACAGCATCATCTGTGAAGTATTTCTAAACCTTTTTTTTTTTCCAGAAACTATTTAACTGAACTACCCAAGGAAATCTAACACACATCCTAATGAAAGTTAGAAGCAGCTTACAAAACTATCTTTCTCTTTCAAGTTTTGGTTGACTACAACTAATAATGCTCAAAAAACCCACACACGTGCAAAGGTCCAAACAGAGTTATCTAATCAGTTCAGAAAAATGTTAACCTAATTCTGACCATAGGTGAAAATTAAATTGATTTTAAGTCAATAAAAATAAAAAAAAAAAAAGGAAAAGTAGAAGAAAGTATTAATATAAACAAAGTATATAAAGTCCCATGGCTTTTAAGTGATCTTAACAACTACAGATAAAACACCAAGGAACTATGTAAAATCAATAACTATGCAAGTCCAAGCTCTATCACAGCAGAATCTGCCAGTGGAGTTTACTGGGGTTTATATATCTAGAACACAGTTACATAACATACTATTACATTAAAAATTATCAAATTACAGTGATGGATAGTGCCTAATGGTCCTTCATTTGTAAACAGAAATTTAAGTAAGAACAAATAAGACAAAAAGATCAGCCATTAGTTTTTCCAACAATTTTATCAGAAAAGAAGGATAATACACCCTATGCCCACTGAGAAAAAGAAAAATATTTTGTGAGATATGTCAGTCTAGTAGCTTAAAACATGTCACTGGTATTCATAGTAATATGTGAACCACCTAAAATGATCTTTTTGTTGTTAGAAGTACAACACCTGTAAATCATCATTTCTGTTGTTAATAATTGGAATAATGGTTTTGGTAATTCTCTTTACAGGAATTAATGGGACCGTGTTTTGCATGATAAAATTAAAGAGGCAATGTTGAAATGTACTGTATCCAAGCCTTCCCTAAACTAACAACCTCAGTCTTACAAATTCAGTTCGTAGGAAATGCTTTCTGACATTGTGCAAAAATGATTAAAATCACTTGGGTTTTGTGGGGGATCAAATACAATATTTACAGATTCAGAATCTAAACACTCCTAGATTCCTAGTGATTTTATTGTATTTTACCTTCAATTTTTACATGGATGGTGGCAAAGGTTGAGGTGTTGCTGTGGTTTAACCCAGCAGGCATCTAAGCACTTCACAGCTACTCACTGACTCCCACGCACACACAATGGGGTGGGAGAGAGAATCTGAAAAAAAAGTAAAACTCATGTACAGAGATAAAAACGGTTTAATAGGTCAGAAAAGGAAGGGAATAAATAATAATACTAATAGTAACAACAAAAAATGAATATACAAAACAAGTGATGCACAATGCATTTGCTCATCACTCATCCACCCATGCCCAGCAGTGGCAGCCCCCACCCTGGCCAGCTCCCCCTGTTCTATTGTTTGGCATGATGCCAAATGGTATGGGATCTATTAGGGTCATGCCTGTGTTCCCTGCCAGCTCTTTGTGCACCCCCAGCCTCCTCACTGGCAGGGCAGCACATGAAGCTGGATAGTTCTTGGCTCTGTGTGAGCACTGCTCTGCAACTAAAACATCTCTGTGTTATCATTACTCTCATCCTAAATCCAAAACACAGCACCATACCAGCTACTGGACAAAAATTAGCTTTATGCCAGCTGAAATCAGGACAGGTGTACAGCCTTTTTTTTTTCAGCACAGCTAATAAATCCTCTTTTTTTTTTTTTTTTTTCTGAATGTTTAGTTGTACTTCACAA
Organism: Anser anser; assembly: GCF_964211835.1. Taxonomy (NCBI): domain Eukaryota; kingdom Metazoa; phylum Chordata; class Aves; order Anseriformes; family Anatidae; genus Anser; species Anser anser. The sequence continues at coordinate 26,468,977 of NC_139725.1, read as the reverse complement.
GCAGATTATTTGATACCTTAGAAGACAATTAAACTAGCTTTACTGGATGAGTAACATTATGATAGTTTCTGCAACAGTAATTTTTTTAGCAGGTTTTTACAAAAGCAGACTTAAAATGCAGGCTTTTCTTTCTGCTGTTCCTGTAGGTGATTTCTGCAGAATATCTACTGATTTTCTTTCAAAATGTTATTGAACCACCAGGGTTATTTGTTATGTTTTCATTTGCTATAGTGTCATTTTATTTCAGCGTTGTCATGTGAATAATAGGCAATCAGGGCTGAAACTTTTCAAAATTGCAGCCCTCTAGATGTTACAATTAAATCAATTACAAACCCAGAATAAACAGTTTTTAATCACATCTAACATTTCTGCTGCATTATACTATTCAATTCTGTTATGATGGAAATCTAAAGTCCATAGAGTACTTATAGAAAAAATACTACCATTTGTACAAAACTCCCGCTTAGCCTGATTAATAAACTGAAGCTCAGAAAATGATGTGCATGAAAACAGCTGTTCTTGCCAATAATGACATTTTATTTTCAATTTTACTACTAACACTGTGTCAATCTAAACAATACTTAAGTACATTATGTAAGTATAACAACAGTGACACAACATAAAACAAAATGTACCACATTCAGGAAGATTCAAAAGTAAACAGTGCTGAGAGGAAGGCAATTGTAGCTGTGCAGCAGCTGGTGATGAACCATTGCCATCATGAAGAGGAACGTGAGGCAGAGCAAAACAGTGCTGCCCAATTATGCCATTCAGATGCACTGAAAAGTAAAACAAAAATTGAACATAGTCCAATGACATGGCTTTGACAGTACAGTGTTTTATACGTGGGCAAACACAGCCAGGAGAAGAGCTTTGCTGGAAAAGATAAATTTGACAAAGCCCCACTTATTGTTTATAACATGATATTCTAACAGTTTCACCTATCAATACAGGTAACTGTGTATATGGATCACTGAATCACACTGGTTGTTTTCAAAACCATAGCATCAGAGATGTAATATTTAAGATCACGTCTTGCCATTCTTTTAATTATCTGCCTAAATCAGATTTTGAGTGATTCACATTTTAAATATGTATATTACTGCTTTGTTGGTTTGGTTTGGTTTTCCTTGGGTGCCATGTAAATACATGTCTTATAAAAAGGGACAATTTTCATTTACCACCATTTATTGTTCTTATTTAGGTATATTCAGAGAGCAGCTTAATCTGTGATCTGTAATAGTAACATCAATGACAGGCACTTATACTCAGCAGCAGTGAAATTGTCAAAATAATTCCTTATTTTATTTAAGGATCATGGTGAACACTGAGATTTCCAGTTTGGGAAATATTCCAAAACATATTGGCAAACTGAAACACTTCATGTATATATAATGGAAATTGTCCTTCCTTTTTCACTTCTTAAATGTGCATGCATGAGTAGAATTCAGGCAAAATGAACAAGATGCTTTTGTGTATCCTTTGAGTCCAAAAGATACAAAGATCCAAGAGACATCCGTAACTGTTAGAGGTACAGAGAAATTCGTTTCAGCAGGAAGTATATAACAGGTGAATTTAACTGTGTACTTATCAAACCTAAGAAGAGTCTGTATAGCAGAGTTGTCTGTTCCCAGATACACAGAATAGTGATCATAGAGTAGACACTCAAGGAAGGAGCAGTTATGCATCCAAATCATTTGTTCTGATAGCATTAATATGAAATGGAAGACTGAAAAGATGCACATAGTGAGCAACTGTAAGAAAATAAATTAAAAAAAAAAAAAAAAAAAAGCACTTCCACAGTTCATTCTCTAATTGGGTAATGATTCAAGATACAGTCTCAATCTACCTAAACAATGATTAATATGAACAAAATGAATTGTACTACCATATGCCCTTTCACATCTTCAGACATTCAAAAGAGAGAGACAGCAGAGAGCACATTCAGCTCACAAGCTGAAAAAAAATGTTGCCAATGATGTATACACAACTGTTTATGCTTTCTAGGATTCTAGGTATTATTAACACTGATATACCCAAGTGTTAAAACACGGAAAAGGAAAGTAACTTTGTGGCTTCTTAAACTACTTTGCTTTCTTTGACATGAAACTGTGTGAGCAGATGTTGATACAGTTTACCAAAAGTGTAGCCCATTATTATATCATCAAGGCAGGAATACTAAAATTTACATAGTGCATAGTACATCTGTTCCCACCACTCTAGGAACGAATTTGCTTCTGTATGTCTAATTCTTCCACCCATGTTCGTCTACACTCATGTGTAGATGTCATGGAGTATAACTTGTTCCTATATTTGTATCCACTAGGAGACATACACAATTTGCAGGGCTGTCACAGTCTACACCTCCTCCAGATTGACTACCAGAGTCTCCATATAAACTGTTGTAGCTGGCATTTATTACTTGCCAACTTTGGCCAGTTAGCATTCTGATAGACGTTTATAGTTCAGACAAAAATACTAATACATGCTGAGCAATGTCAGGATCTTCTCTGATGGAATTCATGTGAATCAGTACCTTAACGTACAAAATATTTCAAGTCTGAGATTAAATATGTTACCTGTGTGTTTGTGAGAAAGAGCCACCAATGTAATGGTAAACTAATGCTTACAGAAGCTGGTGCTCACAGGTATCACTCACACTGTTGCAGCCTATACTTCTCTTTGTGTGTGTTTTGGATGTTTATTTTCATGTTTTGTATAATTTTTCTTACTTGAGTTCTGGTCAAATATTATTTCATGCCTATTTTATTTTTGCTTTTTCTTTTGTTTTTAAACCCATGTACATATATAAACATATCTGAGAACATTCAAAGGAGATGGTGAAGAGTCTAGAGGGCAAGACTAGAGGAGCAGCTGAGGTCTCTTGGTTTGTTCAGCCCAGAGCAGAGCAGGCCGAGGGGAGGCCTCACGGCGGCCTGCAACTTCCTCATGAGGGGAGCGGAGGGGCAGGCGCTGAGCTCTGCTCTCTGGGGACAGCAACAGGACCCGAGGGAACGGCATGGAGCTGGGACAGGGGAAGGTCAGGCTGGGGGTTAGGGAAAGGTTCTGCACTCAGAGGGTGGTCAGGCACTGGGACAGGCTGCCCAGGGAAGTGGTTACAGCACCAGCCCTGCTGGAGTTCAAGAAGTGACTGGACAATGTTCTCAGACATAGGATCTGATTTTTGGGTGGTCCTGTGTGGACCAGGGAGTTGGACTTGATGGTCCTTGTGGATCCCTTCCAACTCAGGACAATCTATGATTCTGTGATTCTATATCTCTCTGAAATAATAAATTAGGAATTATTTTCAAAGACATTTCTGACTTTTTTTTCTACAGTGGAATTTCCAGAAGGATACAGAACAGTATGCTTCAATATCCAAAGTATTGGTTCCCTTGCACTTTATAATTAAAATAATAATAGTAATGATAATAATAATAATAAAATTCTAAAACTTTTTAATTATTTCATTGATTTAAACAAAATTAATTCAGATTTTTACTCAGATTTCTAGAAGTAATTACTACATGTCTCAGATGGACTTTCATATACCATATTGGTATGTGAAAGAACTAGAATCTTAAGAGGAGAATGTGGAGCATAAAACTGTAGATATGAATTACAGAATATACTTCATAGTTTAAGGGAAGGTGATTGAACTCTTTTAAACCTGAGACATAGTCAGCCCATACTTCTTTAATAAGTGAGAAAGCTGAGATTGAACTATTACCATGTTGTTGCAGAAAAAAAAAAAAAAAAAAAAAAGAAAAAAAAAAGATAAACTTATCCTACAGTATGTAAGAGGTGTTTAAACCTGCCAATTGTTTTGCTCTCTAAAAAAATCTCTTTCAAGGGAAAAACAGAATTTCCAGTACTGTCATTTTCTATATTGCCCTTGACCAAAAAATTTATTAGATTTAACAATGCCCTGCAGCTTAATATTTTTATTTTTGCCAGGACGCCACTCTTCCCAATGAATTGTACTTTTTAAAAGCTCTTTTGGCTACCTGAATCACGTGTTTGATTATTCTTCCTATTAAAAGCAAAAGCATAAGAACAATTCTGACGAATGTTTTAGGAGCTCTTTCCACCTTGCAGCCAATGAAATCTGGCAGGTTCCTTTTTCCTCACTTTCTACGCACATCAGCCAACAACTACTAAATTAAAAAAAAAAAAAAAAAGGCATACAAGAGCTATTTTCAGTGACACCCTTGACACACTTGCAGCTAATGTTAAAACTCCCAATAACTTTTACATGTATTTTGAAAGACACAAAGTCAACTTTGGCATTTAGAGAGATACATTAACTGGAGAAAATGATATCTTTAAAAGCCTTTCTAGTTATAGCAGCAAGACCGAATGAAACACAACTGCAAAAGAACTAGCAGGTTTTGAACAGAAAAAGGACTTGTATTGCAGTGATAAAATAAAAATACTCCTAAGCTTAATTTTCCCCTAAAGATACTGTAAATTCTGAACAAAATCCGATGGGAGTGGGACATGTATTTGTGAGCAAAGAATTTACCCCCTGTGCTTGTATAATAGAAAATTAAAATAGCTTAAAATGGCACCCAAAAGATGAATGAATTTCTGAGGAAATAAATTAAGTTTGAAATTACTATTGGAACATATGCATTATACAAAAGATCATGAAATCCATTTCATCTGACATATTATACAATGAGCTACAAGAAAATTTGCCACCGATAGAAGCATGGAAGATCTCATGTGTTATTCTTAGAATAAAGATAGCAGCATGCAAGCCAGCTATTATACTTCCTATTGTGCTCTACCAACCTGAAGGTCATGAACCAGGGGTATGTCTTGACCACTTTGGCCAGGGTTTTTTGTTGTAGAGCATATCATAGGAGTAAAGAATCTGTTTGACATCTTATGCACATTTAGTTACCTACAAAAACTTTGTCCCACAAAGAATAATGAAGAAAAGGAATTAGAACACACATTTGCAACAACCGAGGTAGAAAAATATATCATACAAGGCAGAAGCCTTCTTCTACAGGAATTTTATGACTACATGGATAAAATAGCCCAGATTTAAACGACTGTGTTTTCTTTAAGATTCCAAAGAAAAGCAACATATGGGATGCTCTATGTTTAACATAATGAAAAACAAACGCTCAAACCCCACAAAATTCCATTTAAAAAAGCTGAAAACTGCACTCAGAATCAAATGCAATATGTCCAAGAAAATATAGACCTGCCACAAGCATGCTCTTCAATCCAGAATTATTAAATCTACATGATGAAATCAACCTTTAGAAAACAGTTTTCAAGTGCAAGGAAAAATATTATATATAAGTTTTTACATTTTTGCAGGAAGCATGAACTTGAAAAGGCTAGTCCACATTCCACAGCGAGAAAGAGAGAATACAGATGAAAATAAGATAAAGGTTGTGTGGGGTATAACCTCACAATGTCTGCAATCTCTTTGTACAGTACGTATTATTAGTTTGAATTCTGGATCGAGTGACAGCTGCCCTGTTTGCCTCTCTTCAATTGCAGTCAATCAGGATCCTGTAACATGAGAAATAGACAGTTTCTTCAAACATGGCAAAAGCTGGTAGTAGGGTTTTTGAATACTGCTGAGCAGACACAAAGTTCAAAAGACTTTGGAAGGACCGTTCCTGCTGATGATAGTACAGCCACCCCAGCAGAGCAGCCTCGGCACCTCCTACTGACAAACTATTGCAGCCACCTGTTTTCCTAGGCTGGAAGTCCAAATAATTGTATCTGATGCATATCGGATATGCTTAGCTCTTTGGAGTCAGTGTTCCTGTTAAAGTGGATGGTAAAGTACCTAAATGTAACATGGCTCAAAAAATGTCTGCAAACATATATCTACCACCTCAGGAAAACGTCAAACTAAGGTTTAAATCCATTCCTACTAAAGCCAAACTTGATTCTGTGGGATTTATGTATTGATCTAAAGTTAAATATGAAATGAGTACAAAAAGTATAAAAGCTGAATATGAAATGAGTACAAAGTACAAAAGTACATTGTAAAACACCTATTGCTATGTTGGGACCCTCTCTCCTAAATGGCTTTTGTATAGCTTAAAGCAGACCTGAGTGTAGCCACTGTAAGAGTAAGAACACAGAGTCTTTTATCCAGAAAGGCTCCACAGTGCAGTTTGGGATTTGCACTAGAAAGCTGCCTTTAGGGTTAGGTCCTGCATCAGAAACTACATCGATCCTTTACAAAGCTGCAGAGCTACTGACTCATATCTATAATTTCTTCATGTTCATAAAGCCTAGAAAATACTTCTATAAGTACTTAGTTACTTTACGGAGCAGAGGATGCATTCGACGTCTTTGCAGCCTCCTCTGAACCGGGTGTACACAGCTGGAAAAATTCTGTTTTCTCATTATTGAATGTCTTTGTGGAGTAAAAACAAATGGATTTTACAATTTATAACTAAATCTCACAATCATCAAATGTTAACACATTGCTCTGATAGAATGATAAGTACACAGAACATGGATGTCAGACTCTGATTTTGGTAATATATTAATGTGAGATAATTTTTCCAATTAGTGTAACACCAGGTCCTAAGTTACCAAGATGGTAAGGATTTCATAAATATCATGAGAAGAAATCAAATGTAATATTAAAAAGGCAAACCAAGTGTACCAAAATATTATTTTTGTACATTATGCCTATGCTAAAGAATTGATGTTATTTTGTCAGAATACATATTGCAGTCAGAGATTACACAAAATATTCTGTTCCCTGTAGTTAAATAGGACAATCAAAGTGTAAAACTGCTGTGCTGTGCAGAGGTTCAAATGAGAAAATCAGAGGTATTGGGAAAGAATGAGTACATTTTAGTGAATAATTTTCAAAGAAATTTCCTTATTGTTGAAAAAGCAAGTACATTTATATAAATATGAAGACATTTTGATAGTTTCAGTGAAGTGCCTTCAATAGGAACAGCATCCTTTCCATTATCAGCATTAGAGCACAGACAGCACTATGTGTCTTCCTGTACTGACCAGCCAGTTAGAGCAGAATTTAAGTGACCCATTGCAGAGATGAGAAGTTGGGTCTCACTCTTAGCTTTGCATGCATGCAGATAACCTATTTGAATTATCTCTCCACTGGAAGAAGGACCAGCATGTACATTTTGTACATATTGATTACTGAACCGTCATCAGATGGTAATGACTCTCAGATAGTACCAACACCAGTCAGTGAGGTAAAACGTTGCACGCCAACTGTAGCAATGCTGGGTAAGTCAACCACTCTTACATGATAAATTTTATGTCAGTAACATGTACAATTTATGGCAAAAAAATGCGGGATTTCACATGCTGCTCAGATTTGTATATACACCAAGAAAGAACAAGGCCCATAAATAAGATTGTTTGGAAAACATTTACTGCTGTCAAACTGATAATGCATTTTAAATCCTGGGGTTATCAAAAAGTGTTGCTTCCCCCCCCCCCCCATATTATTTGACAGCTGAAATTAAACAAATCCTATTGAAGTACAAAGCTAATAGAAGGTTTACTATGTGTGTCATTAGCACCGTCCTTATAAGGAAACAGAAAATATGAGGTGTGGATTTTTAAAATATGATAAAATGAGAGCACCGTTAGATGCATATGGAGGTGTGACTTCAGGCCAGGCATTTTCTTATTAGAATCAAAGTGACTCTATCTTATGTTAGTAAATAATCACCGTTGTGTGATTCAGGTTGACATCTTTCAAATTATTTTATCATGCAAAAAATATATATTGCATTTGAAATATGTTTTAACTGTTACATCATCTTAATAAAATAAATGGCCTAAAATGATTACCATATGCTGCTAAACTTTATATTCAGACACACTAAACCTTAAAAGATCGACTTAATTTATAAATTAGAATATTTTTTAGTGCTTGCTTTAATTTGACATTCTATTATTTATACAGATGATCTAAAACTTCGTATACTATGTTGCTTAAAGCTTATATCAATGCTCATGTTACACACAAACATTCCACTATATTTCATTTTGTTTTCCTTCAAAAAAAAAAAAAAGTTAAATTGAGTTAAATTAAAGAGATTTAGCTGTTTCTGCTCTGAAAATGCAGGAAACCATAACCTCCTCAGGATTTCTACATAAAGCTTAGATAGTTGTGTTTTGGAAACTTAACATATCATTGTCAAATATTATTTTCTAGGACAAACGGATGAACATACTATAATTTTAACCAGAAACCATGAACTTAGAAAGTGACAAAAGATTTTGGTTTGTTCTCTTAGATATGTAACATTTATATACTTTTAGGACTGTCATTTTTGAAAGGAAAGTATATTTGAAATTCTTTATTTGGAATACTAATTTATTGTGTACTTCCAGTTAATTCTTTAATGTGGCAAATTGTTGAGAAGATTATGGTTAGGACATGGACAGGTTATGGACAAAATCAAAATATACAATTTCAATAAAAATGCAATAACATATTTTTCTACAGATTTCTAAAGTGTAAAGGCCAGCTTAGGACACTGACAGATATGGTTCATATTTTGATGTGACTTATTTTTAATAATTCCTACAATAGATATACAATTTTCCCCCTCCCCCCCCAAAAAAAAAAATCATAGCTGCTTTAATATATGTCTTTCTCTAGTACACATTACTGTTCCCCTGTGCTTCTTGTCAGTTTGTATCAATTTATCTTAAGTTGACTTTTTTTTTTTTTTTTATTTCTCCCATGATTACCTTCCATTTGTTAGTTTTTGTTAGAGAGCTGCCAGGCCAGAAATACTTCTCATATACATAAAGGAAATTTTAAAATGCTTATTTCTTATTGCTAAACTCCCTCACATCTCCAACTTCTTTTTCTGCATTTCTGAGAAGTAAATGCTCAAGGCAGAATATATATGCTGTATACTTTGATGCAACCTTTTATGAAAAAGGTGCAAATATTTTTTAACTAGCTAGCTTGACAAATGTATTCACATGTGTAATTCTCCAGCCCATTCTTGAATCCACTTACTTCAATTGCCTGGAATCAGGAGCAATAAATAGTTAAAATTTGCTTTGAGCTTTTTTTTTTTTTTTTTTTTCTTGAAGCACTGCAACTCTGTAGTGTATTAACACACACCAAAAATAGTTACTTGCAATATAGGTATGTATTTCTATTCAAGAGAATAAATCTTTTCTTCAACTGGGTTTTCCATGTGGAAAACAACTAACTTCCCTCACAGAAAATATAGATTCTCCAAAATTCATAGAGCTACAAAAGAAATAAACTTTTAGCAAAGTAAAACTATCTCAAAGCTTTGGGGAGAACTGAATGATGTGATTGGCAACCTGCATTCTGTTACTTTCTTTCATGTTTATGTACACTTCTATCCCTGAAGCACATAAATACTGTTTGTTAAGCTTCTGTTGTTATGGCAAGTCTAAGTCACTGCAAAAAATATGACAGGCAGTATCTGAATAAAAGTAGCCACGCATACTTTTCCAAACAAGTCTTTTGTAAGCATGTGGTCTACATTTCTATGAAACAGTCATATATTTCAAAGCTCTATCTTTCTCCTTAAACTGCCTCTCTAAAGTAAATTATGCCAAATGTATATTTATGCCAATATTATTGATGAAGTTAGATCTGTTGCACAAAGAAATCAAACAAAAAAAAAAGCTTTTGTTTTCATTTTTGAACAAAGGAAAAATACTGCTAATATTTTTATCCAAAGAAAAATCTAAAATGAATATAGAGGCAAATGCTTATCTCCTGTACAGCAAAAATAAATTCTTCACAAACTATAAAAAAAAATTGGTATCATAACAAAGTATTTCTCATATTGCTTGTAAATGATCACTAGCAACTAAGAACACACTGTAGGTAGTCTTTATCTGGCCATCAACCTGCTTCTGGTAGTGACCAAAAATAGATGTGAAAGTAGTAACAAAAAACATTTAATAAACAAGCACCTTTCCCTAGAAAACTATCCCATCTATCAACTATTTGTGTATCAGACACTTCCTAAACAAGAAGTCTCTGATAAACTAATTACATGGCTAATTTCATCCTGACCCCAGACAGGCTTCTCACATCCACAACGACCTGTCCTAAGGAGTTACGCAGTAGACATGGGATAATGCTTCCCTTGCTCTTATTCAGAACATGCCACCTGCTAGATTTACTTGGTGCCTCTGTTTCTCAGAGTGGAAGAGAGAGAACTCCTATTCTCCCTCCCATGCTACTCTATGTCATATTCTGGACAGTCCTTTATCAGCTGCATCCTGTACACCAGTACAAGGTGTATATCATGACAGCTGCCTGCAGGATATAGATGCAAAATGGATTTACACTGTTTTGTTGTACATTTTTTTCCTAATAATTCCTAATATAGTTTGACTCTTGAGCACAGAGATGGCCACGAACTTTAGGTAATAAATGCCTATTATAACCTTGAGATCTTGCTCTTGAGTGGCAATCAATGGTCAGACAGGGACCATCAATTCTATTTCTTGAGTTAGAATAGGTTTTTTTTCCCCTATATACATCACTTTACATTTACAGACACTGAATTTCATTTGCCATTTTATTACCCAGTCACTCAGTCTTAGGAATTTCTTTGTACTTCTTCAGTCAGCAATAGTATTAACTACTAATGACCTTGTATCATCAGGAGAATTGCCACCACATTATTCATCCCCTTTCCTAAATCATCTGCAGTGAGCAGAACAGATCTTGGATCCCAGTGGAACACCAGTATAACTTCCCATTTATTTTTTTCCTGTCTTTATCATGTTTTTTAAGCAGAAAACATCTAATAAAGCCATTTCTTTTCTGAGTTAAGCAGATCTACTTGCTAAAAGCCACTGAATTTAGAATAGTTTGTGTATTCAAATGACAGTCTTTTTTCTCAAAAATCTCTGGAGCCTGTTTCAGGTTCAGTATAATGATTTTGGGATATCATTCCCAATTATTACTCTGTTGGTTGCATTACTTTTAGAAACTTTATATAAAAATTATGGTCTAAACAGTAAAGAATTTAAGTGTCAAGCTTGAACAATGTCACACTGTCAGTTAAGGAACTGGAACAGATACCAGTTTTGTAAAGAGCTGCAAGTAGAGCTATACCATTGCTAATTTACATTGTTAATTACGTACATGCATAATTTCTCTAAAAATGCACTTTCTATTGACATCAGAGAACTGACCAGCTCTGTCAAAGTTTAAACAGGTGAGTAATTGTTGTGGCTACTTCTCTAATAAAATACCTACCAAATGCCATGGCTTATTAGTTAGCATCCTAAATGTACTGTGTAAATTCAGCATACAGACATCTTCTACTTTACAGCTGCTGTGACTTGAACTGTGTACTGTGGTCGGTATACGGCAGCCACATGAGGTGTCTGAAAAGATGGTAAGATGTCTTCTGGCCATGCCATTGGATCCTGCCTTAGATAATGTTTCCCTTTAAATCTCATAAGAAGGGGAACCAAATTCCAGTATTGGGCCACTCAAAGAGAGACTTTTTAAAATTTCTGCCTGGAAAGTTTATACTTAAACATATTTTAGAAGTGCCATAATGTCGTATTTAGAAGACCTGCCAGATGAGGTCCTTATATTCTGTTTGTCTTTCTCTTATAGTGGAATACACATTATAGCATGCATATAACAGCAAAATGGAGATAATGCTATCATTATATATAAAATAACAGCATATGTGTAACACTAGCAAATATGTATGACAGGGCATCTAATTTCTTAACCAATACAAGAATGAAAATCTGAATGTGTAATTTTGTTATGTTGGAATAAAACTGTGGCTTTTCCAGTCCAAGTCAAATCCAGAAGATGCTAAAAAAAATATATATATATATATATAAAGAGGAAAGAAAATAATTTATTATGAAGCAACTAGATATGTGTAAAGAAAAAGTTTAATTACATCTAAGCATATTTGCAGTGATTCATGATGGCTATTTACATCAAATGATTTTTTAAATATTAAATATTAAGTCCATTTAAATGTAATAACTTGTATGGCAAATTTTCATCTTTATTTCAGAGCCCTGCTATTTTAAAATTTGTCATTAGAGCTAATAAGAAATGATATTGAAACTACTCTGTACATTTAAATGAAGCATAAATCAATTATTGAAGCAAGGAATTTTTTCATCATTGTAATGATTATTGGAATAAATTTAATCTTGAGATGTTTCATAATGAAATCTGCAATAGTAAAAAAATTACATGGATTTAATTTTTACTATGTGCTATTTAAACATGTTTCCCATCGGTGTAACATTTAATGGAACACACACACACACACACACACACACACACACAAAGAGAATTTCCCAAATAATGAGATAGAAAATCTAGGTTAAAAATTGTTCTATCATGCAGGAATTCTATATGTGATTTTTCATCAAAGACTATTGATTATTTCTTCTCTCTCTAGAGAGAAGACTAGTTGTGATGTGACAGCAGCAATGCCTGACCAGTGCTGTGAGAAGTGTACCATGGTGGATTCAAACAAGATGTATGGTGATCATTTCATTGTTCTCAGTTCTTTGCAACTACCTGTAAGGGGGTCTTTGGCCATGAGAGTTAATGGCTGCACTTTGACAAAAAAAAAACAGCAGGGCCAATCACTGACAGAAATGTCCCCAAGTGTGCCAAGGTTATTATTGCATCATCCCTCATCTCCTCTGCTCTGCTAATGATGCTGGCCTCATTTGCCTCTCATGGAAATGTCTCTGCACCTTCTTCCCCTTAGGCACAGAACGCTCTTCTCAAACTAGTCTGCAAGTCCACTACCTTCTTGTCCTTCAAATCTCTTCTAACGCACACTTCTGTCACAGTATTGGAATCTACGAACTAGAAGTGGAGTTGGTTCCAAGGGAGAAGGGAGTAGCTGGCATATAGTTTGTCCATTTATGATGGGAATGTATATATGTATTCAAGAACTAGAGTGTAGAATCCCAAACACTTCAGATTTGGCTTGGAATTATTCAGCTGTGCTCTGTGAATTTGTACTGCATGCATCCCTCATTGAAAGTCTGTGGCCCTGTCTCCAAATACCTGCTGGAGAATGGCTATTTTTTTATGATCTTTCACACCAGAGTTTCTAGCGGAGGAATTAAAAATATTAATGAGTATGAACGATGCTGCAAGACTTGTTTCTCTTCCTTGTACTGTAAAAGTGACATCATTCAAAATAATCTTTCTACCCTAAAGTGACTTTCCACCACAAAAACTTTCACGGAGATGGAATTGGACTAATCTTCTACTGGTTAACAGCAGGATGAGCATTTAACATCCACATATGTGAAATATGTTGAAAGGCTTAATGCAAGATTAATATCTGAGTTTTTTTCCCCCTCTGTGTTCTTCTGAAGACAACACTGTCTGTAACTGTAACTATACCTTTATATAGACAATTTTACTTCTTCCATGCTGGGTTGGGTGTGGGTTTTTTTGTTTGCCTTTTTTTTTTTTCAGGAAAGTGAAATATTTGTTATTGGGTAGAACCACATATTCACATAAGAACTTTAAGATACAGATGTTTGGGATACTGCATGTTTATTTAATGACAAATGCTAAAAGGCAGTCACTTATTCTTTATAAAATGATTTCTTCAGAATAATTCTTCTTCATTCATACTTTGTGATCTTTTGTTAAATACACTATTCTTCAATGTATTGTCAATATGTTTTGCAAATAAGCATATACAAGTAGAGAAAAAAGACACAAACAAAGTGCAAATGAATATTCATAGCCACCTTAGCTCTACTGTTCATAAGAAATTCACAAAAACACAACGATGCAATACGGAAACTGAATTTCTTTGTATTGAACACAAATATAGTGTGGACATTAGACTTCGGGAGGCTGATCCCGTGACCTTGACACAAGAAAAACTGTTTTTATGAAGCATGATTTTCTTGAATAAAATCTGGGGAGTAACCTATGTTATAACAATACTAAAAAGATAAAACAAAATTTCCCTCAACTTCTGTGGTATTAGTGCTTATCTACTACAGTCTCATACTTCTCATTTTCTTCTGTCTCATAAATGGAAAACAGTTTGTAGATTTAGAGTTTAAATCTGCTTTCATTAAGAAGGGTGATCTGATTATCCTCTATATCAATGTTTGTCTCTCTTAACCTTGCACAATTTTTACTTTGGTTGACAAAATTTTAACCAAACTTGACAGATGTTTTGTAAATATTTAGCCTGGTAAAGTGCCTTGCCTGAGGGAAACCCCACAATTATTCTTGACAAATGCACTAAATAGAAGATGAAACCATTGCAAACCAGGTTCATTATTTTTCTGCCATCAGAACTGTATATTTTTTTGAAAGGTGTAGGTCTATTAGACTGAGCAGTGCTAGAGAGTCATTAAGATACTTTCTAAATCAGATTGTAATCATTTGATTTATGATGCAAGAATAGTTTGTACTTTGCATTTTTTTTTATTCATTTGAATTAAAACATAAAAATATGCCTGGTCTTTCCTTTGTACTGGCATGCATCCTTATACCTAAGTTTATTTAAAAGAAGGCGGAAGGGAGAAGGAGAATGATTTGCCTGCCCCATGACTCTATGTGCTGTGTAAAAAGACATTAAGACCCCTTTAGTTTACTTAGTCCATTCCCTACAAATACTAGATTTGCTCAGACTTCATCATCACAGAGACCATGTATATTCTTTCAAACACTTTGGGCAATGCTGTCCCATTTTTCCTTTCTATAACACCATAGTAAGCCTTGTTTTAGTCTTACTAACACTATGTTGAAGGAAATAAGCTAAGTATACATAACACTTTTAAACACTCTACACACTGGTAAAACAGACCCTTACTTTTAACAGGTACACAAGAGAGTCAGGGCACTGAATTCCAAGTATCTTCTATCTTTGTTTTTTTTTTTTAATTCCATGTTTAAAGACAGAATGTTGTGTGGTTTTTTTTCCTTGCCCATGGGGAAAATGTCTTCTAGAAGACAACAGAAAGAAGCTGAAGGATAATGTTGCCAACAGCATGTCAGAGATGATTACTGCAAAAGGAAAGAAAACCTCCTGTTTTGACATTGGGCATCCAGTAGAGGAGAGCAGAAAGAAGCTACAAAGAATTGCTTACATATATAACTTAAATCCAACCTGTATAATTGTTAGCCAGTATTCTTTTCTTCTTTGAAAGCACCCTAAAAGAAAGAAAGAAAGAAAGAAAGAAAGAAAGAAAGAAAGAAAGAAAGAAAGAAAGAAAGAAAGAAAGAAAAAGAGAGAGAGAAAGAGAGAAAGAAAGAAAGAGAGAGAGAGAGAGAGAGAAAGAAAGAAAGAAAAAGAAAGAAAAAGAAAGAAAGAAGGAAGGAAGGAAGGAAGGAAGGAAGGAAGGAAGGAAGGAAGGAAGGAAGGAAGGAAGGAAGGAAGGAAGAAGGAAGGAAGGAAGGAAGGAAGGAAGGAAGGAAGGAAGGAAGGAAGGAAGGAAGGAAGGAAGGAAGGAAGGAAGGAAGGAAGGAAGGAAGGAAGGAAGAAAAAGAAAGAAGGATGGATGGAAGGAAGGAAGGAAGGAAGGAAGGAAGGAAGGAAGGAAGGAAGGAAGGAAGGAAGGAAGGAAGGAAGGAAAAAATCTCTGTTTTTTGACTGGATCTTGTCCAGAATGAGACAGAGTGGTATGTCAATATTGCAAACGGAATGAAGATTTGTACTGGGTCTAGTTGGGATGGAGTTAGCTTTCCCTGCAGCGGCCCATACAGTGCTGTGCTCTGCACTTGTAGGTAACACAGCCCTGATATCACGCCAAAGTTTTGTCTATTGCTAAGCAGTGCTGGCACAGCATCAAGACTCCCTCCAACCCCGCCCTAGAGCCAGCAGGCTGAGGTTGGGCAAGAGGTGGGGAGGGGACATCACCAGGGCAACTGACCTAAACCAACCAAAGGGATATTCCTTACCATATGGTGTCACACTCACCAATAAAAGCTGGGAAAGGGGAAGGAGAGGGGGCTGTCGTTATGAAGACATCTGTCCTCCCAAACAACCACTACATGTATAGAGGCCCTGCTTCCCAGGACTTGGCCGAACAATGCTCATTGATAGGAAGTAGAGAACAATTGTTTTTTCTCTCTTTTTCCTTCTGCACAGCCTTTGCCTGTTTTTTCTTTCTTTCCCATCATAATTTCTCCCTGCCTCTCCCTTTGAGAAGAGTGGTTATGGTGTTTAGCTGTCCATCAGGGTGAAACAACTGCATGGCTACAAATGGCTAAACCAAAGATTTCTGTGGTATATATAAGCTACCCACTCAAAAGAGATGGAACTGCATTTCTCATAGTTCTAGGTCACTGACATTGGCCAAGCACTTGTTCACAATTACAATTTAAAATGTAAGGAAATGCATGTTAGTAAAAAGTCATCATTTACAGAGTGTGCCTGAAAGACATCCTTGGGCCAAAAGGGGAAAAAAATGAAGAAGAGGAGGCTAAATCCTTTATGAAGTGATTAAATTCTAAAGAGAAATTAAAATTAGGATCTTTTATTCCACATAAGTTTAGCACATTTCTGAATTTCTAACTCCAGTTTGCCACACGGTTACTATGAAATTCCCTCAAAAAAAATTAAAGAGGGTGTCTTCACTTTAATACTTCCTTAAATAGCAATAATATTACCTCTTTATTTACAGATATGTTTTCTAATATACACATAACAAATTCTAAAACCAATCTTAATCACTGTGCTACAAAAGCTGGGATTAATTAGCCAATATACAAGCAAAAGGACAGTTGTGGTACTGGAAGGTTGCATTCAGTATTTTTTTAACTGTGCATAACTTCTGCTACATTTACATTATAATTGGCAGTATGGCTACAGATTGCACAAGAAGGTTCTAAGTGATATTAATTTACTTAGATGAAAATAGTCAAATTATTTCTTCTTAATATGAGCTGTTTATACCTTGTTTGTGTATTTTGAAGCTTCTATTTTCACATCTCTGCTACTTTGTTACTGGAACCTGTCAACCCTAACTCCAGTTGTTTCTACTGGGATGGCTTGTGAGGGTGTCAGGGGCTTGAGCCAGTGCAGGTCTGACTCACAGATAGACCAACTACTCTATGTCCTGTGTGACATGTGCTACTTCTTGAAATTCTATAGTAAAGACTTGACCAAGGGAGTCTGTGACAGAGGTAGAATCAAACCCCCAGCTTTCCAGATTTCATACAGGCGAATATGAAATATACATTGTGTGGCAGTCTCTTGGACTGAGAACAGGTTCTGTTCTTCTTTGTTAGACTCCAGTAGTTTAAGAAGAAAGCAGAGGCAGAATCCTTATTCTACAAAGACATTTGACTTCAAGGAACTTAATGAGATATTCCCTACCATTTCCCAATCCATATATTTTGGATTAATTTCAGTGAACATTTTCATAAATTGTTTATAAATAGATAGCTAAATCTTTGGCACCAGGTTTTACAACGTTTCATCTACTACTCCATAAAAGACAAGTTAAGGACCTGCCACTAACTCCTGTAAAGATATATTTCTGTGTGACTTTTCAGGAAGCCAGGCAATTAATATAGATATCCTACAACTTGTTCTGTCTTTTCTATGAAATTCATAGAAATACAAGAATTCATGATGAAACAAAAAATACAAATTATAGAAGGTTAAAAAAAAAAAAAAGAGAGAAAGAGAGAGTATGGAAATACTACTCTGCAGTCCTTACTCAAATAGAACAGTCAATGGAGTAAAGAGCAGCTTTCTCTCATTAAGGAAGGCAAGCCTCCAAACTGGACATCTGTATGGCTGTAGCATATAACCAGTTTATAAAGTTACATCAACCAACTATCTCATTACTGTAAGTTGCAAAACACTTAATTTATTCATACAAAATTGAGTGTTCTATTTTACAATGTGTTAATCCAGAGGGATCAGAAAATGATTCTAATAGTGAAACATTTAAGTATTAAGTACCGTATATTTTATTGATTTACATGACAGGTGAAAATATATCTTAGTTATAAGGCTGTCAGAATAAAAGAACCTCCCACAATTTCAACTTAATATACATTTGAGGGTGAAGAGGTAGATATTCATGAAAAGAAGAACAATTTAACCTTTGAACATCATATTTTTTTGAACTTTCAGAGAAAGGCTCACTGACTTATCTATATATTTATATAAAAACTAGAAAAAGACTTTCATTGAGTAAAATGGACACGTAAATGTCACACTGGAGTCAAGCCCAGACCCACTTTTTTTTGTTGCAGTTGTTTCAGAGAGAGAGAGAACAGCAGCTGGAATGACAATTCGCTTCACGTTTTTTGTTCCAGGAGAAAATCTGAGCTCAGACATAAAAAAGGAAGTGTACAAGAGGTAGAAACTGGGGCAGGTGACCCAAGTGGAGTATAGAGTTACTGTCTCACCTTACAGGGATGGTATTAGGAAAGCCAAGGCCCGCTAGAATTTGAAAGGGATACAAGAAGGGTAACAGGGGTGAAGGGCAGGAAAGTCTGGAGTGAGGAAGACTTACTCTCAGTGCAGAAGGATCAGGTTGGCAGCATTTAAAAAAACTGACATATGTAAGTCCATGGGTCTTGATAGGTTGCACCCAAGAGTGCTAATGGCCTTAGCTGAAGTCATCCTGAAGCCACCCTTGATTATCTTTGAAAGGTCATGCTGATTACAAGAGGTTCCTGAAGACTGGAAAAAAATAAAGGTCACTCCTATGTTCAAGAAGAACAAGAAGAAAGATCCGAGGAACTAAGGACTGGCCATTCTTACCTCAGTTCCTGGGAGATGATGAAGCAAACGATCCTGGAAAACATTTCCACACACGTGAAGGACAAGAACATGATTGGGAGTAGTCAACTTGGATTTATGAAATGCTTAACCAAGCTGATTGTTTTCTGTAATGAAGTGACCAGCTTGGTAGAATAGGAGAGAGGGGAAGATGTTGTTTACCTTGTCTTTTGTAAGGCTTTTGACATGGTCTTGCATAACATCATCATAGACAAGATGAAAAAGTGTGGTTTATATAAGTAGACAGTGAGGTGAGTTGAAAACTGCCTGAATGGCCAGACCCATAAGTATGTGATCAGTACAATGAAGTCTAGTTGGAAGGATGTAGTGTATGCTAGGCATTGACAGTGGGGCCGATATTGCTTAACATCTTCATTAATGACCTGGATGATGGCACCTTCAGTGCCATCAGTGCCTTCAATTTGCAGATGATATAGAACTGGGAGGAATGGCTGATAAATCAGATGGTTGTGCTGCCATTCAGAGGGATGGACACAGCCTAGAGAATTGAGCTAAGAGGAATCTCATGAAGTTCACCAAAAGGGAAGGGAAAGCCCTGAACCTGGGGAGGAATAAATACAGGCAACAATAAGTGGAAAGCAGCTCCACAGAGAAGGACCTTGGGCTTCTGTTGGACACCAATCTCATCATGAGCCAGCAATGCACTCTTGCAGTAAAGAAAGCCAACAGAATCCTGGGCTGCACTAGGAAGAGCACTGCCAGCAGGTTTTGGGAGATTATTCTTCCTCCCTACTAGTGAGGATACAGCTAGGGTACCATGTCCACTTCTGGGCTCACAAGTACAAGAAAGCTATGGACTTATGGGATTCCATCTAGCAAGGGACCATGAGCACCTTTCATATAAGAAGAGGCTGAATGAGCTGGGACTGATCAGCCTGGAGAAGAGATGGTTCAGGGGCTTCTTAATGTGTATAAATAACTAATGGAAGGAAATACAGACAAGGGAGCCAGACTTTTCTCAGTACTGTCCTCTGATGGAACCAGATGTAATGGGTGCAACTTAAAATATCCGGACACAAGAAAACACCTTTTTTTTTTTTTTTCAGTGAAGATGGCAAAAAAATGGGAACTGGTGTCCCAGAAATGTGGAGTCTCCAGTTGTGGAGATATTAGAAACCGGACTGGACATGGTTATGGTTAACTTGCTCTAGTAGGCAAGAGCCTCTAGGTTCTTGAGCAGGGAAGTTGGAGTAGATGATCTCAAGAGGTCCCTTCTGACCTCAACAATTCTCTGATTCTGTGACAGCTACTTCAACTGACAATTCCTTAAATCTAGGGACAAATATGAACTTTTGAACCTGTTCAAAAATGATTAGTGTGATTTCATTGCCTTCATTAGGCTCTGGACTATAGTGAGATACACGTAACTATAATGCAATGTGTTTATAGTAATGTAACTCTACTCTCTGTTGCTGGGATCAGGGGAATACTATTCTCATAGCCTTTGCACAAAGGCAAAAAAGACAAAGGTTTAATATTAGGTCATTTGTATATAGAAGTTTGCACTGATTGTGAAGGAGCATTCATTCAGAATGTGAGGCCTGGCAAAAATTTTACTGTTTTCCAAGGTTTTACTTCAATAATCTGTGTAAGATTTAAAATGTTTCCTGTGTTGTTAACCTCACTTCAAGCAGGACAAAGTGCTCAACATCTTTTAAGCTTGCTCTTACAACATTTTGCTATGTTCTCCCCTTCTCCCCCAGTTCTGGCATGTGCACCAATTCACTTTACTCAGACATCATAATGCAGTAACAGTGGATGGTCTCACAGTGGAAGTAATGAATCAGAAATAACACATAGCGCGCACTGTTCAATCTCCGGTTTGAATAATTACAAATCAGAAACAAAATCAAATGCCTCAGTGAACAATCTGGATACTGAAAAAAAAAAAAAAAAGACTGAAATTCATCAGCTAAAGTTTTTTTTTTGTTGTTTTGTTTTGTTTTTTGGTTTTTTTTCCATACAAGCAGTTCACCCAGCTCTATTAAAGCTGCTGGAGAAATCTCTTAGAAGAAACCCATTAAGCACTTCAAGTGTGTTATTTTCGCTCTGGGCTCAGAGAGTCTTTTTCTGTGTCATTGCACTGGTCCAACTCAGATGAATCAGGCAAATATAGAAATACTGGCAGCTTTCATACTTGCTTTTTGTCCCGAGCCCAGTGGGTGAATAGCACTGAATTTCCTTGTTTGCAAGCTTTTCCAAGTGAGCCTAAAGGTTCTTGCTCATCAAGGTTGAAATATCTGGCAAATAGTCACAGCTCTAGATTGTAGCTTATAATTAGAATTGCTTGAGCAAGTTCAAAATTAGTGAGCCAAGCCAGAACATACTCTACTCCCATTTCAAATAAGACCCCTTTACATAATGAGAGATTCCACATTTAAAAGTTCATATGCAACAAAATATCACCAAAACACCAGTAAGCTTTGCTAGATAGAATTTTATTTTCAAATCATAAGCCCTGGAATCCTGTCACAAATTATAGTTAATTTGGGGTCATTTGTGAAAGAGAGCTTTTCTGGAGAGGTAACCTGAGAATGACTAAGCTGAGAATGACTAAGTTTCACAGACCTCATCATCTAGTATGCCACACAGGAAAATTGGGCTGGGTAGATGTGAAAAAGAATGAGTGTAAAAAGAGGTATCAGAAGATAAAGGTGGATCCACTGAATCTGAAACAAGGAAATCAGAGGGATGACTGCACTCCTAAGCTAAAAAATAAAAAATAAAAACAAAACAAAACAAAACAAAATCAGATTTGAAAATATTAATTCTGATGAAGGACACAGACAAAAATGATGCAGGTGCTGCTATGATTTGGGAATGTAAACAGGAATTTAGGAAAAAAGTAACTGAAAAAATTTTATTCAGTTTGTCTTGAAGCATTATTTTTGACTGAAGCTATGAGATGCAAAATTTCCATAGAACAGTAAGGATTACAATCTTCTCCCATATGGTCATCCAGTTTCAGTTTAGTGCAACTAAATTTAAAACTAACATGTTTTAACTAATGCATTTTAGCTTTAAAAGTTTGTTTCCTGATTTTGTATCACCAAATGAAAAAATACATAAGCACTTGTATATTACATTTCACCTTTGCTATTATTACCAGCTCTGGAGACAAAAACATTTCCTTATCCAAATACAGCTAAACACAAATATTGTATAATACACATGTAACAATATCTTCATCTGTCTTATGAAGATCAAACATGAAGAAGAAGTATGAGACCCATTAATTCAGAGGTAACGGAAACCTTCCAACGTTTAAAATCTTTCTCTCATTCTTGTCTCGTTGCTTCAAATTGGCAAATTCAGAAAAAAAAAATGTAGAATTTCTTGCAATATGCTGCTTTTAGCTGAACTGGAAATAGTTTTTTTTTTTGCTAAATTTTGTTCTATTTGCTTTACATCATGATCAAGGAGGTATAAATACATGAAAATAGATAGAGAACAGATAATAGATACAATGAAATTAACTTTTCAGGCTTCAAGAATGAGATATTTTCCAGTCACTTTTTGTTTTACTGAAACCTTTTCATTTATTGCTGTGAAATTTGATGTTTGATTCTGGAATAAATAAATATGCAAAGGTTCATTCAAGGTAGACTGCTTAATCATGTTATCATGGTCAATAATGAAAGATGCATGTTAATTCCTCATTTGTTTTTTTTGCTTCCTAGTCTTCATAAAAGATCTGTGCTAGTCCTAATAACTTTCCCGTGTGCTTGTGCAACTGTGAAAGGAAAAAGATACTCATTTATACTTTTGAAACTGCCTCATAATTGTAGTACTTTATATACTTCATGTAATTTGCTAATAGATACACTAAACTCATGTGAACATTTACTGTCGTAAACAGCAAAAGTATATAATCTGTTCTATTCAGTATTTTTAAATCACAAGAAAAAAAGTTCCAAGAAGCAACACTGCCACCACTAGCAATGGGATTCATGGTATCTAGAATGAAATTCATTTATACAGAATATCTGAAGCTATCACAGAGCACAAAGACTTTCGAAGCAATTGATTAGTGCTTCTCAGGCACTCAACTCCAGTCTCTCTCTATTTACTGAGCCATGCTTGTAATAATCTCTACTTTTCTCACTGAAGATACATGGGACTCTAATGAAGAACTACAACCAGTCTGATAGTATGAATGTTGCTTTATTTACATCAATACTTGTTAGCAAGCTACAATAAAAGCACTTAGGGGTCTGGATACCCCAGTGTATTTCTAATACAAGGGTGAAAGGGGGTGCAGAAAGAAAGAGAGAAAGTTCTGTTTCTCAACAACGGATACAATGCAGTAAGCACTAAAAGTTGAAACCATCACAAAAGTTCACTGGTACGTTGAATTGAACCACTGATCTCAAACTACAAAGCATTTTCCACTAGTGCCTAATGGTTGAGCATCATTCATTCATTCAAAAAAAAAATTAATAATAATAGTTAGACATGAAAGATCCCAAATCCCTACCTGAAAGCGAATAAAATCTAAGGGAATGAGGTTTTGAACCCCATACATCTCTTCTAAAAATGTTGCAGGTGCCTAAAACAGAATTAAGAAAAAGTTTATTGTGAAAACCCACTATGATAACTGCAGCACTTCAAACAGGCACCTTGGTAGAAATGTAGAAAGATCAAGACATGAACACAGCTGAAAAGCTGGAGATCTTTTCAGATATCAAAGGGTTTTATTTATTTATTTATTTATTTATTTATTTATTTATTGTTTTGGTGACAGTAGTCTCATGGGGGAACAATGAAGTGAAATCTCATGTTATTTTTGGCCAAGTAGGCTAGAAATTTTCTGGACAGTTTATACTTTTGGATAAAGAATAAAGAAAACAACTCCCAGTCATTCAGATTGCAACTGCCTATTTGTGGATGTTGTCTCCTCTGATCTATTCTCAAGTGCCTAAAGAAGAAATATTCAGTTCCTTCTCCTGAATAGAGTTGCATTTGATGTTAGCTGCATAACATTTGAAACCCCTAAATTTTATTTGTCTGCAAATTCATGCACATTCCAGATAATATTTAAGTACAGTAAGACTTCCACTGAGTTGAAAGCTTTTATTTCAGTTGAGGTATAAAATGAATCTCTAGGTCATTGGGACTTATTCTTTTCATTTTTTATTGGAAAATATCTGCCCATAATAATGTCTGAATGGCAACAATTTGCATGTCCCACTTAAAGAAGTTCAGGAGTGAAAATAGTTAGAATGGAATTAATAAATATGGCAGTTTTGGCAGTTGTCCAAGTATAGTATGTAATACTTTCTATTGTTGGTGGCATGCACAATGAAATATTGGAAACAAAATTTAATATACATAGAGAGGGAAGCTACTTGCAGTTATATATCTCCTATAATATAATACATTAGGTAACACAAGCTTTTTAAAACCTCTAAATTAAGTCTTTAAAAGACTGCTGTGTTTTTTGACATGGTGTAACAGTAAACTAACACTAATACTTATCACATCATGCAATGATCTCAAAGTGCTTTACAAAAGAGAAGTAACACTGTCCCCATGCTACATGCAGAAACTGAGGTATGACAGGATATGTTAATACCCCATGGCAAGAAATAAGTCAGTAATACAAGAATATAACCTATGCCTCCTAAGTTTTATCCCTATCTTCTTCTTGCTTAGTAACATTGCCTCTGAACATTTTTCTAAGCAATCTATGATTTTAAATACATTATTTGCCACTCACTATAAGTGTTTGAAAAACACTGACCACTGTCCAGTCACTTGCTATTTGCAGCCTCTGTCCTAATCCCCATGTAATCCTTTCAACCATGACTTCCTCATCCAAAGTATCATATTCACAAGCTACTGAACATAATATTATAGGAACATAGACCTGTAAAAGACATCATACTGTGAATCTGCTATTACCATGAAATCATGGAACTTTTCACATGAAACAAAAGCTCATGATGATTCCTACAGTTAGTAAAGTGCTTTCTCATTGATAGTGTTGAATGAGAAGGACATTTGAGTTGGCCCAAAGCATAGAGGGATAATTTATGCATGAGCAGTGCAGAAACTCTTATAAAACAATCACAGTGATTAGCTTTTTCAAAAGAATTCTAATCACCAAATTATGCAGAGGTATGCTTTGTTAACACCTCTGCACAAGGGGAAACGTTTAAAAATTCATCTGGAAAAGATTTTCTTCCTCATAAGAAACTTCAATCTACCTTTCCTGGAAAGCTCAGGTAAAGAATATCACTCCTGCACTAATGATTCCATAGAGACAAGAGAAAGAGTCATTTCACTGTCTGACGACTAAAAGAAAATCCTCTTGGCTTGTGGTCATGTGGATTTTTAATTCTGTAGAGAAACAATATCCACATATTAGCTTATAACTGAAGTAGATCAATTCCCTTCTGATTCAGAAAGGAAATATCTCTGCACAATTACACAGAGTTTTAACACCACTTAGAATATTGCTTCTTATTAGGAAAGTAAGTATAGCACCATTTACTTACTTTTTAATAACATTCATGGCCAGAGGAATGGCTAGAGCTGCCATTTCAAATCATAAAGAAGTCAGGGGTGTTTTCAAAATTGGAGATAATGAAAGATCTGTTTTCTTTCTTTCTTTTATTTTTGTTTCTTAGTAGCTATTCCCAAGTAATCTTTAAACATTCATATTAGAACTAGAATATGTCATATTTAAAGTAACAAATACCATTCTATCTGTTTGTTGTTTTTTTTTTTTATTAATGTTTGCATTTAAATGGTTTAATCAGTAAATATCACTTTGTATGTAATGTAGAACCTATATCAGAACTTGAATATCACATAGCTTGATGACAGTTTAACTATATTTGTGACAGAATTAAGCAACTTAAATAATTTTATAGCTAATGCCTTATTTCTCTCTTCCTAATATCAGTTCAAATATAAGTACAGCCACCAACCAGGTAATCGTACCACCATGCAAATTACTTCATTATGTCATATGGAAAGAGTTCTTTCTCAGAGTTTTCAAGTGAAGCGCCAGGGCAGCAAAGTCCACAGAGGGATTCTAGGGATGTGTCACTAAATGCTTGTCCTGCACTTGTACTCTCTACAATGCATCTACTCTTGTCCACTGCTGCCTAAGGATATGAGGATCTGCAGACCTTTGGTATGTCCTGGTACCACTGTCCTTATTACAGAACATTATAGAGAGTGAGCAAATTGTTAAACTACGTCAGTGTTGGTCTCTTTGTTGATGATACCAAGAACTGAACAGACGAGAACTGAACTGCTAAAAGTTTGTTCTCTCTATATATGGCTTGAAACATACTGGGAGGAGAGGTAGCTAACATATGCTCTACCATTATCAACACTTTTCTTGTCCTGTGAAAAAATCAAGCTTTCAAACTGTCATTTTACAAGAACATCAAATACATGCACTTTCACACTGAAGAGGGAAATTTCAGCAGAAGTACTTGAGATTAATTCTTTCTTTTGTGATACTGCTTGCATACATGTACAGTAGCCATAGCTTCATAATGTTATAAATAACTGGCTTAATGTAAAGTAAATATTCCTAAAACAGAAGCATTGATCATCTTTCAAACCAACACCACATTAAAAAAAAGAAAAGAAAAAAAAAGACAGGCTGACAATGCACCCAAAGTCAATGATGTCAGCTTGTGTCTTATTATCAAAAAAAAAAAAAAAATCAGAAAGAATGGCTCTTCATCAGCCCTGCATCTGCAAATGCAAAGACAAGTAGCTCCAACAACTCAAATATCCACAGTTTTCACCCTGAAGTCTCAGAAAAGTTGGTTCCTACTCAAGAAAGACCTAGGGTTGGAACTACAAAAGTGTTCTCAGCTGGAGTACAGGTCCAGCAGCAATGCTGAAAGGAACATATGCAGAATCCTCTGTCATTACTCCAGGAAATGACAAGGTTTTGGCATCATAATTTAACATTGCAATGTGGTCTCAATCATTTTATATAACATTGTTTTACCATTGTCTTGACATAGTAAAGTGGTCTCCATAGACTTACATTGGCATAATTTTGCCATCGTCTTGACACTGTAATATGGTCTCTATAGACTTGAATTGAATTTTTGTCATTGCCTTGAAATTGTAATGTCCTCTTCCCAGCCTTGTCTTCATATGCACATCTTCACCATGTGCTTGTATTATCTCATCTTCATTCTGAAACCACTGGGCACTTTTATTTCCTTTTCAACGTTGATACTGTCTGAAAGCTAACACTTGCATGTAATCACTGACTATTTTAAACATCCTGCATATCATTGTTTTACATGATTTGAAAGAATTCCTCAAATAACAAGTTATTCAAAGAAAATCCAAGCACAGGTAAAATGCTAGTGGTACATGCAGATATGCTAGGTATATGTTTCACTTATGTTCATTACCTGGTTTTTAAGAACATCTTAGGTTAGTCCAAATCATAATGGTTTTAATTCTATATTCTCTACTGTATAGGACTACTTAGAAGACATGATAAAATAGCATAAATCAGTTAACCTAAGTATACTGAAGGAAAACACAGTGAAACAGACTCTTTACAGCTCAAAAACACTTCACTCCTCTGTTTAGTACAAATGAGTCACCAAGAATTTTCTCTCCTGTCTTTGATAAACCTGTTCAGGTCACTTTCTATTTGGGGACTGCTACTACTGGTCCCTCTTTTTGATTAAAAAAGTACTAAACATACATAACCATTCATCTTTATTTCCTCTATAAATAAGCCATTCCTTCATGAGGATGACAACATTACACATGTAAATGCTTGCTGATTTTTTTCCTCATTTTAAAAAATGTGATTGCAGTTTTGTTTCTTATGCTATCAAACATATAGCAAAATATTACTTGAAAGAATAACAAGGACTTAACATTGTAGAATAGTCAGTGATGCTGACTACCAAATTAGGAAATTCTTGCTTTATTTGGCAGACATAAAATATGCTATCTAAAGGAAAAGGGCATTTTTCTTACACTGCTTCTAGAACATAGGGCAAACTGGGCAATATAAGGGCAATTCTTCATATATTGGGCAATTTAGAGCAACTTTTTTGTAATCAGTAACTTCCCTGTTAGTCAAAGTACCAGCATGCACCTCCTTCTCCACTGTCTTCCTCACTAAAACCTGTCCTTAGAGAAAGGTAGGGAACCTGTCACAGGACTTCAGCTGAAACAAGCATCTTTAACATTATAAAGTATAACATTTTTAAGAAAATTAATCTCAGCATAATATTTATACACTTTCCTTCAAAGTGCTTCACAGATGCAGATGAAATTGCTCTTGGTTTGGTAGAAACAAATTACAGGCATAGAAGAAGCACGAAGGTAATTTTACTGATTTGTGAAATGATTAATATTATTAGAAACAGACTATACCTGAAAATTTGGCGTACTGAAATAACAGAATATTGAAATTCACAAGTTGATAGTGTATCTTAGCTAGAATTAAAAATTAATAAGGTAGCACTCTTGTGATACCAAGTGTAAGATTCAGACACCTTCATACATGCTTGTGGTCACCCAGACATGCTTGGGTGCCCTGCCTGTCCTACACATTCCAGAAGGGTGCAGGCTTCCTGTAGGTCCTATGTGACATCTGTCAGCTCTTGCAGATGCCATGTAATATCCCAGGACACTTCAGCTGGTGCTAGATACTTGTATTTCTGCATCTGCAACACATCCTGAAATCTAAATTAAATTTAGAACTTATTTGGGCTTTCACTGACTCATGCCAGTGAAGTGAAAACAGCAGGAGTAATGTTAAGGGGCTTTTGATAACACGTAAATGCTGCTTATGGCAGGCACAGTTTATGCAATTTTGCCTACTAAGGATGGCACAAGATTTTATTTTTTTTTTCAACAGAACTTAAGAATAAAGGTTAATAAAAGAAAATAGTTGAAAACGATAAAAGAAAATGCATGTCAGAATTTACAGAAAAAGCTCTAAAGACAACTTTAATAATAATTTTTATGTTCCTTTAAAAACCTCAATGGTATAGCAATAATCTGACCTAAAAAAACATTCTCTCTCAGAATTTAACATTCACTTCCCTTTGTATCAAAACAGTATTTGTCATAATGAGATGCAAAATAACTGAATGCTGTGTAACACAACATGACACAATACAGTTAACAGAATACATTTAAAGAACAACACTCTTATTCTACAATCAGATAGCCACCAACATTTCATAGAACAGGTATCTAATTATAAGTATGTGTGTGGCCTCATGCAGAGCAGACAATGAGATGTCTTGGCTACTTGCAAACCAGCAGATACTGTGGTTCACTGAGTATCCAGATTATTTGAGGGCAGTTTGTCACATCTCTAGATATTTCTTTAATGAGTTCTTTTTGCATTTACTGAGCTCCATGTTCATTGTTTTGTAAAGATTATATTTGTTCAATTCTAGTCTAATATTGTTGATTTTTTCCATGCAAAATTAACTAGCTTTGGGGGAAAATATATATATAAATTTAGCTTTGCAAATATTTTCTATGGACAAATTAGACCAATAGCAGTAAATTTACGGTGCTGAATTGATACATCATAACAAGAAAGATGACCGGAATTATCCACTTAGTTCAAGTAGTGGCAAAATAGGACACCAGAGAGAAATTTATGGTAGTTTCTACAATACCTATTATCCTATTTAGGCCCTGATCCTATAATTGGGTTTGCCCAAGTGGATCTGATTGCAGGACAAGGGCTATATATCGTAGGCTCTTCAGGGTACAGGCAATCGGGAATTTTTTTTCCTGTTTGGGATTTTTTTATTTTTTTATATTTTTTTTATGAGGTGAGGCCTAGAACAAAGTAGATGCTACTAGTGCAATAGATAAAATAATGAAATAAGTCATTAAAAAGATTTTTCACTTTTCACTATCAGTCTATCAGCATGGACTATGAAAATACGAAGGATACACGCTGTATCCAAAGATTTTGGGACTCTATTCCTGTCCATGATAGAATAGAGAGTGATTCTTGTCTTCTTAATAATAATCTCAGTTTAATATTGATTTATCAAAGCATCTCTCTGAAATTTAAACAGGGGCAGGCCAGAATCTCTGACTGTAAATAGCAGTATTTAATATCTCACACTTCTATAAGACTTTTCAACCAAGGATGTTAAACTGCTTTACAAATATTAATTAAGGCTTAATTAAGCAATTAATCAGCTGTGTCATATTACTTTATAATTATGATTTATATTGCTCCCAGTGTGTGGTAGGCAATTTACAGTTATATGAATGAATCCTGTCCTGAAACATAGAAATTTAGATAATCTGGTCTCTTCTTGTTAATCATGACCCACAGATATCAAATATTTCTCTCTTGTCTTCATCTTCTAACTCAATACTATCACCATAAATACTATCATCATAAATCAAGAGCAGACGTCTAGCTACTTTGGTGTGGGACAAGGTCCTATCCATGTAGATCTTTGTGAAGGGTTCCTTTCAACAAGCAGGCTGAAAGGCACAGGTGCTTTCAGTATTTCATCTTTCCCCCTCTCCTAGTTAATACCTTGTACTGAGGTCTGAAGCTAGAGTGGGTCACAGTGCCTGTGGCTATGCAATCCAGGCTTTTGCAGCTTTTCTGAGATCTCTTTGTTCCATGAAACCTTGAGAAATGCAGGCTAGGGAATGCTCTACAGCACAAGTGCAAATGGTTCCAAAAATGGTTCCAAGGCAAATGGGTCAGTAATGCTGCAGTGTGACTGGCTCTGCCCAGACATATCTACTACTCAGCAGTGTAAACTACCTCTCTCTGCTACCAACCTAATTTAACAGAACTGTGGGAATAGCAACATTTTTCCAATCAATGTTTCATAAGAAATACCTGTCCACAACTTCCGTCTTTAGACACCACAAAGAAATACTGCTGGCTTTCATTTTGTAAGCTGGTGAGTCCATAACCCAAAGCTAGCAAAAAACACGGTTGTGTTTTGTTTTGTTTTTCTCCAATCTGCATAAGCTAAAAATGACTCAGACTGACTGCTCATTGTCGTAGAAATGCCTAGTTCACAGTGCACATGTCCAGAGGTGTAACCCATTAGGTTGCTGCCATACTGACAACATGGCAGCTGTGCTTCTGTGAGAGCATGAAAAGTGCTTCCCACTAGTGGAGGTTTATTTCTCATTATTTGTTCGCATGGGACCACATGCAACTGTTCTCCATTTACTACTAATCTAATGAAACATGTCTTCTGATTGCTATAATGACTGGTTTAAAGAAGGAACTTAATTGGGTCCAGGTAGAAGGGTTTGCTTCCTCATTTGACTTAACTATCTGCAATCATTAGCCTACCTAGCTTTTGCTAGGTAGTCACTGCCAGGATATTGTGAAAATAGAATCTATTTATGATTGTGAAGCTTTCCCCTATTACCATTGGGCTGAAGGTCACCCCCGAGCGAAATAGAAGATTAGTTCTTCTAATGAGTATGTATCTTTAAAATTTGCTCTTAACAGTTTCTTCCTTTAAAAAAAAAAAAAAGTATTTTTAGCATTTTACTTAAAAGTAATGCAGAAAAAAAAAGGAATTTTAATAAAAGTTATCTATATTATGTGGAATAAATTTCTATGTGGTCAAGTCACAATACGCTAAAATTTTCTTTAATTTTAAAGAAATCTGAAAGTACTTGAATAATAATAATAAAAAAAAAAACCTAAATATGCACTAGGACTTGTAAATGTATGTTTGCCAATAAAGGGAATGCATTTGTTCCTTGAGGATATTTTGAAATTTTAGGCTCTAATTTATTCCAAAAATAATAAACAGAATATAAAGTTTTCCACAAAGTTCTTCGAAGTGAATTCCCTGAATATTTACAGTTCTTCGAAGTGAATTCCCTGAATATTTACAGTTCTTGATGACTGCACTGGGGGGGGGGGGGGGGGGCGGTATGAACACCTGAAGAAACAAACAAACTGACTGGTATTAATGGATTTGAATATAGTTCTGAGGAAACAGAAACAGAAGCACCTTGACTATATATCAAATGAGGTAAAAAATAAAAATAGCAAAGGTTGTTACAAAAGTTAACTTGTATTCTATTTTAAAGCTAAAAAATCCTGCAAATATTGGACTCTACCTGATGGATGATAAGCATGAGCTAGGTTGTTTGTTATTACATATGATATCTTTACAAACTTCCTTAGGCACTGCTTGCTCCTCTTTTATAAACAGTAGAACACTGCAGGGATCAAGACATGAAACGGAGGAATTAAAACAATGTACTTGAAATTCCTTGGTGTGCAACTTACGGAGAAAATTATTAGCTACATTAACAGAGAATGAATATGTCCAAGATTTCTAAGAAACTTTATATGTATACGGTTTTATTTGTAATATGTTATTTTTACTTTTACTCCAATGAGATAATAATTACTGCTAAATTATTCCTGCACAGTTACCAGGATATTAGGATGAGCTTTGAAAAGCTAAAAGGCCAAAAGTCTATCCTGACTGTCAGGAAACAGAGAAGATTCTCTAGCAGGTTACCATAACTGCTTTGATAAAATGAGGTTATATTTTTTCATGTCTGCATGCAGGCTGTTAGTATTCATGGCTATACAATTTGGCAACTTAGCCTGCAGAAAACAGAAAAGATACAATTAAACTGTAAAATAAGATTTTACTAATTCTTGCAGATATATCTGTGAAGCATTCCTTCATGTCAGTTACAGTTGCAGAAAATCAGGTCACAAATAGGCCTTTTATTTTTCTTTAAATATTTCAAAAATTCTAAATTATGGCAAAGTAAAATGGACATGTGCTTGTACAAAAGCTAGCCTAATATAAACACTCAAATATGAAGCCAAATATCCAAAATATTTTTTGCCTATTTCTAAAAAAAAGGCAATTGTCACCATTATAAGACTTATCAGTCATAGATATACAAAAGCAAAACATTTTAAATATTCAATATTCATGCCAAATATATACTTCAAGACATATTTCATTTGAAATTTTTGTTTCATTCCAATTTTGAAGGTTTCAGCCAAGTTGTAGCACAAAAGATCATCTTTACTGGAATATCCCTATTTATTACTGTAACTGCTCTTTATCTTTTTACACTGTAGTAGCCACTGTACATCAGCAGCTTTTCTGGCACTGCATTGTCTAGAACTGCTAAGGAAGATGTCTGTTCACTAAGAAACTGTCTGGCACATTATTTTGATATGCTCCATAAGTTAGCAGATCAATAGTTAAAAAATAAAAATAAAATAAAATAAATCTTTGCACTCTGATATTGTATGTCCTCTGTTGTTTCAACCACTAACATTTGTGAGCTGCCTTCAGTAATTTCTTTAATGAGATTGTTGTGGTTTTCTTTTGGAAATGTAACTGTCAGGCATTTTACATTTGTCCCTACTAATAATTCCTCAGGCCTTTATTAAAGAGATTTACAGATTTCTTAAATCCACAGTCCTGCATCACTCAGATACACAGTTCTAATAAAATGATAAATTAGATTTTATTCTTTGCCTTAGCCGTACAAATGAACAAATTAAAAAAATGTTTACTGAGCAATCTGGCAGAAGCTAACAAATTAAACATTACTCTTCTTCAAACCTTTTGGATGTAGAAATAATGTAGATACAGATGAAGCAGTGTACAATGCTACTTTTAAGAACCATTTTAAAAGTCAGATTAAAAACTCCATCACAGAAAAAGGAAACACTGACTGTGAACATGATTTTTATCCAAGACATGGATGCTAACCTTATCCAAGATGGATGTTAATACAGTATTTTCCTTGCAGGTGTTTTGCTGGGAGATTGTTGTTGTTGTTTTTATTTTGTTTCCTTAAGAATTTGTGCTAAATTGTTAAAGGTTATTTTGCACAGCACTTGTTTTCAGTTCATTTTAACACAAACAGTCAAGATAATGGGCTGAAGATCAATAATACTAAAATACTATAAGAGATCTAAAACTCCATCCATAAAATAATCAACTGAAATGTTAAGCCACTTCAGAGTATTCTGGAGAATAGCAAATATGGAGACCTGGGTGATTTTAACTCTCTGTGCCTTCCTTTCTACCTGAGTCCTTTCCACTTTCTCTCCATAATGCCATGTTGGAGTACATCCTGCTTAGCCTCCAATCAACATTTCAAGCACTGGGATCATGTTTGATATTGTCAGATGGCCTGGAAAATTAAAAACCCAATTAAAGGCTCAGCACGCGGGTCAGCTCTTCTGCATATCAAAAGGCCTCCTCTGGCTATTCTGCTCAAATTGTATCTGTTAACAGCTCACTTTGCAGAGAGTGAAATAGCGCAGCGTTTATGAGTAATAAGTACCTTCCAGCTGATACATTTCAAACACAAACCACTTTCATGGCCCCGGCAAAAAGTACAAGTCATAATCAAATTGTCAATTTTTTCCTGCGAGATGCATAGATCCATTGTAACTGTGATTGTTAAAGAAGGAAATGCATTTTATTCACACATTGGAAAAAAAAAAAAAAAAGATGCACATTTTCCCTACAATTAAAGATTTTTTGTCACTTTTTTACATTGCCTTTCCTTTACATTTCTAAATAGTTACTATAATTGATTTTCGGGTTGCATTCTTTTTTTTTTTTTTTTTTTTTTTTGTAGGAGAATCATTTATAGTTTTTATGTAGTGGAAGAAATGGTTGAAGTGAATAGCATTTTTGTTTAGCTGGGGTATTAATGTTCACCCAAATGTTTATAATGTGAATGTGCAAAGCACTAAAAGCTTTCGAGCTAAATGCAAATTAGTAGAGCACTCAAATGACATTTTTAGAAGGAGTTTTCATCTGTCAATGTGGCATAATATTAAGTCAAACTAAAGTCACTACTTCAGCTACTGGCCATTTGAAAAAAAAAATCATAAGATACTAGGGTTGACAGAAAAGAAAACAAACTACATAAATATTTTTCAACATATTATATTAACCAAGCAGCTGCTACAGGATTTCACAAGAAGTTAGCATATAATGTCTCCCTTTAGAATATATTTTGAGTGTATGCAATGTCAAAAATCCAAATCCCTGGGTTTTGCATAATGCATTAAGGTCCACATCTGAGACTAGAAAGATTTTTCAAAGCAATGTCATGTGATGAAATAACACATGCTTCACTCAGGAAAAAAATCAAGGAATACGATGAGTTAGGAAAAAACGCAAACAGATTAATATACTGAAGTATTAATCCATGTAATATAAATTCATTAATCACCACTACTCTAACTGGGATTTTTTTAAAAAATCATTTCCTTACAGCAAACACTTTGACTTCACACTTTTTTTTTTCTTTTTAAACAAAAGGCAAACTGTTAATCATAAGAAACTGTCAAGTGACATTAAAAATTAGAAACTCACAAAAGCATAAAATCTGACACTTAAGGCTGAAAGTCCATCTTTTGCCCACCCTCAGCGAAAGTAGGTATTGCTCCACAGAGGACATGCGGCCTCACCCAGTGCTTCAGATGCTTCCAGTACCTCAGCAGCATGGAAAGTGATATTACTGGAATTTGTTCACACATCCCCAGTTTCAGTGCTGGTATAGGCTTAGGTGAGCCTTTTGGAAGCAATTAGGTACAACTTGTGTTTATGAGTCAAACTCTTTGCGGCAGCGCTAAAAAAAAAAAAAAAAAAAAAAAAATCACAGAAGACAGTGAAATGGGAATAAAAGTTTCAGCAGTTGGTCCTGCAGGATTTTATCACCTGTTCAGCTCACGCAGTTTGCACTGCTCCAGTTTATCCTCGGAATATATTGTCTGGCTTAGCGAAATATCATGTATTTCTGGGGATGTGTCCTCAGCAGATCCCAACATGGCTGCTCCAGGTCGCTGTGGGAGAGGCGAGCCCCGCAGCTGCGGAGACACTAGTGGGCGCCATCATAATGACTTTAGATCTGCAACAACTTATTCATATTAAAGAACAACATATTGCATATTAATAGCCAATTTAAAATAATTACATGCTTTAATATTTTCTAAAGAACAGTTACGTGTCTTTTGAAAGTTTCATACTTCTTATAGAAAAGAAAGCAAGTGCTTTTTCAGAGAAACAATGTATAATAATATGTCAGTAAAGATTGAGCAATTTTGAGTAGTGATGGGTGAAAAGGACATTATGTTCTTTTTTCTTGTCATGGTCGGTATTTTTCTGTCAGTTGGCAAAGGCTGCACTCAGCAAGAAGAAGCTAAAGACCTGCATTGAGAGACGTTAGGGTGACAGCTAACCTGACAGGTCAGAAGATGACTGCAGAATTAGCCTTACTTTAATTCTCACTAAAATTCACAGCTCCTGACGAGGAAATGGGAAAAAGAAATTTTCTTACACATTTTCTTTTCATTTCATGTGCAGATTATACATATTCTGCTTCCATTAACAAGAAGGAGATTGTGCTTTATGCAGCTCTATATTTAAGGGCAAAAGACCAAGCAGATGACAAGAGTGACCCTTCTCTTGTCTTATGATCACTGCCAGTTTGACATGACACTAATTAGACTGCCTTAATCTAAACCCAGTTAGTTCTGCATGCTTGCAGCAAAACCATTGTAAACCTGAACATAAATTGCCTTGGGCCTTTGTCTTCCTAAGATACATACATACACACGTACACATACTCTCTTTCATAATCCAGTCCTGGTAATCTTATATATCAGACTGCTGCATATATTATTCTTAATTTTCAATTTTACAATTACCTTCCATTCCTATTTTATAGTATTATATGGTGTATGTGCTTGCAGAGTCAGAGAAGCTGTAAGAAGATTGTTTCATAGTTCATAAAAAAATGCATGCTGCATGCAATCTGAAATAGCCTCTGGTTGGTAAGCGTACATACAGTTTATATTTCCCTTTAATGGTGAAATATGATTGCAAAACTATGAAGTGAAATATACACAAATTAATCACATTTAACAGACAATCTTCAAATCAGCAAAAAAAGTCTACATATAAATTAATTTAAAATTTCAACCTTCTCACTTGAGTCAAGAAATAGCTAAAAATCGTCTGTTTATACAATTCAAGGAATAAAAATGTTACTAAAATATAACCGTAGGTACTGAGTAAAAACAACTGATTTGGTACATATGACAGAGTTTAAATGGTGCTTAATAGTTCCACAAGTAACCTCTGAATGTGTCTTATTCTACTTGATTTGTTATAACATAGCTAATGTGTCACAGAAGTACACTTATTTTTAGTTAAAGTAATTTGCAAATAAAACACTTGAAAGGTATAATGTTTCCTTAAAAATGAAAACAAATCTGGTTTATGTTGTTATGTTATTCTTATTGTGTACTGATCTTCCTTAACACTCAGTTCTCTGGTGTTATTTGGTTATTTGGCATTATTTGGTTCATTTTGGAGTTGTTGAGATCCCTTTAAAAAAAAATAAAATAGCAAGTTTAATAAATGAAGACTTTCAAAATTAGACCTTTACTCTGAAGAAAAATGAACACTAAGGCATAAACCTAGTTACTTATACTAGCTGAAGAGTTGATTTAAACCATTGTCATCCATTGTTTGGTCCAGAAGAGGATTTAAATTTTTTTTTATTTATTTATTTTTAATCTGAGTTTTCAGTTTTGGCTGGAAAAAACAATGAAAAAATCTCCACTAAAGAGTCAAGAAGTTGGATTAATGAATATTAAAACATTGTAATTCATGCTGAAACAATATTCTACCAGCATTTTCTGTGTAATTTAACTAAAAAAAAATAAGCATAAGTGGTATATAACATTTCCATGAATGGGACCCTTAGGCTTATTCAGCTGAGCATGTTTAGCTTGCCAAGTTTAAATATTTTCAGAACTGATCCTGGGACTGAGAAGCCTTCATCACAGCACAGCATTTAAAATGATAGATGTGATACATATTTAATACAATAAAATGGCCATTTATATGCTCATACTAGGCACAAGGGAAATCTTTGTAGGAAAGACTTCTAGAATCTAAAGGGGCCTATTCTCTGATTGCCGTGTGAGGAATTTAGGTATCTATTTCCCATTACTGCTAACGGGTGTTATGAGGCCAGGTCTTCCATGTGTCAGTGGGACAATACACATTTAAGGGTCCACTTCAACAAAATGCTGGCTCTGCCAATGTTGAGCTACTGCAAATTTCATCAGGTTTTCCCTGAGCAGTTGAATGATAGGGGAGAACTGCAGTCCAGTGCTATCAAGTCATGGCTTCAGTCAAGCAAGTTTTCACAGAGTGCACCCATACCATCCATTCCCCAGCCATATAGAAAATGCAGACAGAGCAGTGATCCCATGGAGCTCCAAAAAACACTGCCTGAATTTCCTGACTTCAGCTTTGCCCATCTGGGCAACAAGGTTTCCAAGCAGCTAGCAACTCTATTGTGTGACTAGGCTGTCTTTAAAGACTTCTGTGACATTTAGAGAAAATGAGGAAAGGGAGTGGGAAAAAGTGAACCAAAGTTAATGAACTGAAGCTTTCCAAGAAAGCACATGCAGGAAAGTGTAAGAAAACGAAGGCAAAAATAAAGGCAGTGCTAAAAATAAATAAATAAATAAATAAATACGTACATGATCAGGGATCAGGATAGACAGAAGCAAGGCAAGAGCAGTAAGAACAAACTACATGCTATCTGAACACGTCTACAGTATTGACAAGTGTGGTTGGTTTGGTTCATCAAAGTGATGGCCACATGCAACTGCTTAGTTGTTATTCAGTCCTTCCAGTTTACAATTAAACATGCCAATTTGAGCTACTAACAACCCTCCTGAATGTGGACCACAGTACCCCTGGGAAGTAGTCTGCAGGATGTTCTTATGCTGCCTCCCCTCCTTTTTTTTTCAGGGACACATTGAAAGCCCATTTTCACAAGCAGAAGTCTCTGCTGAGTTTTGATGGCTTTTGATCAGGCACTAGCCCTTCAGCACTGCCGGCCACTGTGGCAAAATTGACCACAGCAGCATTAAATTATTCTGACTCATATTGCTGGCTGTACAACTAAGATCCATAACATCTGAAGACATTTCTAAGATGATTTCATGGCACAGTAGAGAAGGACACCTGAGCCCAACTTCTTTATAGCTACTCATAATATATAGAAATACATTAAAATTTGACCAACATGCAAGTTTTGTATTTGCATATCTGATTAAGAGGCTGTGCTATGGAATTGTCTATTTTGATTGTTAGCATCACGTATCCTTGCTTAATAGCTGAACTGCTACAGAGAATATTGTAACTTGGAGCTCTTGTTCAACTGCTACTAATAGCACTCATCAGGTATGAAAGACTAAAATTAAAACTAAAACTATTTGCTGCCAGGGAGAATAAATCTCATAAAACCTGTAGTCTATGTGCATTATGTTGAGTCAAAAAATGACTCACAGACAAAAAGAAGCTATTGATTTTAGCAAATTAAGAAAACCAGAAAATGTATTGGAACTTATTTAAATACCTTAAATTCTGCATAATAGCATGAGCTGCTAGCTCTGCAAAATTCTGGAAATGCACCCTGCCGTTTGTACTAATTGGTGGGAAATGCAGGCCTGTGTCAAAGACAACTAATTGTCTGATGAAAATAGCTTGTTTCTGACATCAGTATGTACCACACCCCTGTATCACATGAGGAGGGTTTCAAAAAGTTGTTATATATATTGTCATGGTAATTATAATTAGGTTATATGTATCCAAGGTAGAGAACCCATACAAGGTGATGGCATAAAAGAGGGTCTTATAAATGAGACTGTAGGGCATTTAACTAAACAGTTGCATGCGGAATAAAGAGCTTACATAAAAGTGTGTATTATGCAGATGTTAGAAACCTGTGTCTCTGAGAAGACACTATTTTGACCATAATGCATTCTGTCATGTGAGATAAAATGCAGAGAACATTTACATTTCTCCCACTCACTGAGCTTCTACCACACAGCTTGCATTTTTCTCACATCAATAGACATCTTTTTAAACATTATATTCATGTCTGTCTCTCTTGATGGCAAATAAAATTCAATAAATAAAATACTTTGTGATAAATAAGTTAGATTTAAGAAGCAGTTGTGATAAAGTGTTCAGGTTTTCAAAAATGATTTGTTAAAACCAAATAAATTTAACAAGACATGTACACAAGCTCAAAATATATTAATATATTGTAGATGATGCACAATAACATAATGACCCAAAAGCGCATTTGCGCAGTTCTTGACACTGCTTAGCTTACTGCTAAGTAAGACAAATAATCAACAGAACTTGGACCCGCTGCCTCTGTAGATCAGATCAACGTAAGACTGCTGCAATGGCTTGACTTGCCACAGCATTTCAAACCAGCTGCAGTTACAGATAGCTACTATATAAACGGGGACATGTTCACTGCAGAACCATTAACAAGTCTAGTGTCACTCAGAATACTGTTATAGATCCTTAAATATTTCTATCAATATTATAATGCATAGCACACTATTTTGCATTCAGCCAACCTGATTGGTGTACATAGCAAACCAATAATTTGTAATAAAATATTATTAGTGAGTACAATTTAAATGTCCTACTGTGCTCCTGGTAATCATCTCCTCTTAGGTAATTTGAAATTGCACAGATAATGTGTATCATCTTAGAGTTAAACAACTAGATGACACTGCAAATCACCAGTTTCTCAGTTTCTTTTAAGTTTATGTTATGCTTTTTTTGCAAGATGCCCATTTCTCTGGTATTATTTCCAAATTTAATTTATTTTTGCTTTTAAAAGAGTAAAGCATATAAAAAGTAAAGAATCTTGCTATATCACTTGATTGCTTTTATTTGATTTTCTACTTAATAGTTTCCTACTTTTTTCAACTTTGAAGGATTGTTTTTATTGTGTTATTATCTTAAGGAACTGCCAAGAAAGTCAAACAGATAATGTGCCTTTTGGTGGTTTTAGAAATGTAAAATAAAAAACAGCTCACCACCAATTTAAAGAGCTTAGAATGCAGACAACACAAAAGAGTATTATTATTTACTGTATAATGATGAAAACTAAGGCACAGAATGAGTAAGCTATTTCCATAATGTCACACACAAGAATAAAGTGAACCCAGACCTCTCAAATCTCAGTGCAACGACTAAACCATGTCAGCCTTCCTGTAATTTTGAGGATATGGATCCCACTCCCCCAAACTTGAGACTCAAATATACACTTTCATCTCTACATGTTTTAATCAAGAGGAATAGGCTACATACGTAGTCTGAAACAATTGATGTAGGGTAGCTACATCAGTTTTACATTTAAGTTTTGAATTTAAAAAAAAAAAAATTACGTGTTTGATC
Source organism: Anser anser (assembly GCF_964211835.1). Lineage (NCBI taxonomy): Eukaryota > Metazoa > Chordata > Aves > Anseriformes > Anatidae > Anser > Anser anser. The sequence goes on along the minus strand of NC_139725.1, from coordinate 26,427,903 downwards.
ATTTAAATATGCAACCCCACTGAAATGGAAGGGTTTCATAAGCACTCACCACCCAAATTCTTCACTTTCTTCCAGCCATGCAAAACAATTCTCTTAGACCACAGAATGAACTTGTCTAATTTCAGGTAAGACCAAATTTGCATGCTAAGTTGCATAGCTAGATGGAGGAGCAGGCTGAAGACAGACCACAGCTACAGGAAAATATTAAGGGTTAATATCACTTCTGGTTCTCCTTTTATTGTAATGTCAGCCTGTATCTGCAGGCATGCTCTCAGTTATGCAATGGGGAGAAGTTACAATGGCAAGACCCATCACTATAAGAACTGTCTACCTGCAAGAGGGTGACAGAGGCTTTCTAAAGCTTCAGAGTCATTCCATATTTGAAAGAGTGATGCTGCCTTATTTCTCAACTTCCTCAGCATATTGCAGGGCAGTCATACACAAGTTGCTTCACACTCATCACCATGTATGATCTATGGGCATCTGATATAATGCTCGAGGGCCACTCAGACTTTAGCATTATCCCCTCCAACACTTAGTTCTACCTATTCCAACTTTGCTCCTTGATCCATTGCCATTCACAGGCTTAGGATTACTTCCTCAAGGACCAGATAACACCAATAATCTCATCTCTTGACACATCTGTCTCTGGAACACATTCACAACAGCACTAATCCCATGTTCCCTGGTAGCACTGACTTAGAATGCTTCTCAAGAAGACGCTGTTTCATTATGTCACAAAGGACAAAATGCTATTTGACATTGTAGTATTACTATGATGATTTTGGTTAGGCTTCTTGCAAAATAGTTTAGGTGTAGTTGGTCACACCTCAGGTCTGTAGGCTGTCTTAAATGACTTCTCAAAATTCCCTTCAGTTCAATTTTTGTTCCTGCAGCAATATAAACATTATAACTTTAGCACAATATATTAAATGTGTGAAATCATTCAAATCACAAAACTGACTTTAAAACATGAAATGTTAGAAAGAAATTAGCCTCCTGGAAATTTTTGTATTTGTCTTGTTGAACCCGAGTATTCAAGTCTAGCTTTCAAATTTCACTTCATAGGCACAGGAGATGTAAGATTTACACTTTGAGAATACAAAATCCCCAAATTTCAGACACTAGCTGTTACATGTCATTTGGTTTTATGACTTCATACAAAGCATATCAAGTATCATGAAATCCATTATTAATTGACAGTTGTGCATCACTGGTCTTGCAGGAATTGCATCTAGCATTCTGAAACTAAGAGATGTCCACCTAACATTTTAAAAATATGAAGAAAAAAAAATCTAAAATGTATATTGAAGCTCTGCATATGAGCTAGACATCTGCAGAACTGAAACAACATAACTTCTAGGTCGGCTGGAGATGAATAAAAAGGGACCACCAGGATTAGAAGATGGAGGAAGCATTTTGTTCTTTGCAGGAAGCTAAATGAAAGTTAACCATAACAACCACAACAAGCCCACTGTGTGCAATTTGTTGTGTTTTAAATTTTGATAACATATTTTAAAATATTTCTTCTTCGAAACCCCCAAACTAATGTTCTTATTAAAATCAAACTGAAAAACAACAATTTATTTTTAAACTAGGCTGTTTTATTATTTTGCTTGAAAAAAAAAAAAAAGAAGAAGAAATTTTGAAATATTCCCCCTTCCCCCAGTAAAAAGTGACTTAATAATTGTAATCCTATATTTGGCAATGAAACTTAAATGCAGTTACACAAACTTACTATTTATAAATTAATGTTCAGCTCAGTAAATTTCTACATTTTAATTCTATAAAAACTGCATATGCTTCAAAGCTGAGAACAGATATTGCTTTAACATTTCAAAAAAGTACTGCATGTTGTTTCTTAATCTCATAGACAAACTTGCAATAATGTTAATACTCATGAAACGCTAATCCTTATGAGTTACCTGATTAGGCTAAATAGTCTCACTCTTTTTGAGAGAGAATTTTCTGATGCCTCAGCTACTCTCTTTGGAAGAGATGCTTCTTTGTACCAACATGTGCAACCACTCTCCACTACAAAAAGCATTTCTGGTGAGAAACCTGTTTCTTTGCCCTTGCCTTCTGAAAATGTTGCCAAAGAGACAGAGGGAGTAGACTAGGCTAAAGAGGTGATAAGGATGAAAAAGTAAGGAGACATTTCTGTAGCTTGAGACTCTCTTATGTCACCCATTCTCTCCTGATAATGCATTCAGAGAAATTCTAAGGATAGTTATAGTAGAAGTCATTCCTGGAAAAGCTGGATTTTTGCTAGCAATCATTGAGCTTAGGCAGTAAGATAGTAATAAAATCACCAGCAAATATTTTGTGTACAGGAATGCACAGACAGCAAACCTTAAAAAAATGTCAATAAAGTTCCCACTATTTTTCAGTGGGACTATGGTATGAACCCAGTATTTGGGATTCATAATTTTTTTCCTGGTTGTGTTTTGCTTTGTTGGCCATTTTTCCAACATAGAACACGCTTCTCCTGTCAAACAGACTTTGGAAAGAACAAAGTCAAATGTTTAATGAATATTGGCTATGTGGAAAATCAGGCTTTTTTGACTCTTTTGAATCCTCATGGTATGACAGCTTATATCCTTGCACTCATTACATCCTAACAGTATTTTGTTATTCAACTATTTCAAACAAATGTTGAGGTATCATAAAAACAAACCAGCATGTATTTCTGTCATAGATCCAATAAACATGTGAAAAGCCTTTAATTTAATGTTTTTCATCTGAGAATTATCTTAAGACACACATAGTACAGGAGCCAAAGTAGAACACAGCTGTTTCCCATGCCTGTCAATCTAAACAACTGTTACTTTTGCTGGCCAGCACCAGTGATGATCTCCTCTCCCATCTCAACCATGTAGTCACTAAGTCTTCAGCATAGTAAGATTTGACTGCTTAGAATTCCACAAAAAGTAGTATTGAAGGCTGAGACTGACTCTGTTAAGTCACTAGTGACATTACTGTGAACGTCTTGTCCTATTGATCATTTTAACATTGCCTTAGAATAACTATTAATCCTTTAATGATCACCATCATTTTCATTACTTCAGTGTCTGTGAAAAGTAGTTAAATACCATAACTTCACTCAGCTATGCCATATCTCAAAAGAGAAAATTTCCACTTTATACAATCACTATAACACTGATACTTAGCTGTTAGACATATAATTTGGTTTTGTTTCCATGGTATAGAATAGTACTTTTCAACACGTGATATTCCTTAAGGCAATGCATTAAAAACTGCTACCCATTGTGTCTTCGATAAATTCCTTTTAAAAGACACAGCAAAAGGAAATGTGCTCACAACCAAGTACCATGGCCCTAAGGCACTCCTAGCTCAGACCGTCCCTGCACACCCTGGGGTTCTCCTCACCCTGCCCAGGGCCCAGAACCCCACTTCAGCACAGATCAGGACCACCAGTCCCCGCCCAAGCAAAGGCCTGTGTTCATCTCCTGGATGGTCTCCTTGAACACATGCTGTGGGACAGGGCTGTGGAAGTGCATGTGCTTCTGGCCCTGTCAGGAGGCCATGTTTGGACCCTGGAATTGGTTTATCCTGTCTGCACTGGGAGACTGTTGAAGGGCCTCATTACCAGCCAGGGCTCTACCCCCATGGATGAGGGCACAGCCTGCAGCAGGGTCATCCTCGGTCCCAGTTACGTGTACCTCAGGGCCCTCAAGGTACTAAGGGCCCTTCAGCTTGATGGCCTTAGGACCCTCCAAGCATGTTCATGGAAGCACAGAAAAGAACAGAAGCAGAAGAGAGATCACAAGAGTATGCGGCTCAGGAAGTCCAGGACTGAAAGCAAGTCTTTTCTTGAAGAAGTGGAGAATCCAAAAAGCAGATCCTGTTCTAGGAGTCAGACAGAAATAAATACAACCCAGCCTTTGACACTGGGTGGGGGAAGAGTTCTTTACGAGTTCTGTCACCTGAATTTTCTTTTTTTTTTTTCCTTTTTTCTTTATTTTTTCTTTTTTTTTCTTTATTTTTATTTCTTCTATTTTTATGAATTTTCTTTAAATTTGTTCTTCTGGTGTATTTTGAAGTAAAATCTAGCTTTCACATTTTTGTTCTTGTTGTTTGTTTTTAATAACTTTTTTTTTTTTGGCCCTTTGGGATGGTCACTTGAAAGAAAATATGCTGGCAGAAATCCTGTTACACTCCAGAAGTCCTATTACAGTCTCAGGCCAAGAGATATGTTGTGAAACAAAAGTTCTGCTGAGCCATTATTCATCAACCCACTCCACCCCACACAGCACAAAATGAGCAGTATTGCTTTGCTTTGCATCTCCACCAGCTGCAGTTTTGCTAACCTCTTCTCTCTGGCTTTACACGCTGTGCTGTGTAAGAGAGCCTTGCAGATCACCCAGTCCAGTTGCTGAAATTTCACCTTCTAAATAAGGAAAACTTATTTTTGTGATAAGTCAATGGGTTATGCTTTAAGAACTGCTTAAAAAACTGTTTTAATATGAAAAAAGAAAATCCATCAGTTTTGACTCTGGCAAGGCACTTTACCTGCTTAAGGACCTGCTTAAGATCTTCATCTTTATACAGACTTAATAACCGTAATTTGTGAGAACATTTTCAAATTACAAAAAAAAAAAAAAAAAAAAAGTCACAATACTGGCACAAACATCTTCATGTTCATATTCTTAAGGTCATATTAAAATATTTTGCACTTCCCTGAAAACACAGTTTACAACATTAGAATTCTCTGACAGTTTCTTTGAGACAAAGAGATTGCCATGGAAGCTTTCTACCCCCCCTGGATTGTTATGCAAATAGTTAAAATATTGAAATGAATTTAAAGAGTTATACTCTAACACGTCAGTCCTGTTATAATTTGGAGACAATGAATAATATATTCCAGACAAAGTGAAGGCAGCTATAGAAGTAAACTAAAATAGGAAAATTACGCCCACCAGGCATTTAAATTTAGGAGCTGAATAAATTATCCATACATTAAAAGGTTCATATATTTCAAAGAAAGCATTAAAAAGTTTAAAAAATAACTGAGAAAATGTAACAAAAAGCAGAATAATTCCAAATGTGATCAAAGCTGGTGTGGAAACGTATTAAATGGATATCCTTGTTGTACAAAAATTATACAATACTGGTTTCACAGATCTATTCTTTCAGCAGATATTCTCTTAGACTCTCTGCTGTTTGTGAAATGAGTTTTAATCTGGTACAGTGAAAAAAAAAGTCATAAAAACTAAGATTTTTATCCATTCAAATTTCTGTTGCATTTTTTCATCTTTTGGCACAGTGGACATTTATAGTTTTTAATCAAGTGTACTCTTTTAAATGATATTCTTCCAAGAGGATTTCCATATATTCTTGTATGATTCAGTTCAGTGCATATGTTACTCTTACAAATGTATTAATTAAAAAGCCCACTCAAGGTATTTGATGAAAATCAAAAATACTTCAACAGTTTTCTCATCACACTGACAAGCTAATTCTCTGAACATTCATCCAGGACCTAGTTATAACTTGGTATACCTAGCATTTGCAAACATTCACCACTGTTAAAGAGTATATGAACTATTACTGTCCTGATTTTATAACAGATTTTGTTAAAAATAACTGAGTGCATTTGCTGGTCTTCTTATTAAGGTGACTTCAGAATTAGGAACAGAGGAGGTACTCATGCTAGGGCTTAAGAACTCTACTAATAGATTTTTCCAGATTTGTAGTAAACTAAACTATTGGTATGTACTTTCCAGTGAGGAAGAGACTTATCACTATTTAATACTGCTATTAAATGGAGATTGCATTACACTTGCCAGCTTCAAAGGGGTACACTTCTTTTTACCTCATTCTGAGAGAATGCGTGCCTTCAAGTGTCTTCTAGCAAAAACAATCGAAACTGGTATGGAAGTGACATTGATATAGTTCAGTAATTTTCTTCTGGGTAGTAGTGATTGCAGAGTACTGTCCAATGGACTGCAAGCCTGGCTGGTTACATAAAGGTTGATTTCTGAGACAAGTTTGAAAGTATTTTAGCATCTTACAGGGCACTGGAAAACACCTGACTTCACTGTCAGATTTTTTAGATGCTCTTCTATCTAACAGTGATTCTTTTTGCTTATTGGGAATGATTGCTTCATAGTCCTGACATTTAACTATGTAATTAGAAACGAATGAAGATGGGATCCATACAATCATGTGTATATTAGAAGATATTTCATACTAAGAAAAGTTCAGGGAACAGACGTGAAAATATTCATAGAATCATTGAATCATAAAATTACTGAGGTTGGAAAAGACCTCCAAGATCATCTGGTCCAACCATCATCTGACCACCAATGTCACCCACTAAACCATGTCTCTAAGTGCCATGTCGAACCTTTCCTTAAACACCCCCAGGGATGATGACTCTACCGCCTCCCTGGGCAACCCGTTCCTATGGCTGACTATTCTTTCTGAGAAATGTCTCCTAATTTCCAACCTGAACCTCCCCTGGTGCAACATCGGTGCAACTTGAGGCCATTCCCTCTAGTCTTATTGCTAGTTATCTGTGAGAAGAGGCCAACCCTCATCTCCCCACAACTTTCTTTCAGGTAGTTGTAGAGAGCAATAAGGTCTCCCCTGAGCCTCCTCTTCTCCAGACTAAACAACCTCAGGACCCTCAGCCTCCCCTCACAGGACTTGTGTTCCAGGCCATTCACCACCTTCTTAGCCCTTCTCTGGACACACTCTAGGGCCTTGATGTCTTTCCTGTAGTGAGGGGCCCAAAACTGAACACAGTACTCAAGGTGTGGCCTCACCAGAGCTGAGTACAAGGGGATGATCACCTCCCTGATCCTGCTGGCTACACTATTCCTGATACAAGCCAGGATGTCGTAGGCCTTCTTGGCCACCTGGACACACTGCCGGCTCATGTTCAGGTGAGCATTGACCAACACCCCCAGATCCTTTTCTTCTGCACAGCTTTCCAGCCACTCTGCCCCAAACATGTAACATTTCATGGGGTTGTTGTGACCAAAGTGCAGGACCCAGCACTTAGCTATGTTGAACCTCATCCTACTGGCCTGTGCCCCCAGATCCAACCCGTGCACGTCCCTCTACAGGGCCTTCCTACCTTCCAGCAGATTAACACTTCCCCCCCAGCTCAGTGTCATCTGAAAACTTACTGAGGATGCACTCAATTCCCTCTGTTATTCTTGAAACAACTCTTTTCATATTACCAAGAAGGTTTTTTGTTTTGTTTTGTTTTGTTTTTTCCTTGCCATGCCATATAAATGTATTTCTCTAAATTTAACCAATTTATATTGTGAGCACTTCCTGGGCTCTTACTTAGGAAGGCAAAATATGTTAACAAACAACAGCAGTTATTCTGTAATAATTCTTCTGTGCATTCCCATATGTGTGCAGTAAGAGTGCCTCTGTGCAAGGTAGCTTATTCCATTCAGAATGCCGTGCAGGCTAAATCATATTCAGTGTGTTTTAAGGACAACACCAAAGGGACTTAATGCATAGTAGTTTGCATGCTGTAAATCTAAGCCTTCCTTACTGCATGCTTATTCCACATATAAAGGCCACAATAGAGTCACAACTGGTATACTAAGGTCAAATGCATGTTGAAAATCATTAGAGGTTCATCAATGTCACGTGACATGTTATTTGTAACATAATGATTATTACCTAAAAACTATTTGAATACCACTTGATTTCTTAACATAAGCAGAAAGTTTTCTGTACTCAGCACTACCATATCTTTTCTTGGTATAGCTCTGAAATATTCAAGTCTTGCTCAATTATAAGGAGTTTATGGGTAGAATAAGAATGCTGCAAAGTGCTGTGTTCTGTCTGAGGATGAAGATACACATACGAGATTCACTGTGAAGGGAGTTTTATAGTACACAACCCATGAAAGTTTAGCATATAATACAGCAGTTTACATTTCTTTATTTTAGCTGTTCAAGTTTCATGGAAATTTGTGTTATTAATATAAAATTATATAGTTAATGTAGCAGTAGGTCACAAAGAAACAATCCTTCCTGAGTATGCCTTCATATGTCTTGAACTTAGATATTTTGGGACATGTAGTTCAGTCACTGATACGATATTTGTAACATGCATTGCTGTGACTAGTTAAATTCAAGTATTTACTTTTATGAGAGCTAGTTCTTTACCTGCAAGTTGCACCAATGCAATTACACTAGCTCTGGGCACAGTTTTTTGCCTGATAATTCATTCATGTCAGTAAAAGTTATAACGCAGACATAATTACATCAGTATGCATCAGTACAACTTTAAAAGCTTTCCCACTCTTAACAGGAAGGTATTTTTAAAGAGTGGTTGTGTCCTTAGAAGTGCCCTTTCTTTCGTGATTTGCAGAAGTGGGAATGTGTCACCTCAGAATAAGTTAGCAGGAATAAAATTGTCCTTCATTGTGTTTGGGACAAAAGTATGAAAGCTTTAGGCCCCCAAACCTAAACTCACATTCCAAAACTAAGAGTTTCACAGATACAAAGAGCAAAAGAGGACGTGGCCTGTGACTGCATATGGCTACTAGTCCATGACCATACACTGGCAGTTGCCCACTCAAGTTGCAAAGGAGTATGGATTTGTAGCTAGGTTTGGAGGGATTTGCAATGGATCAGAGTGCTTTTGTGTACTGTGATGGTAAGAGAATGCTACGTTAACAGGATGGCAGAAACTCTCCAGACTTTTGCTGGAGGATTAATTAAAGATGAGAAACAAGGATGATCTATAATTTCCTATCCAAACTGCCAGGCTGGATATCTTAATTGCTCAGAGCAAAGGATCTTACATTTTTCAAAACAGATTTTTTTGTATTTTGGCTAGTATGTAGGGTCCTTTCAGGAACCTGACGAGTCTGAGGAAGCTACAGGTCACTTAGACATGGGGAATCGTCACTGCACTTTATAAGGCCAGAGAGTTTCAGATTGTAAATTATACTGTAGAAATTATTGATAAATAATTCAGAAAAGTTAATGAAATTGTAACACAATCAAATCATAACCCTTTGCATCTAATATTTTTCTACATATCCAGCATACCTTATTCTCTACTTTCTGATGTACAGCTAAATAAATCATCACTTTACTGATCTAAATGAAATCTATCACTATGTAGTTTTCACTGTTTAAATCACACAAGCGTAATACAATTCCAACTTAATCCCAGTGGATAATTGAATTAAAGGCAGGTTTTAGAGAGAGAAAGAAAGGTGAATTTTAATTTTTACTGAAGAAAGATGATGGGTGAAATCTTCATATCAAGAAACTGAACATAGGATGGAGAAACTTTCTTTGTGTCTTATTTTCAGCTGAGGAGTCTAGAATAAAAGGAATGCTTTGTTCTTCCTCCTTTTTTTCCCTAATAAAAAAGTAAAAAAAAAAACAAAAAAAAAACTCTCTTCTCCTTATCTTTCCTATATGCCTTTTCTTTGTTAAAAAAAAAAGGCTTTTACCTTTTGCCTATGTGCCTGATTTTCTGTGCCATGTGTCAAAATCTTATAGTCAGCTTTTGATTTTATTGCCTATTCAGTACATGTGAGAACAAAGGCAGTTGTTTCAAGTATAGAGTTTGTGTTTTGTTGTTGTTGTTGTTATTGTTGTTGTTTTTAATTCCCATTCTTAAAACAGTTTAATCCAAATCCAAGCCTTCCAAATCTGGCAACCCATTGTAATTTTTGATGTCTTGTAACTAAATAATTTTGATTATATATCGTCATGAAATCAGCCGCTTGGAGAAAACATGTAAGACTCCTGATTTGCCTTTCTGAATCTATTTTTTTACAGTTGCAAAGTCCTGGTCAAATGAATTAAATTACTGAAGCAGTATGTAACTAATTTTATGTAAATTAAGGTGTTAATGTTCTGAATCACATTCCTGAAAATGGTCTGTTTTCTCTTGCAGCTTTTCTTCATTAATGTCACAATGGAAATCTAAAAACTAATTTCTGCAAGATTAAGTGTTGCTGCCTGACCTCTAAAAGAAATAAATGTATAGATAATTTTAATGGTCAGCTGACACTTCTATTTAGCCTACCCAAATAAATCACGACCACTGCCTACGTGCAAACAAAAGGGTCTAATAAGATTTTTTATTAAACATCAGGTGATCTATGCAAGGTTTAGTTGCTGGGTACATAATTATAGTAATGTTTTAACTTCAGTTAGTTGCAGTCCCCTAACACAAGCAAAGTTGATGCTTTAGTTTATAAAGAAAAGCAGAATGAAAAATAAACGTGAAGCCATAGAAATACAAAGTCTGAAACAGCCTTATTATTTGACTAGGAAGGTTAAAGTAGCAAAAATATTCAGACAGACACAGAAGAGGCAAATCTGAAAAACTGTTTAGGTCAGTAAGTCATCAGTTTCCGACTGACATTTTCCTCACTTTATATGTCAGCACATCAGATTATACTGGGAGAAGCCATGATTTATTTATTTTTTTTAATTGTTCTTGCAGCAAGTCCATATTGGTTTTATTTAAAATTCTTTGCACATTATTATACATGATCATCTGCAGTGCTAAAATAAACCGGTTCATGTTCTTCAAGCTTTGAACAAGAAATTGGGTTGAATTAAAGAAACACCATTACAGTATACTGCTACAACTTTTCTGTGTATATCGACACATGAAGGTAATTCTTCATCCTACTCCATCAGTTTAATGCAAACCCCTTGTGTCACTATAAAAGATGAAGAGATGAGAGAGGCATTTGTTTTGTATTTATGAAAATCATCCTTACAAAGAATTTTTCCTAGCCTGGTTATTTCAGCGACGTAGAATTTGTTCCTCCATGTGCCAAAATCTATGAAAGAAGTTTAGTCATTGACTTCAGTAAAAAATTCAATGGTTTTGCATAGCCACATACCTCTAGGACTTTTACAGCATTATACAGTAAATGTTACCATTTCTCAGAAAATAAAATAAAAATACATTCTTCCTAAAACTCCTCAATCCCAAATTAGTGTATGAGAATGTCACTGATTTTTAAAAATAAATTTCCAGCCTTCACATTCACAGATAAAACATTAATAACTTAAAAACAATATTAAAAACTTAAAATCCATATTGTCAAAACAAAGAATTCTGAAGTATTTTTAAAGAATTTGAAAAAAAAATGGCAGTCTCGATTATTTTTGGTTATGTAAGTGTGATTAATAATGTTATTTATATTTTACAGCTATGTTAAAAAAAAAAGTTATTCTTTTCAGTAATGTGCAGACATTTAGAGTGATTGATTTGTGCTTGCCTGAATTTCTCAAGATGTATACCTCCCCTTTTTTCCAGGGTGACTTAAAAAAAAAAAAAAAAGAGGTCTTAAATTCTCCAAAACCAGTCACTTTTTTAAACTGGGTGAAACTTGAAACTTAAGACTAACTTAAGTCAATATCTAACAGTAACAGTTACACTTCTGAGCCCCACAAGTTAATGATTTACTACTATGCATCAGCTGAGCTGTGGTGACTATTTATTCACACTTTGTTTGTGTCAAACATGAGGTAAAACACATTAGGTTAAACTTTAATGAGAGAATGTTATGCTAATGCACTTCGGATTTGCCAAAGGCTAAGTGTTCATATAGTACCTCTTAAAGAAATGGCAACTTGATCAGATGTCTGAGCCCTAAATAAGACAGATTAGACTAGAATCTAGTCCCCCTGATTTCTGGCTCCCTCTTGTAATCATTAAACACAATTCAGATTCATAGATTTCAAGGTAATACTTATTTGCACAAGGAAGCATATTGTCAAAAAGTTAAGTAGCAGCAAGCTTCGTTCCATCCATAAGTACAGTGAATAATCTCCATCTTACCCTCAATATTATTTCTTTAGAAACTGAGATCTAGGCCTTCATCCACCTTTGCATATAGGTCTAGACATTAAAGAAAAACAAACTTCTTCTGAAAGCAGGGGCAATTGAGCCTTGTATATACAAGCCACTGGAAGGGAAGCAGTACTTGTTGCAAGGTGATATGTGAAAAAGAGTAGCTGGAAAGGCAAAAGTAAAGTAAACTGGAGAGTGGCCATAAATAAAATTTCCTCTTTGAAAGCTATTAGCAGGCTTTCTGAGAAATGGAAGATGAATGGATTAAATCTTCTCCAGGACTGACAACAATTCTGAAGGAAAATAAAGTTCTTGCCAGCATGGAAAGTTATATATCCTTTAACAAGGAGGAACGGAAGAAGGGATAAAAAAGCTCAAAATTTCATTTTTTTAAAAATTTATTTAAAATTTAAAGAATTATCAATGAAAAATTCTTGTTCCAAAAAACTGCAAAAAAATACTGAATTTGGCTTTACTTAGCCAAATTGGTCCACAGGCTGATTTCCTGTGAAAGGTTTTGTGGCTTTTTTTTCATCTACTTCAGAGAAAATTCACCTTTTATAAAACAACTCTTTCTAAATATCGTCAAGTCTAACAAACTCCACTACTGCATTTCAAGTCCACCTAATTTATTCATACTCTCCCAAAAGTAATAGATCCAATGTAACCGCTACTATGTTAGTATTTCAAACCTTTGTCATATTCATATGATTGGCAAAAGTTGCAGTCAAATCAAGTTAAAAGTCAAGCTGCATCTCCTGGTTTCTGATTCTGTAGAACTGAAGACACTTAAAGTTGTAGCTGAAGATATTTAAGGTATTCTCAGACAGACCTTTCAGAGAATCACAGAATCACAGAATGGTAGAGGTTGGAAGGGATCCCTGGAGGTCATCTGGTCCAACCACCACAAGCATGGACATCTAGAGCAGGTTGCCCAGGCCCATGGCTTTTAACTTTCTCCAAGTGAGGAGACTCCACAACCACTCTGAGCAACCTGTGTTAGTGCTCCGTCATCCACACAGTGAAAAAGTGTTTCCTGATGTTCAGACAGAACCTCCTGTGTTCCGGTTTGTGCCCATTGCCTCATGTCCTGTGGCGGGGCACAAAAGAGCCTGGATCCGTCTCCTTTGCACCCTCTCTTCAGGTTTTACAGTCTTTGATAAGATCCCCTTGAGCCTCCTCTTCTCTAGGCTAAATAGTCTCAGCTCTCTCACCCTCTCCTCATGGAGTGATGCTCCAGTCCCTCCATCATCTTTGCGGCCTTTCACTGGGCTCTGTCCAGGATCTCCATGCTTCTTTAGAATTGGGAAGCCCAGAGGTGGACACTGCAATCCAGGTGTGGTTTCACCAGTGATGATTAGAGGGAAAGGATCACCTCTCTTGACCTGCTGCCAGTGCTTGTAATGCAGCCTAGGATGCTGTTGGCCTTCTTTGCTGCAAGGGCACATTGCTGATGCATGTTCAACTTGGTGTTCACGAGGACCCCCAAGTCCTTTCCTGCAAAGTTGCTTTTAAGCTGGCCAGACCCCAACATGTATTTGTTCATGGCATTATTCCTCCCCAGGTGCGGGACCTTGCCCTTCCTTTTGTTGAACTGCGTGAGGTTCCTGTCAGCCCATTTCTGCGGCCTGTCAAGGTCCCTCTGGATAGAAGCATGATCCCCTTTCTCTTATTAGTTTGGCAAATCTTCCTCCAGATCATTTTCCTAACCTGAGATTTCTTACAAGTAATTTCCCCTGCAGCCCACTCTCTCGTTTTCTGCCTGAAGGAAAGCTGAATGTAGCAAAGGGTGTTCTTGAAACCAAGATTCTCCAGGGACCAATTCATCCTTTGACACCAAGTAATATATGTGTAGTCACGCAATATATTAAATGCAGTATAAAGTAATAATGTTTGAAATAGTTTTTGCATCTAGTGTGAACAAGCCAAACTGTTTTGAAACAGGTATGAATTTAAGAGGATTGGTTCAGCAATCCATTTATTTTTTAAGGTGGGAATGCAGGTATGCAGTTTACTGTTGAGGCTAAAACCTTGACAGCTGAGGTCCTGTCTGCCTATAACTCTATTGGACTTTGCACAGTGAGTTTCAAATGAATATAGATACACTTCAGCATTCTTGTTTAGCATCTCCCCTCTCCATAGTGCCTTAATATCATTACTATTTAATATAGTGGCACCTAACTGGCAGAGTCAGGTTCTACTCCAATGTGCTAAACAAACATAATAAGTGACATGACAGTCCCTGCCACAATACATGGGCTTCACCCTGGTAGGGCTAGATCCAGGGAAGGAGAATACAATGATTTATTCTGACAAGATTCTGAAGGTATTTAAAATGAATGGGAAACCCTAGATTCTGTATGTATGTTCTCCTTAACCATCTTGAATCAACATGAGGTGGCTTATTTCATACATATTGCTCTACAGAGACAGACCAACAGTGTGGATTTCCATAACAAAGTCGCATGGACAAGTAGGTAGATACATACGCTATGAGGCAGGGTAAACACTTATTCTTTGAGTATTTGACTTGCCTGGTTTTGTACTTTTAGTTACACTTCCTGAAGTTCACAGCTATACTGTCTGCATTGTCCGGTTTCAAAGTCAATGACAAACAGATGTGACCTAGTCATGCCAAACTTTTGGTTGCTTTTGAAAAACCAATACAGGAATTATGGCGGCAGAAACCAAAGGCCACACACAAATTTGGAAGCAGACAGGCCTTTCCTCGTCTGCTGAAAAAAATGAAAAAAATAATCACATTTCAGACTGCTATAGACTTTAAGTTATCATTACTATTTTCTTCTGTATAGAACTAACAACAGCAAAACTGATATAAAAATACATTTAATTAATATGCATGTCATTTGCCCTACTTAGAGTTACACCATGCACGAGGATGTTCCTTCCGTCAATATGTGTAATCTGAAACTCCAGCCTGATACCAGTATACAAGACTTACTCTGAATTTTTTAATGTTTTCTTGTTCACATTCTGTGTAAGGTAACCAGCTGGTCATGGACAGACTTCACAGTCTAAAATGTGGGATATTATTTGTAACTGACTACAATTGCAAAGCATCGATATTACTATTTGTTAACATTAGGGAAAATATGTGTTTTTTTCTCCATTCTGTTGCATTCAGTAAGTAAATATTAAGTTACAATATTATATGCATTAACATTATATAAGACCAGAAATCTTTAATAAATTTGCCTGCTTTGATACTGAAACAAAGAATTGCTGTTATGAACAAAAATATAGCACCTGCATTTCTCACTGAAAAAAACATTTTGCATAATGAATTCTCTAGATTCTGCTATTGTTCAGTGAAGTACACTCCCATGCAGAGAACTGCAGGATGGAAATTTCAGTAGGAAACTAAGTTAATTTATGACAACAGTTAAGTAACAAAAGAAAGGGATATGAAAAACATTGTAAAACCATGTCTGAGCACCCTATCTTTCAAAGAAATTTGACTACAAGGCAGTACAGTATTCTGTATTTATTGGCATTCTGGATATGGCAATATGCACCAGTGTAAAAAACTGCTTTAGTCTGGCCACTTGTCTTACACAGTACAGAGTATGCACACATATTCTTATGGATCTAGATACAGTTCTGTGAAAATGAAGCCAGTTTTTACTCCATACTTCTTGTGCAAGACACCCTTCTGCAAAAGTATGAAACCAACACCACACATTTTTAATTGTTCATAGTAGCTACAGTGGGTATTAAACCTTCAACTTTGTACAGAGCTTAAATGCCACCAATACTACTGAATGCAAAGTTAAACCTGCTTTCACAGATGAGAAATGCCTTTAAAATAGCAGTAGTGGAATTTATCTTACCAGATGAATTTCTGTTATATGATTGCAAAATGAATCTATTTTTTTAAACAGGCCAAGGGAAGGGACAGTCAGCCTGAGATTTACACCTGATTTGTGTTATAGTAATCTTTGAAATTAAGAAGTGTATCCTTGCATTTCATTAAATTCTGGCTAATGAGATAACTGTCTTCCCAAGGAGGGAGTGATGAAGTACTCATGCCATAAAGCATAAATTAATGCTGCAAGGTTAAACACTGGAACTAACTCATGTTTCAACAAAAGCCCCTACCAGCAGTTAAATTAACTGACATAAATACCATAAAATCTGTCTTTATTTTAGTCTCAGATGATGCTTCTTTTTACACCCCTGCTTTCAGTTTGTATAACTCATTTTTGCACATTATTGCATGCATCATTTGACATTTAAAGAATCAGCTACAACTGAAAAAAAGATTTAAGGAATCAAATACTCAGGGAAAAAGAACCTGTGGGTATAAGGAATACCCCTATCATACTGTATTTTGCCAGTACTCTTTAAAGAAAATACCACAATAGACAACCACAGTTCAAAGAAACAGTTAATTATGTTGAGAATAAACGAAAGAAATCTACTTTTTCAGCTTTTTGATAGACATCTTGAAAAAAATGCTAAAGAAAACCTGTGGTGATAATAGGTTTGATATATATTCTGGCAAAAATTATATCACATTAATGAGGTGGCTTAAAGGGCTCATGCATTTTGTAGGAGGCATTTCAATGTATTAGTATAATTAGCAGTGATGAGAAAACTGTTTGGAACTGAATTACCTCTCACGAGTTCATTTGAGCTATATGAAATTACACCATGCAAGAAGGAAAATTATGGAGCCATCCAGAGAGAGTTCATGCCTGATTTGATCATAGCCACTAATTGGATGATCATTTTCGTAAAGCTTTTCAAATGGTTGACAGTTTCTGCCTCTCATTTTTTTAATGGACTAGCACTTTATTTCTTTCTCTAAGCAACCAAACATACATTTGTTCAAGATTTTGGTGTTTCTACAGGGACCTACAGGTGTAATTGTCACAATCTAAGCAACCTTTGTCCCCTAATTAGCTGCTTTTTGGGGACCCCTGATGAGAGTTGCTGTTCTTGTTAACAATCTTAGAGAATACCTGATGAGTAAGACTCTCCAAAGTCTGATGCATGTCAGCAGACACCATATGACAGCAATTTAATGAAGTTAAAAACTGACCTGATTCTGATGGCTGGAGTAGCATCTGTGTTGTATAGCTTTTGATTTCTGTTAGTCTTTTTTTTTTTTTTTTTTAAACATGAATTGGGTGTTCTGGTGAAGGATAACAGAAAGGTGAAGGATACAGGAAGGAAAGCTTATTAATGGAAATACTTTATGAGCTCTTTTTGTCCTTCCTAATATCCAGTAACACTGAGCAAATTGAAATGGTGCTAACCTTCTTCATATATTTTATATGAGATGTCTAATATATAAAATACTTGATTTGGAAATCGTTAAGCATTTAACTCAGATCTGTTTTACTGTTCTGTTACTAATACTCTTAACATTTTTTTCTTTCCTTTTTTTTTTTTATTATCCCTTCCCTTTATTTAACATAAACATTTTGTAGTAGGATTTAGACTGTGTCACCCCAAGTGCAAATCTTTACTTAAAACCAGCACTTTTCTCAAATAATGTATGTAAGATGCAAAGCCACAAAGGAAAACAGAAAAAGAAGGGCTTTCCAGTGTCTTTAAAAAAAAAAATGGAAACATTAAACTGAAGTATACTTTACCCCAAAGATGTCAATGATAGGATATAATTCAATGTGAATAACACTACTGAAATCAAAAAGTTCATGTATAGTTTTTGTGCAGGCTATTCTTGGAAATTTTTGTAGCCTCTTATAGGAACAGAGAGTCTTTCTGACATTCTCTGTTTACCAAAGATTTTCATAAGCCTTCTAGCAGTCACTAGAAGTCACTAGTAGTCACTAGAAGTCACTAGTCACTATACAATGTTATTTAATACTGTTTAAACTTTACCACATTCATTGAATTTTCCTGCAGTGAAGTTACATATTTGCAAAAAGTCTGAATTCTCAAAGAAACCTCTAGAAAGATGGTAGTTCATAAATGCCTTTTAATTGAGCCACGGTTTGAAACATCTTCTTTACAAGAATTCTTAGTAAGAGTCTGCATCCTGTGTTACAGACTGCGGATCATACAGAAGTTAAGAAGAAATTTACCACTGACTTCAATACAGGAAGAACATATGTATTCATAAATATGTTTGAAGAATACATATATGCTAGTTCTGTAACGGTAAATAGAACTGTTGGTAGTTCAAATGCTTAGTTCACGTCTTTTCTTCCTCTAATCCAGCACACAATAGTTCTAGCAATGTGCTCCACAGCCATTAATGTGGCTTTGGCCACTCTAATGTTGGATGTCACATGGAAGACAAATGCTGCATGCCCTTTTACATCTCGTAATAATTAATACTGTGAATGTACAAAACTTAGAAATAAGTAAAAGTACTGTTAGATCACTGAGGTCAAATGCAGTGTAGAGCCCCCATTTCCAAATGCAAATCATACTCTTAAAGGACACATGTCAATGGTAATAATATTATAAGAATGTTCATTTAAGTAACTTTCTAGAGTGTGTTATCAATGTAAAGTATAATTATTGTCAATGATAAAAGATTTTTTTAAACTGCAACCTCATACTAGGGTTGGCAATTTTAATCCATTATGTAACAGTTAATCAAATAATATTAATATCATGGAGTCTTACAGAACTTTGGCAACATTATACAATTGCTCCAAAAAGCCATTTAGAGATTATTTCCACTTCACAGCTTACCCTCCCATAGACATTCATACCTCTGCTTCACTGCAGTTGTAGGCTTGGTTCATTTTTCAGATGTAAGAATCATTTGTTGATTGTTTTGTTTTGTGGATTTTTTTTTAATCTGAAACTGGTTGTTTTGCTGAGAAAACTTTCAACTACCTGAGGGTACAGAACAGTTTTGTTTTGAAGGTAATATAGGAAAGAATAAATCAGTTGAATCAAACAGAATATTGAAGCTTTTCTAATGGGAGAGATTTTTATGTTAAGCAAAGCAAACAAGAGCTGTATGGGAGACCTTTATTATAATAAGAAACAAAAGCTTATTGATCTTCAGTTTGATCATGGCTGTATTGGTGTGAACTCAGTTCTGTAAATTATACTACTTCAGATATTTCTGATTGTAGAATACAAATTCTGCAAGGAGACTTTTACTCACCAAACTCTTGCCTCAAGTACTCTTTATGCATAAGCAGTTTGGGAAAGAGTTGTCATTGTTTTATATTTGTAACCCTGGCTTTTTATTCTTATAGAGAAAACATACCATAATTATAATGAAGATAATAATTAGAATAACAATGAGACAGAGGGAGGATTACAAAAGCAGCAGGCTCACCATTATTTTAACCTTCTTTCTAAGAAGTGACTTGATATATCAAAGTGTAAAATGCACATAGAAATCAAAGTTAGGGACAGTTTGTTTATTTCTGAATAACACTTTAAGTTCATCCCAATATTCACACTGTGAAGATGGTGTCATTGTACCAGGAATGGGTTTAACCTAACTTTCGTGATCTTTTGTGGGGATAAAATGAAATTGGTAGACAGAAGTGGGACAGAGGACTCAGATGTAAATGATATCACTATACTTCTAAAATACAGATTCAAAAAGAGCAGAAACATGGCCATGAAAGAGACATATTGTTTGGAAGATTTAGCACACCATTTATCTAGAGTACACATTGCCTGAACCATTTTCATCTACGAGAATTAATGTGCTATAATTCCCTTGAAAGGTTAAAAATCAACACATGCACATTTTTTGGAAGATACGTCAACAAATCAGATATGGGCAATACACTCCCTGTAATCTATTAATACCAGACTTTGGAGCACTCTATTTTATGTGAAATACTAGCATGAGAGTATGGCCACTGCAAATACATAAAGTACACAATCCTTTGTCCAGGACAACCCTGTGTCAGGGCAGCCGTATAACCACTGCAACTCCTGTGCCACTTTTACAAAAGTAGAAAGCTTCCCAGTATCAGGTACATTGATATATATTGGACTTCTGGCTAGCACTAAAATCTGCACTGTAATATTTAAGTCAAATTCTAAAATTTATTGCTCAAAATTTGTCATCCAAAGATTATGAATACAGAGATCTTCTTAATAATATTTGTGAACAGCTCTAACTTTTATCAGTTACTTATTCTTCATAGTAATGAATTTCCCTGTTTCACAATTTTTACCAGAAATGCAACTTGTGTCATTGTTATCATCACAACTCTAAGGACTGTAGAAATTAATAGGAATGAGATGGTAAATGGCCCTCAGAACCAATCCGTCAGACTTCAAGTAACTTTATTTATGGGAGATCTTTAAATAAACCAGAGAAAATAGTATCTTGCTCCCTGGGAATATCTTTCTTTTACTGAGAAAATTATTTGCCTTTTTTTTTTAATCATCATATTTAATGGGGGTTGGAGGCTAGAAACAGATTCCTTGAAGTCAGCAGTAACTCAAAGAAATATTCCTGAGAAAGATTTCTAGCAATTCCCTGAGCAGCCTGACCCAGGATATTAGCCCTGAAGGCTTTTGCACAACCACCAGTCTCACCACTAGTGGAGACAGCTACACTTCCAGATGTTGGTGTTGGAAAAAATGCATTCCCAAGACAGCATCAGCTTCCTGAAATCAGCTAAGTCTTCTGTGAATTGATAAGGATATTCAAACAAAGAAAACAAAGAAGAATGTTGTTTAATATGGAATAATACAAACAAAACAAATTCTGGCATTCATACAGCTTTCTCTCATTGACAACATTCAATTCAATAAAAGAAATGCAAAAAATCTCTCAAATTTGCAAAGAATGTCAGCTTGCAGGTATTAAAACATGGGCTTACAAATTAGGCCATCTCAAAGATATTTTTGTATGCTTTGCAGGTACTTTTTGCAACTTAAAAAGCTGCATTTGAAAACTCTAAATTACTGAATATACTTTACTGAGTTACTGAAGATATTTTGCTAAAGGAATACGTTCTCCCTTTTGGGGGTTAAAAACATTACATTTTAAAACCTTATTGAAGGGAAGAGGTGTGCAAAATGGGTATGTTAATTTTCCAGTCACAAAATTTATGCGATAGATACTACCAGTTCCCAGGCACTGGTCACCTCTATAGACCAGTTATTTGACTTTTTTCTAAATAACCAGCAAGTGTATTCATTTTGTTCATTTTTAAATGTTGAAAATGGCCTATCAATACTTTTTCCAATGATCCTACCACTGAAGACATCGTATTATCAAGTCTAATATCTTCCTCACTGAAAGGTGTATTACATTTAGCATAGTAATTATTGGAAAAGAAATTGTGCATTGCATTATTTTTAGCCCAGCTGGTGAAATCTCAAAAATTTGTGAAATCTAATTCTCACAGCACACAAAGTCAAAATTGATAAAAGACAACATTTATCCCCATTAATAGCACCAGTGACATCAATGGAATTACAGCAAGAAGAAATTTGGCCTGGTCTCAGCATGACAGACTGTTCACAAGTGATGCAGAGCTCTGGGTCTCTGCCACCGCTCTTTTTTTCTTTTTCTTTTTCTTTTTCTTTTTCTTTTTCTTTTTCTTTTTCTTTTTCTTTTTCTTTTTCTTTTTCTTTTTCTTTTTCTTTTTCTTTTTCTTTTTCTTTTTCTTTTTCTTTTTCTTTTTCTTTTTTTCTTTTTCTTTTTCTTTTTCTTTTTCTTTTTCTTTTTCTTTTTTTCTTTTTCTTTTTCTTTTTCTTTTTCTTTTTCTTTTTCTTTTTCTTTTTCTTTTTCTTTTTCTTTTTCTTTTTCTTTTTCTTTTTCTTTTTCTTTTTCTTTTTCTTTTTCTTTTTCTTTTTCTTCTTTTTCTCCTTCTCCTTCTCCTTCTCCTTCTCCTTCTCCTTCTCCTTCTCCTTTTCTCCTTCTCTTTCTTTTTTTCTGAAAATGAGGGAACAAGGAGGATATACTCATGGTCAGGTATCTTTTTATCCACAAAAAAAGAAACAGTAACTCTGTATGGTTTCCTGCAGAATACCAAATTACAGTGGTCTGAGTGTTAGTATTCATGGCACCTGTGAACATGTTTACAGAAGTTTAATCCACATTAAGAAGCCTCATCCAAGCCTCATCCGAAGCCTCGTCTTCTGAATACAGATTTTACTTTATCCTGCTCGTAATATTTCAGAGCTGCTTCTAAAGAAAATCTCAAAATTCCTTCTATAATAGAAATGAAGAGAATTTTGCCTCTTATGCAGACAATGTATAATGCATGTTCTCAGAGTCATATGTTAGATATTCTACAGCTGTTACTGATTTATGGGTTAAACTTCTTTGTTTACCCCATCTCACTCTTTTTATGCTAACAAAAATGCCAAACTAATGATCAATGACCATAAAATATTGGTCATGTGTTTGTTTTCAAACCTTCTTTAGCTCTAAATGTTGATCTAACATTAAGTAATGCCAGAATCTAGTGAAGAGAAAAAAATTTGTAAAAATTGTACACTCCTAAACCTCCATGATAACTTCTTTGGATATTACTAAACTATTATTATACTATTACTGAGTAATAGCCATTCTTACATAAGCCCAGATTCAAAGATTACTGAAATCAATTGTATTTCTATTGATTTCCATGTGCTTTAGAAAAAAAACCTTTTTCGTACAGTTTTTAGTAGAAACTAGTTTCATAAGCTAAATGCTACGGGATTCATTCAAGCAAAAATGAGTCTTTTTGCAAACATGTATTAGATATAGTCAAGAATCAACTCTTTCCTATTCCAACTATGTATTAAAAACCCTATTCAATTTAAAACCACAGTGAAAATAATTAAATGTTTCACACACTACAGTTTCTCTGCAAAGATATAAACTCCTCTCTGTGACTTAATATCCTTGCAGATGTGTAATTGTACTGCGCATCAGTTCATACTTTCGCTGATGTTTATAAATGTGTCTCACTGTCCTTTGCTCACCATTTAAAACCACATCTGTGTTATGGGTTGTTTGTTTTAAAATGTGTGGCATCACTGAGTCCCCATTTTATGTAAATTTATTTATAATCTCTAATATATTAATTGTATAGTGTTATATTACAACATTTTTATGTTTTTGGCTCTTGACTAATGCCATGTATTCCCAAAGTATCATCTGATAAGATACATCTCTGAAAGCTCCAAAATAAAAAGGTCCAGTGCCAAAATAATAGAAAATAACTGCATTCCATTGCCAAGCTGATTTTAGATCTGTTCTTCCTTTTGATAAAATGTTGTTGGGCACAATATCAACAAAATGATGTGATTGCGCATGAAAATCAGGTTGCATTTAATCTTTAAACAATGTTGCACTCATTGCTCTGTCAATTCAAAATCTCATCATGGTCTCATCGAAGAAAACAGATAGTGGCATTTCCATTAATGATTACAAATGCGAAGTCTGACAGCGCATTGTTACATATAGTTTGTGATATAGTTACCCTGTGTTTAACTTCTATGTGCTTTTCTGCTTATCGCAGTGGGGTGGTAATATTTGTGCTCTTTTTTTAATAATAATAATAATAATAATAATAATAATATTTTACGATGTCTGTGTTGCTTAGAATGATTTATAGAAACAATGCTGGGAATTCTTTAAACAATTTTAAAGTTTTGGCAAACAAGGTTGTTTTCAATTTGTGCTCACACTAAAGTGATATGTCATTTAAAGTCTCTGATGCGGTCTGTACTATATATGAAGGGTCTCCCTGCTTTTCTTCCCAGATTTATCTCCAAAGAACTGTGTACAGTACACATTGCCAAGACAGGCTACAGGTTTCACTTCAGACATTTGACCAATTAACACTTTCTAGCAGAGGAACTTCCACACAACATTACTTCCACTGGGCCCCTCACCACAAGAAGGATGGTGAGAAAACTGGGGCTGTTTAGTCTGGAGAAGAGGAGGCTGAGGGGAGAAGCGTACGCTTCGCTGGGTTAGAAACTGGCTGGATGGCCGGGCCCAGAGAGTTGTGGTGAATGGAGTCAAATCTGGTTGGAGGCCGGTCACTAGTGGAGTCCCCCAGGGCTCGGTACTGGGGCCGGTCCTCTTTAATATCTTTATTGATGATCTGGATGAGGGCGTCCAGTGCACCCTCAGTAAGTTTGCAGATGACACCAAGCTAAGTGCGTGTGTCGATCTGCTCGAGGGCAGGAAGGCTCTGCAGGAGGATCTGGATAGGCTGGAGCAATGGGCTGAGGTCAACTGCATGAAGTTCAACAAGGCCAAGTGCCGGGTCCTGCACCTGGGCTGCAACAACCCCAAGCAGAGCTACAGGCTGGGAGATGAGTGGCTGGAAAGCTGCCTGGCCGAGAAGGACCTGGGAGTATTGGTGGATAGTCGGCTGAATATGAGCCAGCAGTGTGCTCAGGTGGCCAAGAGGGCCAACGGCATCCTGGCCTGTATAAGAAGCAGTGTGGCCAGCAGGTCGAGGGAAGTGATTGTGCCCCTGTACTCGGCTCTGGTGAGGCCGCACCTCGAGTACTGTGTTCAGTTTTGGGCCCCTCGCTACAGGAAGGACATGGACGTGCTCGAGCGAGTCCAGAGAAGGGCGACCAAGCTTGTGAGGGGTCTGGAGAACAAGTCTTACGAGGAGCGGCTGAGGGAGCTGGGCTTGTTCAGCCTGGAGAAGAGGAGGCTCAGGGGCGACCTCATCGCTCTCTACAGTTACCTGAAAGGAGGCTGTAGAGAGGTGGGGGTTGGTCTATTCTCCCACGTGCCTAGTGACAGGACGAGGGGGAATGGGCTAAAGTTGCGACAGGGGAGTTTTAGGTTGGATGTTAGGAAGTACTTCTTTACCGAAAGGGTTATTAAGCATTGGAACGGGCTGCCCAGGGAGGTGGTGGAGTCACCATCCCTGGAGGTCTTTAAAAGACGTTTAGATGTAGAGCTTAGGGATATGGTTTAGTGGAGTACTTAGTGTTAGGTCAGAGGTTGGACTCGATGATCTTGAGGTCTCTTCCAACCTAGAGAAATCTGTGAATCTGTGAATCTGTGAATTGCTCTCTACAGCTACCTGAAAGGGGGGTGCAGCAAGGATGGTGTTGGTCTCTTTTCTTAGGTGATAAGTGATAGGAAGAAAGGCAATGACCTCAAGTTGTACCAGCAGAGGTTTAGATTGGATATCAGCAAGAATTTCTTCACAGAAGTTGTGGTTAGGCATTGGAAAAGGCTGCCCAGGGAAGTGGTGGAGTCCCCATCCCTGGATTTATTTAAGAGAGGTGTGGATGTGGTGCTTAGGAACATAGTTTAGCAGTGGTTGGGTGGATGGTTGGACTTGATGATCTCAGGTCTTTTCCAGCCTAAATGATTCCACAATTCTATGATTACTTGACAAAGCAGATCTACATATCTACAATCTACATATCTACAATCATTATTCGTTTTTAGTCGTGCAGGCAAACGTGCCTTCCAATTTTTGTTTCACTTTTCTCCAGGAGTATGTCTATGAATTTTAATCGCCTTTTTTCTTGGCTGATGTTTTATATAGTTGTTGTTTCACTTGATTTATTCCATGAGGTTTTTGAATACCTGCCTAGCTGATTTTTGTACTTTCGCAAGTTTTGGTTGGTATTTAAAATAATCTTTCAAGATTTGCACTGAACAGTAATATCCTCCAATATAAGTTTTCCCATGTTAGTCTTCCCTTTACTCATTTCCATGGCCTTTTCTGTCACCTTTCACCATAAAGGAAAGCAGGTCTCCTTCACAGTACAACAGTACATCCTGAGAAAACAATTTCTTCACAAGACCATTTGCAAACTCATCTTCTACCCTTTTCTTATGCTCTCTTTATTGAACTATTTTTCTCAATGACTACATTTCAAAGAACTCTCCTGGGGATTGGAGGATTTTCCATTCATTCTCTAAACAGATTACCAGCAGCTGTTTACATGAAATAATCATATACATACATACATATATACATATATAAAATCAATTTTACATCTTAAAAACTTATTCCTTTATTTACTAATGCTTATTCAACATTTTTTCCTGTTTCATAGTGAAATAAAGACCTTTAATAAAATAAAAACAAGCATACAAAAAGTGTACTTATGAATGGAGTTTCAGTATCACAGGAAAGAGTTTCCTCTTCTTTTCCACAGTAATAGTAGCAAGACTTTTTCACTCTCTTCAGTTGGAAAAGACACCATTACTTAATGAGAGGGCACTTACAAGAATTCTACATTCCTACTGCTAACTTAAATCTGCCAAGACTGGCTTGCTTCTTCACTATAATTTCACTGCCAGAATCCTCCTGATTTTCTTTCCAATTCTTCTTGAATCTATGGTGAGAACAAATGTAGAAAAAGGAGCATAAGGAAGATGCTTCAGCCTTGCTAAGATTTGGCTTAATCATTGTAAGTTTTCCCTTTTTTTTTTTTTTTTTTTTCATTCACCTTCCTGCTCCTTCTCCCCAAAAGTACAAGTTTGGGTTTTTGAATCTTTGTCTACGTTTGAAAATAGTTCAGGTCAGCTTTAAGATCCTCATAACAACCACAAGAATTAGAAACTTTCTTTGTGTTCCTTGAACTGAAAATCAACTTTGCTAGTCTTCTGGCCACCCTTCAAACGTAAATGATACTCATCACACTACAAATAGTTTTGCAGAAGAGAATGAAAATTAAGTCTTACTGGAGCTCAGCTGCAGTGAAAGTAGAGACTGCCATTTTAGTAGAACTCTGATGTTTTACCATGATAGTATTTAACATCTGCATGTTAGCAGCGCTGAAAATACAGAGTCCACCTTTCGTCCCATAGATTTGGACCACGTGAAGTGTTGCTGTCAAAGGCATACTGCATTTTTAGACTCAAACAATTTCATATAACCATAATCCTCTGTAATGTTACATAAATAGAAAGATACAATAGTAAAATTAAGTTGCAGACACTTTTAAAAAGCAAATGTGCTCCCAATATTAAATGTCTGTTAATTTTTCATTTCAGACAGAGTATTTTTAACCAGTAGAAATACAAGTGGAAGTCATGGGAGTAGAACAGAAGCAGAGTCCCCAGAGACATTTAAATAACAGGAAGATAAAATATTACTCGAACTGGATATTCTCAGTTCACTTGGAAGATGAGAGCCACATATTCAACCTATGTAAATAAGCATAATTCACATTAAGTCAATGACACTACCACCATTTACACCAGCTACAGTTCTAGCTCAAGATATGTTCCCCAGTTTGTTTATCATATACAGATAAATCCTCCTAATGTGCATTTGTAACAGGAGGTAAAAATCAATAGACACTGTGACACTAACTACACACAAACACTGATAATGCTATATATATATACATATATATATATATTATTTTTTTTTCTGCCTGGAAGCACTTAAGAGAAAAGGAAAGCACTTAAGAATATTAATCATTTGTGGACCATTTCATTACACTACAAATGTTATGGTGAAGTGACATGTGAGCAGCTTGAAACTATTGCATATTATACAATGATTTACCATAACTATGCTCATATTCTATTTCATTACTCTCTGCTTACATAAGCATACATTTTTAAAAGGTTTACAGTGTTTGATTTGTATTTAAAAGAAAAATCAAAACAAAGCATATGTCTCATTGTATTTTCGTGTCAACAGTACTATCACAGCCGAAAGATTTGTGCCCAGTGTTTACTGGATGGTGTCACACGCTACTTTAGCTTACAACATCATTTAGCTGCCAGAATCAGTCCTTTTTATCTAGGTGCCATTGTCCCAGAAGTAAAACAGCTTCAGCTATGTCAATCATTCTGTGCCCGCCTATGGTTGCTTGTCTGTGATGTCCAGGCAATTTGGTCAGAGCCACCTCTTTGACTTTGCTGCTGGACATCAGCAAACTCCACACAAATTCCACTTAGACAAGATTTCTGAGTCAGATAAGAAAGGTACAAGTGTAACATGGGGTCCTTATTTGTAATAGAAGCAATACTGGAGTTTGCTGTGCCAGACAATAAAAATACTATTTTCCCTGGAGAAAATGCTACCTTTAGACAAAGGTAACTCGTGCACTCATTTCTACAAATCCAGTTCATCAAGTATCTTTTTCTGCACTGCTCTCCAACTTATCCCTGCCTAATGCTGATTCTCTGTGCACACTGTCAGACAGACATGCCTTGGTGAGGAAACGACGCTACACACTGAACAGTATTTAACAGGGAATTGGAAATATTCCCTCTTTGCTTGTCAGTCTCTTCAGTCTGACGGGCCCTGTGTGCTCTTGGATTTTAATTCAGTAATTAAGGAACAGCAGTTGGAAAGATGTATGGTAGTCCATTCAGAGGTTTTACCAAGAAACTAAAGAGGTTGCACACATTAACTGAATTACTGAATATCTCTGTTTGTCCTTTTGCACACCTAGAATCAGTTTCAATACAGCTACATTGCCCGCTTGTTCAAACCTGCCTTAATTTGCTAGGCATAATATGAAATGCAAGAGTGCTACATTACTACAGTACACAATTATTTTACTTATTTTTTTAAGAATTGTGTTGAAAAGAATACTGTGCATACAGGAATGTAAGAATCATGCAACAGAAAAATGTCCCATGCAAAAGAACTTGCGCAAGAAGGAAATCAGTGCTGTGGCATAATATTACAGATCAGGGATGGGGTGATTTGTGTTCTTTCTTCTGTTCAGCTCTTCAGTTTCAGCATCTGGAAATCTTAAAGGTGATGGATGAAGTCCTGCTATTCAGGTTTGCTGTCATGGCTGAATGGAAAAGTAGACTTTAAAAATTTGGTTCTCCATCTAAACTGATACTGAGAAGCTAACTAATTTGGCTCACAGTTTAAGAATTGAAATCTCTATCTGTGTCTCACCTTTGGTATTTAAAATGAACATACCCCATGTGGCATTACACCACTGCTTCTAACAGAGGGGTAAAAATCAGTGTCCAAAGTGTAAAGAACTGAAATTAAAAAGCTTACTGGAAAAGTGGAGGTACGTTGCACAATGGCATATATTTAAACATAAAATAATTTTCATTTCAGTTCAGTTACACAGCTTTATAGTCCAAGAGAACCCAGAACACACAGGAAGTGAACAAAACACTTATTTTCTCTATCTGAAGGTCAAGCTGAAATAACCTGACTCTCATTATTTTGTTTTTAAGAACCTCCTTACCACCCCTAAACTTCCCAAGCAAACAAAAAATATTGTACTTTTGTGATTTTTTATTGCTAACATCTTATTTACTTTCCAATATCATGAACATGAGCAGCTCCTTGAATGAGTGCTCTCTAAGATTCCATTCGATTACACTTCATTTCACAGATATTTTTTAAAACAGTAGTGATATAGTTTCAACATCTGTTATTTTTCCTGATCTCTTGAAGATTCTGTTGAATGAACAGGGTGCATGACAACGGAAAGCCAGGGTGACAGGCTTAGATTGAGCTAATACAGCAACAATACTATAATTAGTCAAGTACTAACAGCAAAACACACTTGTATTGAAGCCTAGAAAGAGCTGAAAGTAAAAGGAAATCCCACAACAATACATAGGTTTCATAATAGTAAAGAATGTTTTAATGAAAGAATAAACATCCAACATACATTCACATTTCATGTGAAGTGCTCTTGGCTGCTAAAAGTCAAGAGTCCTTCACATGAAAGTAACATGTTTCTAACTCTTTCAGAGATGATCGACTGAAGGAGCCTTATTAATAGCTATACAGGGCTGTTGCATTGTCCTTCTGAGTCATCTATCCACTTGAATTATTCTCAATTGAGATATAAGTCTGCATTTCCCTGCTGCTGCATTAACCAGCCTGAACACAATGGGTTGAATCCTCAGCTGGGGAGAAGCTTCAGAAGCCAATGTACACCAGCAAAAGGCCCATAGCATTCAAAAGGTAGCATTTGGTTAGCTGTAACTATAGTTATTTAAATACAATTCACTTTTCTGGTATAAATTTTAATGCTTTCTGCTGTTCCCTCTCAATGCTGAGAACACTTTCACACAAGTGTGAAATAAATGGCACAGAAGGACCACATGAAGTAATAAACATGATACATTTTACCTGGAACAGAAGGTACCCCATAGAGAATTTGTCAGAAATGCATCAACAGTGAGATGATAAGAAACAGCTTCCCAGAAACTGATCATAAAGGGGGCAAACAGCAGCCCTTTTCAACCCTCTGCTCTTTATATTCCCCAAGACAACTTCTCACTGGTAAGTATGCCATTTTAACAGAAAAGAAGAAGCTGGAGTCACTATGTTATATGCAGGTGACAGTTAAGTACATTTATACCCATTAATTCTGACTTTTTGGTGCTTTCTTGTCATGACTGGTTCTCAATTCATTTTTTCTCTTCTGGTTAATTTTAAGTGTCATGAATCGAAGGCCAGATGTTCATCTATTAGACCTCAGTTTACTGCAACTTCAACCAAACAACACCAGTTTATTCTACTCAAAAGGAAGAGACACCAGACAGGCAATATATGTGAAGTTTATAAATAATCTAGATATGAAGTAGCTAGCACTTTCAGTTGTAAGGACATATAAAGTGGCAGAAAGGAAAAAAAAGAAAAAAAAGTCATCATTTTTCTTTCGCCATTTGCATTAATAAAGAATATTCTGACAGTCAATCAAAGTCACTGAAAATACTAAAGAAGTTTTCCCACACAGTGGAACATTGCAGGGAATTAGTAAGGGTAGGTAAGAAAGCTGAAAAAGAGGCCAAAAAAGGCCTTCTCAGGAGAAATATGATAATCTGTGCACATCCAGCACCTGGCTTCAGCATCCTAAGCCCAGAGGCAATATGTAGGGCACAAGCATCCACAATTCTTGGTTACAATGGGAAGGGAGAAGAGAAAGCTACATACCAGTTGTAAACTCCAAGATCAATAGCTGTCCATAACTTCCCTTCTTTCCTGAACATTTCCTAAAACGTTTTGAGCTTTCAATGAAAATAAAATCAAACAAATACAGACTTCTAAGATATATATTATTTTTTCAGAATTGATCTTTTCATCTTCCAGTTTTTATTGTGGCTTTTTTTTTTTTTTTTTGAGGAAATCAAATGTGTTTAGGAAAAACAGAAAAAAAATCCCTTTCAAAAAATTGTTAGGAAGCTTTAACAGCACTAATAATAAACTTTAATACTCCAGTCACACACTGCTTTTTCCACTAGGTTCTTACCATATCAGCTGAACAGATGAAAGGGCCAAGTCAGTAAGTCTAGCATTTCTCTACATGAAAACACTTCATTTTCTTGCCTAAATAATATTACCTTAAATGAGATGCATTGTTGGGAATGGCAACAAACTGATGTCTACAGCAGATTATTTTCCATTCTTTCTCCAAGTTTTACGGCTCCTGCCTACAGCACAGATCTATGGGAAAAGTTTCCCATCATTAACAAGATTGCTGCAACATTATTAAATGCATCTTACTATAACCTATGTTCTCATAGCTCTTTACACTATAACCATGGTATAGCTCAGAGCAAGGTTACTATTAACAGCCGGAGAATACTGGATTTGTAAATGCAGTAGTGTTTTTCACTCTTGCTGTTGATAATGGTAGAACAATAACAAGATTATTTTTTTCACTGAAAGCTAGACTACCTAAAAATAATACTTAACAACAGCTGATTCAATGCCTTTTTCAAGTCTTAACCTTACTGGCATTGCAATTGTTTTTAAAACAAGTCTTCTATTTATGGGTACAATGTAATGTATGCTAGAAATATCACGTGCCTGGCCTACGTTTTAATTTAGTTCAGCACTCCGTTCCAGTTCATGAAGGCTTCTAAGTGTTTCAGGAAATGTGTAAAAAGTCCTGTGATAGAAAGCTATAGAAGAATTTGCAAGCAAGGAAGATTCTCCCTAACTGCAGTGAAAGTGGCGCATGTTCTGAGATATGCAGATCTTTTTATTTCTCCAAAATATTTCAATTTTCTTTTCTTAACCTTTTATATCCTCTCATTTTTAAATAATTTCAAATTACATAATTTCAAATAACTATGTCTAGATAGTAAATTAATCTAAATAAATTTTAAACAAACAAATCTCAAACACTTTGGAAGATAACAGGTGCTTTTACTATAACTTCTTTCTTTGGTAGAAAAGCAGAGAAGATATTCAGTTATATCCCTTTTTTTATCTGTAAATATATGGTATTATTATGTTTATAATATTTATATTTCAATATTTATTTTATATGTTTTCAAAAAGTTTTAAGATGTTTTGAAAATCCACAGGCATATTCTAGAATTGACCAAAAAAATTAGTCTACAAAAAGAGAAGGAATGAATATCCCCAGAGATCCATATTACTAAATTTACAAAACAATCACACAGAAGAAATAAAATGAAACAAAGTTAAGATAAACTACAGAAATTACTTTTCAATAATTGTGTCATTTTTACCTCAAAATGAAAAAAACATATATATATTAAGTAAGACTTTTCTGTCTGTAACTTCAATGCACATATTTTGTAGAGTATTTTTATTTTCAAGGGAAAATAGCTTTTACAATTGCAAAAAGTGCATGAAGATGAAAATATGGCCCAAATTGCATGTGAATTCTTGAGATTAGTGCATCATTTCATGGACTGTTGAACCTGTATTTCATATATACATGTTTTGTAGCAAAGACAGAGCAGCTCCATGTTATATTCTAAATATTCAAAGTGTTTGCATGGATAGTGATCTTCCTAACTTCTATTAAATACAATCACAGAGTCACAGAGCTGAAAGTATAAAATGGAGCTTTCATTACTGTTTTCTACCAGAAGTTCTTGGTGCTAGTCATTCTATGGTATTGCACTTACTTCCATGGAAATAATTTTCCATACAAGAAAGCACATGTCCTATTCAAACACTTCCCATGAATTTTCTTGTTTCACAGATAACAATTAGGTACCTAACTCCCTTTTATTTCATTGACCAGACTTATTGAAAAAATTGGGTGAATCTTAGAAAAATCTTCATGCCCTAATACGATAATCTGTTTAGTGTGATTGAATTCAATTGCAGGAGAAGGAAGAAAATAAAGGTGTTTTTTAACTAATCTGGACAAACATAGCAAAATGCTGTTGAAGAGAAAATAGTCTGTAGCTTTTGCATGCTTCTACTGGCCCCAGAAAAGACTAATCTTATACCAATAGATTTATATTAGTATAACAACTTGTTGGGAAATATTTTTTTATTTCTAATGAAAGAACGAATGGCTTTGTTTCTCTTAAATATACATTTCACTGTACACTAGCTAAAGGACTAATTTTGAAGGCCATGAAAAAGAGGTGCAGAACATCTGCATGGGAACCTGGTCTCTCTCTCTCTCTCTCTTTTTTTTTTTCCTAATTTGCATTATGTGCAGTGGAAATATAGTACAGTGGAAGGTTTCCTTCTGGGAAAATGAGCAAAGAGTCTGTAAGTTTGTATATCCAAAGGCTATTTTAAGAAGGTTGCAGTGAATGGGTGCATTCTAAGACCATCTGAGAATAACCCCAGCATGAATTAAACATGAGAAGTAGTTGTTTAAAGTTTTGCTGGTATTGCAACAGAATGTGAATGATTGCTGAGTAAAGTATAAAAGGACAGCAGATTATTAAACACAAGCAGTCTGGCTAGACCCCAGAAAAAAAATACTAAACCTTATGAACAACAACAATACAGGCAGATGGTAGTGGCTGGAAAGCACTTTCTATTCAGTGATACGATGTTTATAATACTGCTATTTATACTTAATGCAACTCAGAACTTATAATGCTTTGGCTCTGTTGTGTTTCCTTGTCTTCATCGTTTGATTCTTTTTCTTTTACTATTCTGTACGTATAAGTAGCTGGTAAAAAAAAAAAAAAAAAAAAAAAAGAACGATCTACAGGTTACAACATTAAAACTGAATTATTTCTCACGTCTTGAAAGAACATAAATTGATTACACGGGTAAGAATAAGACTATCTTACAACTTCAAAACGATCTTGCATTTCCCGTGATTAAATCTTTCAAAATATTAAGAAACCCTCAGTATGTTGGGATTTTTTTTTTGTTACATCTGAAAACAGAGAGACATTCATAGCTGGCTATGAAGCAGAGGTACCCTTATACATGTTTGAATAGAGTCAGTGATATGAGGAGATGTAAAAACTCACTACAAAAAGAAGTGTGTCCCCTTACAGGCAACAAAAGGAATAAAAACATGTATGTTTCTGTTGCTATTAAAATAATAACAATAATAATGTTTAGAAGTGTTAAAAAAGGATGAAGTGGAAAAGTATTTGCATATTAGTTCCAAGACTAGAAAAAATAATAACATGTCGTTATACATGTACTGTCTTTCTCATAGGTATTACAAATTCATCACAAATACTCAATTACCCAACACACTCTGACCAGTGTATTAGTTGCTGTTAATTTCTTGTTGCATCTTGAGAGAGTTTATTCTAATTTTTATAAAAGAATTCTAACATTAAAATTTAATGATAGCTTTCTAAAAGAAAATGCAAGTGCATCGCAGAAATTTGCATGCGCAAATCCTACCCAAACTGGGTCAGAACTCATCAACTCCTTAAAGGTCTTCTATTGCATTGGAACACCAAGAGACATATTATAATCTTCTCCAGACCCAAAGTGTGGAGGCAGAATATGAAATATCCCACTGGTGACAAGCGACAAGGGGAATACCTTGACATCTGGCTCTAGATGCTTCCCCAGGTAGGAGAGCTGGGACTAGACAGAATGTGACACAAGGAGAAGAAAGGAAAACAAGGTCCTCTGGATTTCTTCACATTAATGCAGATCTTGTGTTGCAGCTGGATAGGTGAGCAGGGAACAGATATTAAGTCCAGTGTTTCCTTCTGCCTGCAACAATATCAGTAACAAATAAAAATAAACCCAACAGAAACTGGAAAAAAAAATAAAAATAAAAAAAGGATGTGATACTCAGGAGAAGAAAAAATAAGGAAATTACTCTCCTCCCTTACCATCCCAGTCTCTAAATTTTGGTGATGAGGCTCTGCTCTGCCTTAATGCATTTTTCCAGGGTACCACAACTATTTGCCGAGTTGTAATCACACTAAACTGAATACTGTTAACTGTTTCTACAGTAAGCTATGTCAAAATAATGACAGCACTGAATTTATAACTCATTCTTATAGAGCATCTGATATTTATAAGCAAGGCTTAGATGAATTCAAATTCTCTATATTTAACAATCAAAAAGATTTTGTTATGTGTAATGTGCCATATAGTATGAATCACAGATTAAATTACAGATGCATGAGGCATACAGTTTAGAGTAGTCACTGCAACAATAAGTCTATGCTCACTTTTTATGATCAATCAAAATGAATCACCAATCCACTAAATTTCAAATTCTAGCATATAGTAATATTGTAATTAAAGTAGGCTAATTAACATTTTATCCTCATAGTAAGAATGCTTTTGCTCTGTTTATGTGAGGTTATATATACATCTTCTGTAGAACATCTGCAAGATCTCTTTTTAAATTTAATCTTTGTTTAAGGATATTTTCAGTAAGAAATATCAAATTGCTTTATAAGGAATAATTTAACAAATAAAAAAAAAAGTCTTTTGAGGAACAAAGAAAAATTATACTCTTAACTAACTCCTACCTCCTGCTCCAAGAAAGATAATTGTTTGCAAACCATATATTTGATATCTAAATCTTGTTCAGTGGCTTTCATTCATGATTGTAGATTGATACAGTCCTCTCTGAAAAATATATTTATCTTTTGCAACACTCATCAAACACTAAATACCTAACTAGGTTGCAAGAAGAATCTTTAATTCCATCATTTTGCTCTGGTAATTGCTTTTGCTTCCTTATGTTTAACCAGAGTAAATGAACTATAATTTTAAATTTCTCTTGACATTTGCTATCTGACAGTGTGTAAAACACGAACAAGGTGGTGAATGCTGAAAAAGGTAACTGTAACAAGAAGATATTAAACTACAAGAGTATAGTTTAAAAGGCTGATGCAAATTCAGAAAACACTGTTAGGATTTTATCCCTGAATCAGTTTATCAGTACAGAGGTGCCATATTTTCTATTTGAATATTTGAGTAGTAACAAAAAAGTCATTTTCAAATAAAGTGGAAATTTCAATATGATTAGAAAAAAAGAATGTGTTTACTCCATCTCTTGCTGTTAGATTCGCACACTGTGAACAAGCAAAAATTCTTCAAATCAAGGAGCATGTGCTTCTTGTCTCTGCAGAAGACTGTGCATGTTAAAATACCCATTGCTGACATAACACATATCATAAGAAGTTAAGCATTCTGTTCTGATTGACTTTTTTGCCTTTAATTTCAGAGGACTTATGTATAGGTCTCTTGAAAGACATAAAGTGTTGAGGGTCTGAGACTGGAAAGCCTTTGTCTGTGTACTCAAAACCACCTGTATTCATAAGTTTTGAACACTGTCACCTGCATATACAGTTGCCAGAATTTACACTTGCAGACTTTATTGGGCCAGGTGTTCTCACACAAAAAGGGAAGTTCTGCAAAGGTACCTCTGAAATCAAGAAAAGAGAGGTTTACGTGTGAGGGTTTTAAATGCTGGCAACAGGCACAGTGCTATGTAGGGTACTAAAGAATTATCTTCACAGAATCTAAAAAACAGGAAAAAAATCCACTTTTGTCAATATTACTTTTGTACTAAACAGCCTATGGTTTTCAGCAGGTCTTATTTTGGGGAGGGAGGAGGAAGGGGGAGGAGGGAAAAGGTTGATTAGCACTTTGAAAATGAATGAAAGAATAAATAATTAAAATAAATACTAACTACTTTTTCCACCAGCATCTGTAAACAACCTTTTTAACAAGTTTGAATGTATTCTGCTTCCAACTGGGCTGAATGTTTACTGCTTGATTTTAAAACACAGTACCTAGGGATTACATTCTTTTCAAAGATACGAATGTGTAGCTTCCACCCTCTTGAACAGAGCCGGTATACAGAGTGCAGAATGTACTCTAGAGAATCACGAGGATCGTTTTATGTCTTTACTAGAGGTTTGCAACAACCAATAAAATACTTTAAATCAGTCTTAGCAGCATAGATGAAAAAGATAAGATCTGGATATTTACAAAGCCTCAAAGAAAATGACCTAATTTGACCAATGGTAGTGTAATTATACTCCATACATAGTTAGAGAAGACAGCAGGCATTTTCTGAAACTAGGTTATGGACTACTTGGACTACTATTACTAATTAATATTGTCCTTCAGGCAATGAAGTTCTTATGTTGTATTTTTTTTCTAGGTAAATATTCATTATTAATGTTTGGAACTGCTTAGTCTATACTGAACTCATTTTTAGATAAACAAATGGTATCTACATTACATTTTTACTAAGATCTTCAAAGTCAATATCTCTTTGTGTTGCATGCACAGAACAACTGTGGAGCATGATTTTGTTGTTAAATAATATATGTTATTCATAAACTGAAGAATTCATATGATAATTAAGGTTCTATACATGCTGCATATGAGGAAGAGAAGTCTTAGAAGTGTGGGAAGTTTGTATGAATGAATGAGAGAGGAGACAAAAAAAGCTGGAAATGATCTGCTGGAAATGTCAAGGAAGCCAAGTTTTATTTTAATAAGAATTAAACAAATATTCATCTTGCTTTTTCAAGATGAATATAGGAAAAAATGTATCCCTTAAAGATATAGAAGAGTCCCTGTATGATAAGTTCCTGAAGTGATAAACACTGCTGCAACCTAGAGACGGATGGTTCACAGGGTATTTTGAAAAAAAACATGTCAATACTTAGTAGGTAAACATGAAGGCTCGTGTAGTTTATGGACCTGAACTAACCTATGTTAAAGGTAGACATTAAGCTGCTCAGGCCATATCACCAGTAGATTTTCCAGCACATAAGTCACACTGAAGTAGTGAGGAACAATTCTTTCACTCAGGTTTCCAAGCACAATCTAAGTATAGTTTTCAAGGTCCTAAGTTACTGACCAGATCGCCATCCTTTACAAAAAAAGTCAGGACCACCATCTGTTGCTTAAGGCCTCCTCCTTTTCAGGGTACCAAAACTGAGTCTCATATTCCCAAACCCAAAGGAAACTTGACCAGATCAAAGCTTAATCCTATAGTAGCTGCTTACTAGCTCCCAGTCTTTCATCTCCTGAGCCATTGCTTACTCTTTCACAAATTAGAGAAGGCAGGAAACACAACCCAGCCCTTCCCTTTAGGGGCCAGCCCAGACATTGCGCTTCAAAAAGCAGAGAATTCCTGTGCTTCATCCTTCCTATTTTCCCCTAACTGTCAGTGTGTTTTCCCACACCATTCTTACCCAAGCATCTCAGGAGCATGTCCCATGACCTTGAGTGCAGCTAACAGAGGCAGCCAACACACAGAGTAGCTTGTGCAGCAGTTTCCAGGCTCTGCTTCTAGATCTTGTAGATCATCTGGGAACATCTTCAGGTATCATTATGGAACTCACGTAAATTCTTTGAAGAAACTAAGGGTACCTTCTGCTTCTAGGAAAGGATAGCTATGGGGGGCTGTCAATTCAAGAAAGCTGTAGCTGCTTCCAAGCAGCTATTTTTGATCAAAGGATATTTGAGCTCACTTGTTCAAACACTCTTTGATGTGGTGGTGGTGGTGGTGTACTATAGGGTATGGTTCCCAGAACCTGCTGGGTGCCAGCATATTGGAGGCCTCAACTCAGAGCTCCAGGAGAATGAAGATCTCCAGATCTGGGGCCTCCCATGGAGTCTGGAGAAAAGAGAGGGAGTCCTTGCCTGCAGGAAGCAGTCCTGGTGGTGAGTTTGTGTTGCCAAATAGATGAGCTGTCAGAGGAGGTCAGCAGGTTGAATGTACAGAGTTGGAGATAAGGAAATAAAGATTGGCCAGATCTTCTCTGAGACCTTGCAGGTACAAAATCCTCAGCCCTTCAGTATGCTGGGGAAGGGGCAGACAAGGTCAGTCCTTCCTGAATTGGGAAATGGAGACCCCTATGATGGCAAAGACTGGAAGTTTTATGACTCTTAGCACTAGGATCAAAGTTAGGGAACACTCCAACAAGCTGGATGTACACAAGCCATTAGTCCTAATGGGATGAACTCAGGATTGCTAAGAGAGCTCACTAGTGTCATTAGAAGGCCTCTCCTGATTATCTTTGAAAGGTTATGGCAACTGGTGAAGGTTTCTGAGGAAGGAAAGAAAGCAAATGTCTCTTCTATATTCAAGAAGGGTAAGAAGAAGGACCTGGGGAACTACAGGCTGCTCTACCTCAGCTCAGTCCCTGGGAAGGTCATGGAGAAAATCACCTGGAAGCTGTTGCCAAACATATTACAGTCAAGCAGATGACTGGGAGTAGTCAGCAAGGATTTGTGAAGGGGAACTGATCCTTGACCAACCTTATACCCTTATACAATCAGATGATTAGCTCAATGAATAAGCAGAGACTGGTGGATGTAGTTTATCTTGGCTCTAAGTACAGCTTTTGACATTGTATCCCATAACATCTTAATTGACTGACTGAAGTGGTCAGTGAAGTGGATTGAAAGCTGGTTTTATTTCTGTGCTTGGAGGGTTGTGGCCAGCATTACAAAGTTCATCTGGAAGACAGCCACTAGTGGTACACCCCAGAGGTCAGTGCTGGGGCCAATACTGCTTAAAATCTTTAATGACCTGGATGATGAGGCAGAGCCTGAGCAGGTTCACCCATGATAAAAAACTGGGAGAAATGGTTGATATATCAGAGTGCTGTGCTGCCATTCAGAGGAACCTTGACAAACAGAAGGAATGGGAAGACAAGAATCTCATGGAGTTCAACAATGTGAAGTACAAAGTCCTGCACATAGGCAAGAGTAAACACATGCACTGGTATAAACTGGGGAACAACTGACTGAAAGCCAGCTTTGTAGAAAAGTCCACGGGAGTGCTGGTGAACAACAAGATGACCATGAGCCAGCAATGCATTTTTGCACAATGAAGCCCCCCTGCCCTGAAGTGGGGTGGGGGTGGGTACAGGTGCAGGCAGATCTTATCAATGCATATAAATGCCTAATGAGGGAGAATAAAGAAGATGGAGCCATACTCTTCTCGGTGGCATCCAGTGAAAGGGCAAGAGGCAATAGGCACAAACTGAAACATAAGAAATTCTATTTAAATACTTTTATGATGTGGATGATCAAACATCACAGAAAGTTCCCTGGAGAATTTATAGAGTTTTCATACCTGAAAACATTAAAAACTCAATTTA
This sequence comes from Anser anser, assembly GCF_964211835.1. Classification (NCBI taxonomy): domain Eukaryota; kingdom Metazoa; phylum Chordata; class Aves; order Anseriformes; family Anatidae; genus Anser; species Anser anser. Next base: position 26,387,903 of record NC_139725.1, on the reverse strand, counting down.
CAAGTTCCTGAGCAACCTGCTGTAATTGATCCTTCTTTCAACAGGGTGGGTTAGACTAGATGATCTCTGAGTACATGTTCTAACCTTAATCATTCTGTGATCCTGGTATGAAGCACCTACCACTTCTTTAAAGTAAGCTGATGTGTTTTACAGTGGCAGTTTTTGCTTAGCAATGAAGTCACAGCTGGGATGGCCATCGTGTCTTTCACTAACCATTTCCATCTTGCTCTTGGTGAGGGTCAGTGTTGTAATTGTAGATTTAGATGGTTATCAACACCTTACTAAATGAAAAAATTCAAATGAAAAGAACTGAAACAGCTGTCTTAACCTACTCTTTTTCTTGATTTAATTTCTCCTAGTTTTTATAAATGGAGGAAATCTACCTTAACATTCTTATACTTTTTATAAATTTCCAGCAGATGGTGAGAGTGGGTGTGTGTTTGATAAAAACCACATAATCTATTTGAGAACAGCGCTAAAAGAATAGTGTTGCAAACACCTAAAAAGCCTTAGGTTAAGTAATCTTACTCTTAAAAAGATCATATGGGTGTTTTATTGGTTGAGGAGTGGAATGTTTAAGCTAGAAAAGTGACATTATCATCATTAAAATTATTTTATTTTAATATAACAAGCAGTACCATTTTGAATGGGATTTGAATATTTCATGAAGCCCCGTGTTATTGAGGGATATATTCTACTTATCATCTAAAAATCAGTCATTTTAAGAAGAGAAGATTATCTATTACCTTATTACTAATAATAGTAATTACTAATTATTGTTACTAATAGTAATTGGGCAAAAAATTAAATAATTTTTTTTTTAAATGTAAAAATGGGCAGATTGCCTGATTGGCACTAAAGTTGTGGCTCTGATATCAACCTTTCCGGGAGTGATTGGACCCTCCTTGTATTAGTTATACACCTGAAATATGAAAGAATTCTATCTGCACAAAGGCTAGAAAACATTATTTTCCTCCTACTGTTACCTTAATTATCAGGCTGGTAATAAATTTGATTTCTATTTCATTTTGGTTTGTATAGATGTGAGGATCTTTCCTTACTTCAATACTGTATGTAATACAAAATAGATAAAGTTTATAGATAAAAGTTCAGAACTTGAGGTGTTTAGAGGTTGATGTATGCAATGTGCTGCATATCACATGGTCCATACTGTAGTTCCCTACCATCCTCATATCTTAGCTGAGGTTTGCTTCCCACTATAAACACCCTGAACAGTTTATTCAAAGGGTTCACAAGTCAAATATACTGTCAGTGCTTCCAAGATTTGGGTTTGCTAAAGTAATAATCCTGTCTCTTCGCGTCCTTTCATACATATATTAGCAATCAGGTTACGTGGAAGTGGGTAGAAAAGAAGTGCTGGAGAGGTAACTTCAACCCAAGGGACTACCAGAGGTAGCGTGCGGAATCTGTGAAGAAAAATACACTATATTAGTAGGGCCAAGAAGAAAAGTGGACATTTTGGTAAGTTATCCAATATCATCCCATTCTAGTTTTGTCAAACTCATAACATACAATAACCAGTTAAGATTCAAGTAAGGTATATTTCAACAGGCTTTTCTTATACTTTATAAACAGTTCATTCAGAAAAGAATGCCAAGGGAGCAAGCCTGAAGTGTTATTTATCTATCACTTGCTGGTGGGTTAGTGTTTTGAGCTATGTGTGTGATAAGGGAAATGATACAAATTCCATCCTTAATGAATTACCTGGGAGAAAAAACAGAAAATACTGTGGGAGGACAGAGGGAGAAAGGCTTTTTTTTTTTTTTTTTTTTTTTGGCTTTTTGCTTTTTTCTTTCAATACAGTGGCTCTCATAAACAGCAGCTGAAAAAGTTGGCTTTTGCCTTCCTGTATCTTCTTATTCTGTAGTGAGACATGTACTAAGAAAAGGCTTGGAAAAGGTTGGCTGAGTGAGTCGACTCTAGAAGTTGGAAAGAGACATGGGGAAAAACATCAAAAATAAGAATAGCAAGCACACTGAGAAGGGCTTACATTGAACAAACTGAGCAGATGAGGAGATGGAGGAGTGAGCCTTGACTGGAGCCAAGGAAAGACTTAAGGGTGAGGAGCTGAGGAGCTGTGGTGCCCAAAATAAAAGCTAAAGCTAGTGGAAGGCTTTATAGGGAGAATTGATCTGATCAGAGTGGAGAGATTTTCTTTACAGAATAAAATCACTTTCTGATTTCAGCTGCTGGGTTTTGTAGTTTTTTGTTAGTTTGTTTGTTTGTTTGTTTTTCTCCCTCTCTCTCTCTGAAAGTGTTTTAAGGGTACGCTTATTTGCTGACTATTACAGATTTAAGGTTGTGTTTCTTTCTACTGTGTCCCTCCATCCATCAGTCAAGCAGCAGCAGTTGTGAGACAGAACCTGGGAGAGGGAAGAAAAAAAAAGCAGTTTCCTCTTAGACAGCAGAAGGGGCAGCAAGAGGGGCATAGAACAGATGAGAAAACAGCCAACTCATTTACAGATTTTCTCATTTGAGGTTCTTGATACAAAAACATTCCTGGTTCTGATGTGCAGACTGAGGCTTGTCTATATATTTATAAAATTAAGTGAAGTGCAAATCACACTAGAAGATTTATGCTAACGGTGTTTCTAAAACACACCAAAATGAGTAGAATGTATCACCAACTGCTTCTTGCAACTATACTTGTTCCACAGAAACATTTTTAATAGTTAAGCAATTAAAATAACACAATGGTGCAGCAGCTCAACTTAAGCCTTCTGGATGCAGTGTAATGCCTTGCCACAGACTCCCTTAATGACCTTACTTACTTAGCCTTCTACTCCGCCAGTTCTCATAGGGATAACAGAGGCATCTCATTCAAAAACAGTGTTGCTGAAAACTCCTGCTTAGCTGTTTCTTAACCCTGAAGGTGCCTGAAGGTGCACACAAGCATGTTTCTTTGCAGTGTCAAAGGTTCTCTGTGTGCCAGAGAAGTTGTGATTTTATGGTGATTCCAAATTAATAGGACTGTGCAGCTTGTCACCAACCTTGTATTTAAGCCTGGCTGGAATACAGAAACAAGAGGGCTATCCACCTAAGACGGCTGGAAGGCTCCATCTGGTTCTGAGAGTGCATCTGGTATACAGACAGAAGAGTGATCCTCACCAAATGCAGCTGCAGCTGCTATTTTAAAATACAGAGAGAGGACATGCCCCCTTTATACAATAGTCCAGTGGCTAGGGCTCTTGTCAGGACGTGTGAAACACAAATTTAGTTTCTGTCTCTTCCTGAGGGAATTCAGCCTCTCATTTCCCACCTCTCAAGAGTCATTTAATCTCCTGCCTAGAGCTTATTTTGGGTGGGAACATTCTTCACCTCTTCTGTTGAAGCAGCGCTGCCATACAGGAAAAAATTCCAGAGCCACAGCCTGTGGAAGACAAGAAGGATGCCTAACTCCCACGCCTGCTTTAGGGAATCCCATTCACAATTCTGAAGCGTACTGTGGGATGCAAATATCTCAACATTAGGCATTGGGTGTGTGTATGTGTGTGTGCATGCGCATGTGAAATTTTAGCTTTCTCAGTCCCATATTGAACCTGTTTTAATTGTACTTTACCTAAAAGAGCTGTCGTACAGATAAATAAACTGAGAGTTCAGAGACTGACGTAGTGAACACCGCATAAGTATTTTGAACAGAATGTGCATGTATGGGTTTGGATTTTATGATTCATGCCACAAAATTATAAATATGCATGTAAAAGTAAGTTACTGTTTATAAGAACTGCAATACCAATAAAAAGATACATTCATTAATAAAACATTTTGGGGGAAATCATGTGGATTGGACAATTTTCATAGAAAATGGAAAGTTAATATTTTAATTTAACCAGAACATTTTACAACAGAAGAAATTTGGATTAGGTATCGACAGGGTGTCACCTGATAAAATGTGTGGTGAAGTTTGAACAGCAGATGTCTCACCCAGGGACGCTTCCCTGAGGAAACAGCAGGAACCTCCTGTACACTCACTTTGCCTGGCATTCATCTCCCGACCAGCTGCCAATTTTAAACTATAGCAAGTCTCTCAGTTTATAGTCCTTTCAAGCTAAAATCTGTTACATTTGGGGAAAAATAGCAATACTTATGTAAATCAATAATTGCATTGTATGTAATACAGTAAATCCATAACATGCCTAGAGTGACACTAACAACATCATGCACGGGTGTGCTATCAAGCAATACATACAAAGCGATTCATATGCATTAGAGCCTGAATATGTCTTGTTCAAGTACTCATTTTGTTTGGCACAAACAGCCCTCTTTTTGCAACCCAGGAATAAATATCGCTTTGTTTCATTGCTTTTTTTTTTTTTTTTTCTTCAATGGAACTATTTGCTAAGGCTAAATCCTAGCCTCCATTCATATCACAGCTCTGCCTACAGTTTAAATGTACTACACAATGACGATTACTGAAGTCTGCTATCCTTCATTCTGAGCTGCAGAACACTGGTCAAGCAGCCATGAAGAAATTGGTGAAAATCTGGTTTCTTCTTATTAATGAGATTTTCAAAATTAGAGGCAGATTAGAGATAATAATAGAAAAGAAAATGCTGCATTTCTTTGGAAGCCATCATGAATGGAGCATTAACTTAGCTACCCTTTCATTCTATATTCTAGTCTCCTGGACTTTTTCCCTCATTGGTGCTGGTTTTTGGTCCAATGTGTCACAACATGTTCCAGAGCTGAATACAGACACCATTTCTAAAGCTTTCTTTGATGCTTTTCTGGGTAAATCAAAACTGAGTGCATTCTTGTATTATTTTAAGTGAAACCACATGAAAGATGGCAACTTGATCATCCTAGCAAACTGAAAGATCTTATAGTCAAGACAGGTGCAGGTGGAGTCAATTGTTACTTCTGCCTTCTGATGCACACCCAAGCACTTCTCACTATCAAATAGAAATAGAACTTCCATTTTTTATGTTTGTTTTTTTTTGTCCACCAGCATGTGTGAGATTTTAACTCTCAGTAAAAGAAGTCTGACCTGCAGCAGATTGAAACTGGCAGTGCCAATACATAGGGTCCACTTTTACATATGGAAATTATCATTCTTATGAGTTCTCCATGATAATAATAACTTTTAAAGAAATCAAAACTAGTAATGCATACATTTGGTACAATTTTACATAAAGGGGAGGAAACAGTGCTAAAAAGTGAGAGATTTGTCATATAATTTCTAAAGAAACCACAACTCAAATACCACTTCCGTATTGGAGATTGACAAAAAAGCCCATTTGTCTACATTTGTAATTTTGCTCCATTCAGGTAGTCTCATGCTTAAACAAAATTTAGAGCCTGGCCTCTGATTTCTAGTTCCCAGTTTGGGGACAGCTCATATTTTTTCTGTCATTTTATTTTTATGAGAAATATCTCTACTGCTCTTGGAATCCTGAGGGACCTCGGCCTCTCAACCACATTTTAAACATTCAGTTCTCCATCTTTGAAGCCTAGCAACATTGCTGTCATTTTGTTGGTTAAATGTTGAGTTACATCCCCACTAAATTTAGCCTCATTTCGTTCCATCTGAAACAAGACATTTCTACTGAAGAATTCACATTATCTCCTTCTCTTCCAACAGGAAGCAAGTATGGCATTATTGCACCACTTGTATTTGTAGCCATGTCCTCTGCCCTTAATACCTTTTTTTCCAAATCATACATTTACACTTTTTATTGCTATTACTATTTTTTTTTAATTTTATTTTCAATTGTGGTAATTAATTTATATCTGCCAAATAAATAGCATATTTACAACATACATTAAAACTGGAACTTATGATGAAACATTTATTTGTGAGAAAATGCAAGAAAAGCATCACCAACCTTTAAAAATATTGATTGTGTATACCATTTTAAAGGTCCTTTATGCACCTAATTCCCGCTGATGTCAAAAGCTCAGATTGCTGCCTAGGAACTTTTTACCCTCCATCCACTAACAGTGAAGGTGAGAAGCCTACATTTTTACACAATCCTGGTAATATCTTGTCCAGCAGAACCATTCAGATGGAAGGCTGTGGTGAATGTGACTTGCTTCACTTTATTTTAGAGTTAACATATTTTCTGGCAAAACATTTCACATCTTTTGTTGTTGTTGGGTGGTTTTTTTTGTTGTTTGTTTGTTTGTTTTAAATGCTTGAGTCTGCACTGATAAAATGGTGCTGAATCAAGGTAGGTTTGGACCGTGATGCTCCCTTGGTTGAGTTTCACCCTTTCCTTGACAAAGTCTTAGAAATGCTAAGGGAATTATATCCAACAATTTACTACTTGGACCCCTGCCCCCTGCCCTTCACTACTTATAAAAAAGCAGTGCTGAAATCTGTCTCCAATTTTGCCAAAGGTATTTGAGAGATAATGTCAGAGTAAGCTTGGTCACATTTTGATAATACAGGTGTCTCCGATTCCTGCCATGCTGTTTTAAGCATGGATTTTGTTGCAGTTATAAGATAGCTATGACTGATGATGTCTTAGTGATAGGTACAGACAGTGTTCATGCTGTCTTTGTCAAATCTAGTTTTTCCTACATCTAACCACAGGGTTTTGCTCATTAGCATGAGTTAGATTCTCTTACGGAACAATTTCTTTCCTCTTGGAGGAATGAAAGGTGTATTTTTTTATTTTTCATGGAGCATGACACATATCCTTCTACTAGGCTTCATCTTGCTTCATCCTCATCATAAGAAATTATTTAGGATAGGACAGGATAAGATAATTGAATGTCTGGTCTTCCCCTTCTGTTTCTATATTTCACCCCAAACATTTTTATTTTTTTTTAAGTAGAAAATGATAAAATTGTCCATTTGGATAGGATTTCTGGAGTCATTGTCTGGGCAAAGGATAATTCCAGGGAGTGTCTCAGAGTCCTAGACAAATGGCCACAGTTCAAAGAAGGTGATTTTGGTACACAGTAGTCACTGTCCATGCATTGTAGAATCATTTCTACATTGACATGAACATTACCTTGACCTTACCATCCATAATGAGCTATTTGTGCATCACTTTTGTTGTAGGTCTTACGTGTCCAAGATGTGGCCTCATTGCACAGCAACTGTGTAGCATATAAGCATATATTTCTGACCTTCAAAGCTTACAAAATGTTAAAGGAGCTTGGATGTGTTGTATAGAAGGTGTAGATGTGCATGTTCTATTTTCATTTAGATAATATGCTCTCTCTGCTTTCTCTTTGTGTGACCAAGGAAGAATATCTGAGGTAAATATGGTGAGTTCAGCCCACTGAAGAATCAAACAAGATTGGAGAGTAGAGGGCTGAGTGAAAGAGGCAATCTTTCCACTGAACACACCTCTAATGGAGTTTGTCAGTTAGATATGGTTAGGATTATAGCTGGGCTCCTCTTCTAAACAATTAACTCCTGTCTCTCCATAGTTCTTCAGAGGTTTAGAAAAAATATAGTTGGCTATAATGAATTTGTCAACATAATGTGTATATGAACTGGGAGATTATGAGTAAACAGGAATCTGTGAACCCACTATAATTGTTGACTATAAGGGTTTTATAAAAGTTTTTGCTCCTACTTGAATCTCTTGAACTGGACTAAAAACTGAATGATGTCTTTCCCACCTCCCACCCAGCTTTGTAATAGCAATGGAGAATTGTTCTGTTTTGCATTTTTCTATCACTTTTCCTCTAATTACTTGTTTCACACATGAAAATATGTTTGCTGCTTTTATTTGCCCTGGAGGCTGCCTTTTAATACATTTATCTATAGAGATTATTTATTTTTACACATCACCGCAAGACAGTCAGTCTGAGTGCCATATTTTCTAATATCAAGAATTCGTGTGCTTTGAGTTTCCAATATCTTTACATCAACAAGTAATTTATTTCAGTAGGGAGGGAGCTACAGAACATATCTCACTTTCTATGTTTGCACTTTGATATACTGATATGCATTAAAAGTACATGGTAGCTCTGAGTATGAGTGGATGACTTACATATGCCTATTTATATTCTGTTACTGACCAAAGTATAGAAGGCAAACTTCAGCAAATTAGATGGAGCCTATTAAATATTACTATCACGAGCATTTTTTTAGTGAGGGTTAAAAATCATTGACTTAAAGCTCTTTTCCATTGTCTGTGCTTTATTCCTCAGGATATAAATCCATTTTGTAATTACTCCCTTCTTATCTCAGAAACTTTGCCTGACACACCATTCCATATGTTTATGATTCTCTGAATGAAAAAGTGTTCCCTGACAACCATTCAGATTTTTTTCCTTTAATTTCCATTTATACCTTATTGTCTTATAATGTTCAACTGAAAATATATGTTGCAATATTGTGTGACTTTATCTGTATTACTTAAGATTTTATATAGCCATACATCAACCAAACATCAGATAAATCTCATGCTTCTCCTTTTTTTTTTCCTACATCTTCCCTTCCAGAGCTGTATAGGTAGTAGATTCAATTTAGTCTTTATGACAAGTTGACTTTAAGCATTTCTTACAAACCTAGGACAGAATACATCTGCAATTTTGTTTAAGTCACTTTGAAATGTGAGATATATATATATATATATATGGTTTGCTAAGCCTTCTCAGCAATTAGAAAAAAATAGGAAAAAAAAGTTAAATATTTACCGTCAGTAATATGCAGTATTGTTTACAGAACTTCCTAGATTTACTAGCATTTGCAAATTGAGGGAATAATCCAACAGCACACTGAGAAAGAGCTTCAGGACTGGAACACTATATAATGTTACCTGACTAATTTGCTGGACTTGCTAATAAATAACTAAGTTACACAAGAAAGGTATTCAGATGATTTGTAATCCTGCAATAATGGCTTCTAAATAGTTAAGATTACACTGAGAGATGAGAACCTTTTTCCCCTATATGCCATATACCAGCAGGGGACAAAATCAATCTTGTGAAGGCTCTGATTACTTGTGCTGCAAGTTTCTTGTCAGCAGATTCAAAATGTGCAGTGGAATGAATCTTCTGCAAGGTAGAGGTGCTGTCTATCAGTTGGGCGTCTTTCCTCCCCTCTCTCCCCCCACCTTAACTTCCTGTGGATATGTGGTTGTGATAAATTAGAGGAAGAAGAGAAAATACAAGATGGTTCAGCACAACCATTTTAATCCTCTACTGTCAATGCAGAGGAAAGGTGACACCAATTTTAGCGTCTTGCAGGTGAAAAATGTACCCTTGAGGTGAGGATATGAGAAACTTAAGGAACAAATGAAGGAATTGTTTTTGTCTAAAATACAGTGCGACTTGAGTATAAACAAAAATATTCCATTCAAAAAATGAGGTTTAAATCCATTAAGGACTGTGATTTAGTCTGGAAAAAAAAAATGTGAATAAAAATCAAGCTGAAACACAGCACTTTTTTAAAAGAGTCTGAAAAATATGTATGACTAATGCAAGCATCTCAGGAGGCAGAAAATCCAGATCATGATCAGAACAGAATATCAGAACAGACTTTACCTTTTTAGTTATCCAAGCCAAACCCATATAAGTTCCTTGCCAAACTTTTGGAATTCTGTACTGATTTGGGGGTTTTCTGCATGAATTTTTAATCAACAGAACTTCAGAAAAAATCCTTTGTATTTTTAATGAAACTTAAGGTGAGCAAAGAAAGAAATGTGGCATTCTGAAAGGACAAAATCATTTGTTTTAATCATGTTTTCGGTACTACAGAAAAGGAGCTTGTATCATCATGCTTCTTTAGTAAGGAGGAGTGACTCCTTATAATCAGTTCTGCAGCTCAGAGGTCTAATAGCCAGGTCCAATTTGCAACATGTGGAATTACTGCTTCCTTCTCCACATCTTCAGTACTCTTCTTTAGCCTCAGAAAGGAATTATGGGTTCACAATACATATTCTCAAAGTAATACTCAAGTATTGTGGAGAGCTTGAAGAAAATATTGCAAAATTGAGAACTAAAGAAGATTATTAAAATTTACCACCCCAGGCCTTTCATGGTCAGTACAGAATAATCCTGTGTAACACCTAACATCTTGCATATCCTGTGAGAGTATTAATTATTCAATCTTCCTATAATCACAATTAGACAGACAGGTGGGTTAATGGAAAAGTATCATTTTCCCATCCTGCAGATGGAGAAAGGTACAGAGAGAGAAAATGGTCCAACATGGATAGAAGTACAATATTAGTTCTGATTTCCAATTCCAAATTCTACCCATCAAATCATTTCATCTCTCTAGATTCTTGCCTCCAGTGATGTTCAAATTTATAAGCCAAAAATTCTAATTTTATTACCAGTGGCCTGAGATTTTATTTGAAGGCAAAAAGCCAGGAAATGTTTGGGTTTAGCAGGTATGTAGCTGAGAGTTTAATTAGTTGTCTGATTAGCTGATATTTTGTTCTGCATGCTAATCAAACTCCCAAAGACCTAAATTACTCCCAACACTCAAATTAACACTCACACTGCCTCTCACAATGGCAGAGATATACTACTGTCAGCAGAAGAAGGAAAAGTTAATGATCTTCGAAAATCTGTGTTTGCAACTCCAACTCCTTTCTTGCAGGAAACCACACAGAAGGGGGAAGCAGACCACTGCAAGCTTTAAATGGCTATTTCATCAATCCTCCAACACATGGTTGAGTTCTGTGGGAGAGGAAGTGACAATGACTACACTTTTTCATCTTTTCTAGTGATCTTTGGGACATAGCACTATAGATACTATTGATTTCAAGCCAAAAGAGATGATCCTGCTGTGTTTGTGTTTCTGTCACTAGTGGCAACATTAATCAACAGTTTTCCATGTTGCCGAGTGATGGCCTCTGCACCTGGCACTCTCGTATCTATCCTAAGTAAAAATCATATACTTGAAATTACTGTTTATTCAAATGAAATGTACTTATAATAAAACTGCCATCAAAACATATATGCCTATGAGATAGATTTCTGTTCCTCAGATCCTCCCCCAGCCTCTTGGTCTACTCGTAACAGAGCAGAGCTGAATTCAGGTGTTGCTTTCCAAGCAGTGCTCATTATCTGAATGAATGAATGAAAACCATTATGAATGGTTCTCAGTCATCAAATATGGTATCATCTCACACAGGAAACTGCAGTCTTGATAAGGTGCCTTGCACACTTTAGGTTTAAGTGCATTGCTGAGGACCTGAGAGAAATTAAGAGAGTGGCATTTCAGTCACCTCCAACTATGTCTGCTCTCACCAAGGGGCTGTTTGAGTTTCTGGGTGGGAGGGGGTGGGGGAGCAGAGGGACCAGGCTTTCCCTGGAAATGCAGAGGTGGCACTTGGGGGCCTGAGCCAACTGCACAGATGAATTCTGTGGCAGTGCTGCTTAGACTGAAGTTGCCCCTACACATTACAGAGAACAAGTTAGAATAATTCTCTTTATACTACCACCAAAAAAAAAAAATAGACTATAGATTACAGTAAAAGGATACTCAAAGTTGGCCATTGCATTTGAATTGCAAAGTAGCAATCAATTAGTTTATCATTAATCAGATAATTTTGGGGATAGTGAATAATATGAAATGAAAAGAAGAAATAACTAGCAGGATAATTTTCAGGAACCATCTCTCAGCTTTATAAACTAATCCTCCTCTAATGGCCCTTTTTAATGTAATTTATAGGTTCATCATTACCCTTTTTGTACTAGTAATTATTTCTAAAATACCAAAGAACCATCTTTTTTTCAAGGTCCTTCTATGTGCCTGATTTACAGCTAGGCTCGTGTTGGACTCTGTCTTTCTGAGGTTTGACATTTCAAAATATTTATAGCTCTTTTACATTAATGCCTTTCTCATGAATCTGAAGGTGACCGTTATTTCTTTCATCTTGTTGTAATTAAATGGATCAACTATAGTTTTATTATTTCCACTATTTATCTGTGCAGTACATTAAAACATTCAGATTAGCAAGTGGTATTGAACATTATGTGAATTATAACAAACAAATATTTCCTAAAACATAGGGTGCACACGATGCATTGGCTAAGAAATTGTTCCAAGTGAAAGCACAAAATCTTTAATATTTTATTGATCAGATCTAAACCTTCTGCCCAAAGTGGCAATTAAATTTCAATTAAACTGACTGAAAGCATCATATTAAATTTCAGCACTTTACGAGCTATCAGATAATGCTGCAGGACAAATCTTTAGTATGATCACACTCTTTTCAAATTATATTATCCTGTTCATTCACAATAAAAGTGACAGTTTTAGGTATACTTTCAATATTTCTTGAATATAAACCCTCTAATGAACACATTTTATTGCCTTTAAATCAATTATTATTGGATATTTTAATAAAGTGAATTGAGCACTTTGTTTTACACACTGCTTAGAAGTTATTATATTTTGCAGTCAGCATAGCAAAGAAAAGTAACAGTGTGACAGAAATATCCAAATACCTAACATTAGGCTATAAATTTAATCACCTATTTACAATGATGAATATGCTACATTCCATTGCACAACAGCTACTAGTACAACGTGTTAATTAATATCTGATTAAATCTGCAGACTTTGGGTCTCACTTCCTTCACCACTGTGCTTACGTAAATGAGATAAGCTTAAGATAATACAACCAAAATTACAAGAGTAAGATACTGAATGTGCTTTTTTGTTGCATACAAGGACTAAAATATCTTACTGTTGTCTCTCCCTTTCCAGTGTCTCTATGTATGCACTGATGTTTAAATTGTCCAAAATACACCTGGAAGTAGATAAATTTGCTTACCTTAGAGGTTGTTATCACTCAGTTTCCTTCTGAGTTACACACATACACATATTTAAGTGTAAATAACAACATTAACCAGAATTTTTTCATGAAATATAGATGAGGCATGAGACAAATCTAACACATGACTGAGAGTAGTCAAATTTCATTTCACTTAGCAGGTGTTTGAGCATGTTGAACTGAATACATTTGCTGCCTGTTGTAAATAGAAATCTATATTCTATGTTAATGTTAAAAATTATTGTGTTTTTACGGGTGGATACCTGAAAATAATTATTTACAAAAGACAGGTTATTTCTCAGGTGGACTTTTACGGCACTGTGTGGTCATTATGTGAGGAAACCCCTATATTCTAACTCCCCTAAACTCCCTCCTTCTGCAGATGCTGATTTCAAAAGTAAGAGAGGCAGGTAATAGTTGCTTTTGGACAAGTCTGCTTGTGATTTAATCATCTACCATTAAGTGGACTCCTATGTAGCATCTTAATTCCTTAAAGCTAATCATTATCTTTTTCAGACTTCAGGAAAAGCAGAATAACTGGTCAAAAGAAAATGTCCCCAGTAGAGTCCAGTTGTCCCTTCCAGCAAACAAGTCCATCTCCTCTAATAGTAGTGCTATCACATTCCATCTTCCTTTTAACATCATGACAGTTTTTCAAAGAGAAGAAAACATAATATTTTGTTACATTTAGAGAAAAACAAAAATCAATAAAGGTAAATACAGAGAGGAAAAAAGCCCATTTGTTTAGAGGAACATGGTTTTTGTACTTTAAGTACAGAATTAACAATCTGAGGCATGTATTTTGCTGATACAGAGCACAATATCCCAGAAATTGCATTATTTCATATGAATAAGTACATTTTGTTTGTTTTACCAGTAAACACTTCTTTTTCATTCCACTATTCTTCTCCCTTGGGAGATGAATGAAGAATTAGGTGTGTAAGGAAATAGAAAAAAGAGGCTTTTGCAAAATGACAAAACTAGGGGAAAGCATTAGTTTGAAACCAGGACTCTTTTATTTTTCTGCACGTGTAAAGATAAGAGAAGTCCTGCAGAGGGTCAAAGAGTGCTTAAGTTGCTAAGTAAAGGAATTGGCCTCCAGAGCAGGTGTTCATGCTGTCTCAGCAGGCAGAGATGGTATACGTTGCATCAAACACAGTTTGCTCAGCATGTGCTCACACCTCCCCTGACCCCTACACTTCCTGGCTTTGCTACCATGAAAGCATCGCAAGAAAGGAGGTGTGTTTGAAAGCAGTGTGGGTGGATCTTTTTAGCAATCAGAAGCTCTCAGCTGCACAGACAGATGAGCAGCAGCCATTTTTTAAAGCCAGACTCTTCCTCTGTCCCTGTTTAAGCAGGGCCCCTGCCCAGCCCCCAGCACTCCTGCTGGGAGCTGGCTGGTTGCCGTGATCATGGCACTGGCATCACAACCTGTTCCAGCAGTTCCCAGGCTGATTCCTTGCCTGCCCAACCTATGGATTTTGCAGTGTTTCTTGAGGCTTGGCCCATTTCAACAGTGTCTCTACTTCTAGGTACAGAAGGACATGACATTTGTAGGCATTCACATACCATATCAATGGAAGAAAGCAGATATGCTTACTTATGCAGAAAGGCTGAGAGAGCTGGGACTGTTCAGCCTGGAGAAGAGATCTTATCCGTGTCTATAAATACCTTAAGGGACGGTGCAAAGAGGACTGAGCCAGGCTCTTTTCATTGATGTCCAGTGACAAGACAAGAGGCAATGGGCAAAAAGTGGAACCCAGGATGTTCCATCTAAACATCAAGAATTACTTCTTTACTGTGTGAGTGATGGAGCACTGGCACAGATTTCCCATAGGGGTTATGGAGTCTCCCTCCTTGAAGAACTTCAGAAGGTGACTGGACATGAGCCAGGTGTCGAAGCTTGAGCTATAAATGTTGGATAGCTTCTAAATATATTAATCCCTAGACATAGTCCTAAAATTAATTTTAGTTGTGTTTTAGTGGTGCTATTGAGTGATTTTTATCATTGAATTTTATTCAACTGTAGTGGAATTCTGCAGGAAACTGTTAACTTTATATGATAATGGGAAGAGAGAGTAAGCAGGTGGGGGATGGATAAAATGCAAAAGCTTGCCTAGGTTTGAAGGTATTTTGCATTTTATTGAATCCTTACAATTCATTCTGGTGTGGCTCTGTTGTTTGAGCAAATCTTTTTGAATCTATCATAATAATCAACTTTTATGGATTATTCAAACACATTTGAAACTGCCATTGAATCAGAGAAGCTGAATCGAAGCCAACTCCACTGTACTATTCTTACTCATATCTAGTGATATGCTGGATTTATTCATAATACGAAGCAAAAAAATATGATTTTTGGTCAGCTGTATACATGTGAATTTACATTTGTTCTCCAACATTCGTGAAAAAGACTGGCATGCTGCTTTAGAGTGTGGAATACAATCTATCAGGCTCTCAATAAACTGGAGAATATATATGTGGTTCAACCTATCTAAAATGAGATGCAGCACTAGCAATATGGAGAGCCCCACAAGGCTAGCAATAAAAGTAGATATACAGTATCTGACATCAGATTGTTTCAAGCTTAATTTCAGTAAAGTAATAAGGTCAGGAAAAGAAACGCTCAGTGATGCACAGATTGATGCTATTAGATAGAAACTACACATTGGCATCCAGCAAACACTTTTTTGTCTTCCTCTCATGGACAGAGCACAACGATATTCAACATAATCCCTACAGATTTATAACCATAAGATTGGACCAAGCTTAGCCTGCTGCGGTCAAGAACAGTACTAAAGCTAAGCTATATACACATTTATTAACACCAAAAGATATTATATTACTCTCATTTTCCAAATATATATATTTTCCAAATATTCTACCAAACACACGCTAGAGTCTGTTGACACACTTGTGGGCAGCCATTAAGGCCTGAAGGCGGATCTTTAAAAGTATCCCATATTACAGCCTTGTTATATATATATGTATGCATTATATATATGTATATGTGTATATATACCAACAAGATGGCAGCAGTGCGTAATAGAACTGAAGGCTAACTCTTTTGGAGACTGAAAATATTTTCCTTTTGTAAATACTCCAAATGAAATAATTTGTTGCTCATGAGTATTTCATGTCAACTTTCAGCTATCGCTAAGAGGAAAAAACCACTTTGTATCACCCCTAATTGAAATTCATATACTTTTCAGTTAGGCCTGAGAAAAACAAACATAAAAAGGTTCAGAATTGACAGTACTAGGAGTGATACTTCCCATACTTTGCAAGCCCCTGAGTCTTTTGACCTCTCTTTGCTTTGCCACCAGCAGAGGTAAATCACCAGTCTAGGCAAAGTCAGGCAGATTCTTGCTGTTCATGTCACTATTTTGCCGTGAAACACAAGCAGGAAAAGTAACTCCATTCAGCTGCTGAGGAAACATCAAGTCTCAGGAGTCCCTAAGAGTACATTCTTTTCAATTTAGGAAAGATCCAGTTTGTAGGTTGCAATCCTGACTACTCTTCTGCATTCTCGTTAGAGGCTGGTATGTCGCATCGATTTTGTTCAAACTATATTCAGTTTTCAAAGGGGAGAGTCTAGTCTTTTTAAACATATGGGATATGTAAGATAAGAGCTACAACCCTTTTACCATGAAAAAAATACATCCTTGTTTATACAAATACCATATCTGATGAAAACTTAGGTAAAAAATATTTGTATTTTTCTCACATAGTTAAATGATTACATACAAATTAATATCCTTATTATTAATAGCTACATCCTAAAGCCATTTGGGGGGGGGGGGGGGGGTGATGTTACACTTTCCTCTATTTATATCCCATGTGTCTGTCCTCTGTCACTCTCTTTCTCTTTAATCTTGTTTGAGTGTACGGCTCACTCGTCCTTATTTTATTGACTCAATCACAGGCACACTGTCACTTTTTATAAAATGGTCACTGCAGAATCACATCAAGCAAATTCTTGATTCTGCAGTCAGTAATTTAGTGCCTTTATGGAATTGCAATTTCAGGGCTCACTGCTTGTTTTTCTAAAATGTACTTTAGGAATTAGTTACTCCAGCCACAAATCAGTTGAATTTATGCACAGTTGTAATACAGTTTATGGCCTCATGGTACATTGCTTCAAAAACAGCAGATGTGAAATTATGATAAATATAATGAGTGTTTTTTTGCCTGATCTACTGGAGTAGAGAAGGATCTGGAGCGTGTTTACCTATCCCATACAGTACATTTAATGTCTTAGTCAGGACTCCTGACAAAGGCTGATTAATGTCCTCATCTCTTTTATTAAAGATAAGAGTAGCACTGCAGTCAGGAGATAGAAGGCACACCATAAATCTTCGTAAAATGAGCAGTCAAATAATCACTCATCAGAAATAAAATCTACATACATTAACACTAACACTCAGCCTACCGTGTGCCCAGCCATAAAAAAAAAAAAAAAAAAAAAAAAAGGAGAGAGACCAGACGGATTTCCGGAAGTTTTAATTTCAACTAGTTCTTTAAGTTTAATGTTACAGTTCCCGTAACCTGGATGCAAAAGCTGGCATTTAAAAGCACATGTGAAAGGACCAGATGCCTTGTCATTACATTAAGAGCATGAAGCAGGCAACAATTAAGCGATTCACTGGAAAGACATAATGCTGATCTATGCTAGCAATTAATCACAGAATACATTAGACAATGATGGGTGACCTACAAATTTTTGACAAAATAATTTTTCATCATGTTGGCGATTTCTTAGCCTAATATGCCTGCAAGGCACAGAGTCCAAACCTGTCATTTATTCCATCTCTCCTTGACAGGCGGCAACCTGTCTTCCAGACAAAATGAACATTATCTGTGCTCACTAGACATTTAGTGCAGGGCTTAGCTTATGACTAATGATAATAGGCAGACAGAAATGTTAGAGTCTGAAATAATGTTCTCTTTGTTAAAGAAATTTCTTGAGGTAGAATTTTTTTTTCCCAAAGATACATAAAGATAAAAACTGTTTTTATCTGATTTTTTAATGCAACTTTAAAAAACAACATTTCATTTCCCAAAATAAACAGAAAAATAGCATCTTTTTTTTTTTTTTTTAATTTGCATCCCATAAGACTTCATGCTACTTGCTGCAAGAATTCATGCTAACAAACTGCTCATGCAACAGGGATCTGAAGTACAGATTTCAACAGAGAAAAGATTAATAAACAGCTTGGCTTATTAGCTGCTGATTTTAGTTATCTTATTTTTGTCAGTTTTACATAAATGAAGTAGACTAAACCATTCATTTACCATTCATTTTTACCTGATAATAATGTAACCATAGACAGTCCTCATATTATTGCTCTTGTTCTTGGACAGATATATGAGTGGATGGAGCCTAAATCCATTGTGATAGAAAATATGTTAGAAATGTAAAATGATGAGAACAGGTTGTTTATTCATATTGACTTTTAGTCTTCATTAATATACCAGTGTTGTACATTTTGTGATAGTTATCCACTGGGAGAATAAAATGTAAAATAATTTATTAATTTTTGGTCTTACCAAACATTTATGGAACAGTGAGCCCTAGCTAACTCAGGATCCAAGTGCCAGGAGCAGAGGAGACAGCAAACAGACTACAGAGTGTTTTCTGTCTGTATGATGAAACTTCAGAAGCAAAGTCTTGATTGAGCACTCATTCAGTCTTCATCACACAAAGACTCTAGTCATGCTATTTTATGCTGGGTTCTGTACAAACATAGAACAATCAACATCCCAGAGGCTATACTTGAACGAATTAATCTTTTGCACCTTAGATTTAAGCTGGGCGCACATTTGGGTTTTGATTTTGTTCCCTCTGAGGTCTTTGGCAACCTTTACACTGGTAACTGGATAAAACCAACTAAGAGGACAATTTTTAAGAAACAATGGAACTTAAAGCTGAAAATAAAGTTTGTTATGTCAGGAGACTGAAAGCAAGTTTAAATAATATATATTTTAAATACTTCTATAAAAACTAAATTCTCATAAAGTGTGGAGGTAATTTTAACAAGATGTGCATCCTCTTAAAAATATTTAGGTTGTTTTATCTGGTATAGTTCAACATCACACATGAATTTGTAAAGATTTGTAAATCAGAAAGTTATCTTCACATAGAATTTCATTATTGAGCTGAAAATAACCCCAAATAAATATATTTTGCACTGGCCCAAGGTTTTTACATTTCAGCAGACAAAGATGTACAACAGGACAAAACTTGTCCTGTTTCCTACATTGTATTTGTTATTTTACTGTTTACAAAGTGTGTGATATAAGTAGTTAAGGACAAGAATATTCTGACTAATGATTTGGTTTTGACTGAAATTGCAGTTATTTTTTTCTTAGAGGTTGACATTTAGGTTTTTACAAAATGACAAAAAATTGCACGTGATTTCTGAAAAATGTTTACTTTATCTCTGAAAATTCAGTAAATATATTGAGTTTTTGTTACTACTTTTAAATCAAATCACACAGAAATCATGTGTAAGTTACACTGCAGTGTTTGGGGGTGGGGGGGAGAAGCTTCTGTATTTTGTCTTAAAATATGTTGACTGGAAAAGAATGAGTGAATTATCTTTTCATCTTTTAAAAATACCAAAGATTTCCAGTTAGGGGATTAAGGTAGTATGATTGTGAAAACTTATATTTTAATATCCATCTAATGTTTGGAAAACAAATACCCTTGGTCTTCACTGGCTTCAAATCCTTAATATTTTCTGAGGATCCATTTCATCTCTTTTAATACGAAAAAAATCACATAATCTTTTTCCCATGATAAGACCTAGCACTATTTATTTGTACTGATTCATCAGTCCTAGTTCTATAAGCAACAGAAAGGAACAGCAAAAATACTTCTAAATCAATGCAATATTTATAAAAGTAAGTGTTTTTCCTCACCTTGAATCCAGTGGGAAATTTTTTGTTTGTTTGTTTGTTTGTTTGTTTGTTTGTTAACGCAAAGTTGACCCAAATTGTCATCTATCTCCCAGCCTGCGGACAGGAAGCAAAAACAAAATTTTTTTGAGTACTGCTATCTAACAATCTGAAGTCAAAATCTTTGTTGGAGTCTATCATTAAAGGAGTGTCAACATAAAAATATATTTTATAGAGCCAGTCTAGAAGACTTCATTGATGTTTGTGAATCTGAATTATGAGCTTACTTGTTAATTTTGCTTTTCCCCAAAAACATATTTATATTTTGTCATTATGATCCTTTTAATTTACTCTGGGGGAAAGAAGAGTAGTGTCCTTGTTCAAATACAAACTTTATTGACATGTTACTTATGTAAGATTCAGGAAATACTGATGAGTAAAATACACATCTGCTATGGCTTGATTAATTCATGTACCTATGACACTATAAGTTTTAAGTTTATTCATTAAACCAATAAAAAATGTTTATTGTTTAAAGGAATTCAATGGTCAGCTTACAAGCAATTGACTCTTCAGGTTTTAGGCATATAAAAAGTATACTGGAGAGTTCATCTGTTGGAATGGGAACCCATGATACATGGGCCTTTAGAGATACTAATTTCCAAGCAAGGGGACACATTTTGACTTCCTGAGAATCAGCGTGTATAGAAAAAACTTTTTTTCCTGTGGGAGTGAATAGGTATTTTATGATAACTTTAAATATTCTATTTTCTTTTGCATTATAAACATTCTCAGCAGCTTTTTGTATGTCCTTTCACTACCACCATTTTGAAAGTCTGAATTATTACTTGACTTGAATTTCCTGACAACCTCTACTTCAAAGTCAAGGTTTTGCCTCACTTTTATGAAGCTAAAGTCTCTGTCTTTTAATGTTGTGAAAAGGTATAGCTCCCTCTAAGAAGTCTATTTAACTTCAGGAAATTAAAGTTTAGCCCTAAAGATGAATATGGTGTTTTTAGAGGCTGATCTCTTCTTCTGTACCCTTTGAGATATATATATTTATATATATATATATATACACACACACACATAATGCTCAAGTCTTATAGTGCATAATTAGGAGATGTACCTCATTCAAACGCACCTTTGTCGCACACATTTTTCACTTGGATACCAAAAAGCAATCCTGCATCTCACTTACTGAAAGTATCTACATGTTCTCTGGACAAAAGCCCAAGGGCAACACAAATGTCAGCTGCCTTTTTTTTTTTTTTTTTTTTTATCTACTACTTGAACTGCCTCAAACTCTCAAAAGATTCTGGACATGTGCTTTTAAGCCAATCATAATTCTAGTGTGTGAATGCTCAAGTTTCTAGTGCCATTCACCTAAGAATAGTAGCTTTTGAAGGTTAATATAGTTTCATTTCTCATGTAATTACAAAAATATTTGAGAGGAGAGATGGTGATACAACCTTACTAGCTTTGTGTATTCTGATTATGTGAAAATGAAGAAGAAAATCTGTACTAAATATTAATTTTGAGTGCAGATGGAAAGAACAAAAACTAATTTGCTATTACATTTCTTGCTTTTACATCAACACAAAGTAAATTCAATTTTTAATCAAAAGAGCAAAATAACCTTTACCCTCCTTAATTACTGCACAGAGATAGAATTCTAAGTACTTGGGAATTTTCAGAAAATGAAAGTAGATTGTCAGTAACTGATCATAATGCTACAAACCTTGTTTTCAGTTTGCCCAGATTGTTCTAGGAGAATAAACAACTATCTATCCCAAATATTAAGCCACATAGCCTGATCTTCTTCTGGTGAAATTTTCAGAGGAATTAAAAGAAGTTTAGCAAAAAAAGTTAAAACACGCTGAATTCCAGTGGGATTTTGACACTTCTTCCCGTCTTTGAATATATCATCCCACAGATCAGAACTAATGTTGAAGTTCTAGCTAGAAACTAGGAAGTCACTGCAGCTCAGAGAAAATTAGGCAAAGGTTTGCTTTCAGAGATATTCCAGGTGTGAGCTACAGTATTTTGTGAGCTGCTATTTCAAATTTAGATAAAGAATGGTTTGGTATATGACACACTACAGAAACCAGAAAAAAACATGGAGTGAGTAACCTTATCCATAGCAGAAAGAAATTGATGTCATCTCTTAGACAAGGTAAAAGCAAAGAAATAAGGAATACATGGACAAGGATGCTATTTGATTGTGAAACTACTGCTGAGAATTCAAGTCTGCTTCACGTGAACCAACAGACAGACTATCGTTTTCAATATAAAGTTCTTATTACTTTCCCATTTTGTTGATTTTGCCTCAGTCCTTCTCTACTACACTCAAGCCAGCTCTTATTCATGTCTTTTCCCTTTACAAAATTTGCTTGCACACTCAGTAGCCCTAGCAAGGTCAGATGCAATAGTGTTGTAAATATGGGTCCATTGCCAGGCTGAAATTTCAGCTGTCTGTACTTCCTAGGGAGAGGGTAAACAAATAAGAGCCCCTGGAAGGCTACATGATGGACTTAAGGGAAAGAAGAATCAAAACAATTTCTTCATTAGGCTCCAATATACAGTCAGCGAGGAAAGAATGGAGCCATGCCACAAACACCAAGACTATTTCTGTGAGATCTGTAAAAAGAGAGAAAAATCTCATGATCAATGTGTCAAAAGCAGCTGAGAGATCTAATGGTGCTGACATGGATGCACCCAGTGCCCCATTATTTCTACCATCATTATATGGCTTTTTTGTGTGTGTGTGTGTGTGTAGTTACTCTCAAAAGGCAATAGAAGAATATGTTTTTACAGATGAGAAATTATTTGGGGTAATTCTGTTTGGTCTATCGCAATTATATGTTGCTGGAAGAAAAATTATATCCTTTTTATGAATGAATACTTTGTAAATTCTGTGCATTCAAAATAGTCTTGATTTATCATATTTTCTTTACTTACTTGTCTTTATATTCATCTAATTTAGGTTGAAAGATGAAAACAATACAGATAAAAATGTACAGATTATTTAAGAGAGCTTAGAGAGTGCTGCAAAGAGTAATGTAAAAGCTGAATGTAAAATCAGATGAAGACTAGAAGCCCGTTAGCAGTGTATGCAAAGATTATATGTTCATGTTATCATACTGGTGGAAGAGCAAATCAAGGACAACTTGTAGACTATGAAATAGCTGCAGTGGCTGTGGGCCAATCATGTCATAAACATGAACCTACAGAACCTGAACTGTCATTTATTTTATGTCAGTTCAGGTTCTTACTTATTTATTTTCCAGACTCAAATACAATGGAAACAATAAAAGGAAGACTCAACTAGCAGAGGTCTCACCTCTATTTTGTATAATTTGCTGCTTAAAAGCTTACAGAGTAAAACATGTAAATATATGCAGACCTGAGAGTAAGACCTCAGTAAGGAAATTACAGAGTATGGCTGAGGAAACTATGGGCCATAAACAAGAAAAGCACTATGGCTGCTAAGCATCTAGAAACCTGCTATAAATTGTTGCAGAGGTTTTGCTTCAGTGGGTTTACTATTCTGGGAGAGGTTGGCTTTTGGCTACATGTGGTGGAGAATTCACTGGGGCAGGAGATCACAAGGATTCTCACTACTCCAGCCCAGCTGCAGCTCTCAGCGCTATGAATGGGGGAATCTGTCAGAGTTATTACCCAGACCTGGCATGCATTTTTTCCTTTCAAGCAGCACGACTTGAAGAGAGAGGTACTGGAAATCTCATAATGATGCTGCTGCTTGTAAGATTTCCACTCCAGTGTTTCCAGTGCTGAACAATTTCAGATAAGACATGTAATCATTTCAAGTCAGATCTTCTGTTGATGTAAATTAGACTAGGTCCACTGGAGTCAATTAAAATACCTTAGTTTTAAATGATTTCTTTCTCCCTTAGCCTTGAGGTGTTTATTCACACCTTACTTTTGAGAATCTGAATCTTTTTTTTCAGTAGTATTATTTGTTCCTCTCGTAAAGGAGTCTGGGCAGAAAGAATCGTGTAAGCCTGTGCCTTTATTGGGGCTTATTGCATGCTGTTTTGAAGGATAGTGAAGCGAAGGTGAAGAAGCTTAAAAGCAAAACTAAATGTATAGAACAACAGGAGAGAAATTTAGGGCCAGATGTCTGAATGAGCTTGGAACCTATTCAAATGTATATGTGAAATGGACAGATTTACAAATGTCCAGAGTAACTAGTGGTAGGAAACATTCTTAAAAACTTGTTTCAATCAAATCTGAAGGCAAAGAAATTAGGAAGTTGTTCTCCTGTCTGGATCATGAGAAAAAAGAAAAAAAAAAGGGGGGGGGGGGGGGGATAAATTCATTTCCACCTTCAATTTTAATGATTTTCTAGAATAAGTCTTTGTTACTGAACTCCATCACAGTTCCTCACAGCACAATTCCATTCTTCCGGAGACAAGACAATGAAAGACTGGTTGATTCTTTGCAGCTAGCTTTGCAGCATTTCCATGCTGCACAATCCTGTTTAAAGGAGAGGTAGCTGTGGTCCTTTCTTTGACCAGAAGGAGATAATTCTTTTCTTTGCAGCCTTTGGCCAGATCTGCATGCTTTGCCATGCTCCTATTCAGATATTGAATTAGAGGAAAGTACGACTACTTTTAGTTCAAAAGAAAAATTTCCAACAAGCATGTCCCAGTCTATCAGAGGTGTGTTGTGCTGAACCTTCAATAGAAATATCCCCTAACATAGCATCCCTTCCTACTACCATTAGTAAAACAGTGGACTCTGCCAGATCATAGAAGTGAAGTAAGATGGTACATTTATGCTAATTTTTCACATTTTTATTTTTGAAAGTTGCCAACCTTTACAAAAATATAAGAATACCCTTTCAATTATGACTTGTAAGCAGTTCCAATATCTGCTGACAACAATAGAAAATAGCTCTAGGAAAGGTGTGAAATGGTATATTAATCATGACATGATGATAAATCTACAATCTAGTAATATTTTTAAAGTTAACAGCATTATTTAGTTAATGCTTAAAGAGAAATCATAGAATACCCCGAGTTGGAAGGGACCCATAAGGATCATCAAGTCCAACTCCTAAAGAGAAGAACTCCTAAAAAAAAAGAGTAGTTTGTTATGAAGATATGCACAACTAATAGTAAGCCAAATTTGGAAGCACACAAAACACTTCTTTATTCCTAGTAGCTAAATTTCGTACATGCACCTGACCCATTTCTTCACAATTTTGGATTTTAGAATACCAGGCTAAGCCTTCATCAGTTCTCTCTATGATACCACCAAAACTGAATGACTGGAAATCCAGTCATGAACAAAACCTCCTGAATAATCTGCTACTAGAAAAAACAGCTACTATTTGGTCAACCCAGTGAGAACTAACATAACTTGAGACATCATGCCTAAAATAGCATAAAGAAACTGGTAGATGCCTTGCATATGTACATGCTTTTTTAGCTATTTGCATCTTCTAAAAAAGGCTCTATTTCTTTCCTCTCAAAGGAAAACTACTGCAATATGCATATAAAGGTCTAGCTGTCTAGGCCACAAGGATCAACATAACATGGAAGGTTCCCTTCTACCTAAAAGGCATGGTCAACCTAAAGGAAAGGCAAGTTTGGAACATTTCTTCTACACGGAAACAGATTTGCCTATTCTTTTTACTTCAAGCAGAATATAACCAGTTACAGAAAATGATGATCTGAGAGTTCTGGACTAGAAATATGAAAATTCAGCCCAAACCTCTCCCTATGCCTTAGGGTGGCAAGTGTGGCAGTGACAACACTCTGTCTAAGTGAATTCATATGGGGAATGTTTTGTGCATAAGGTAGTATGGGCCACTAGCTGGTAACATTGAGTAAAATTCTACACAGTGTTCAGCTTTATCTGCTCCCATGAAGTCAGTTGCAGGTACTGCAAGACAGGATTTCTCAACACTTACAGGGTAGGGCCTATGATTGTCATCCTAAGTAACAGAGAGGGTTTTCCAAATATACTACATAAAGGTAAGGCATAATGAGAACACAATACAGATATAAATACCTGAAAGCAGAAATTTATGACCAAATGTGGGGAAGAACACTCCATTGGATGACACAATTAACAGTCCTGAGGAACTTTATTGATAATATTCAGCCAAAATACTATTAACAGGAGTATGACATTGCTTGTGTAGGATACTGACTTTTTTTCTTTTCTATTGAAGCTAATTGTAATGTTATAGACTGTCCCTTTATAAGTTACTATGGTTCTAGAGGTGTTTTAGAACATTTCATGCAATAAAATGTGACTCATAAATTGCTTTGATTTCTTTCACAGAAATGGAGTGTGCACAGTGTAATCAGATGTGATTCATTTATTTCTCCTAAAATGTATTCTCAAAAATCCATTTTAGGATCTAGATTTTTTGCAGAAAATCCCTCAGATTTTCCTAAGGGATCTATACTCTAATGGCACAAAAGGCAAGCCCATCAGACATTACACCAGGCATACAATTACAGGATGTGTCCTAACAAAATCCTGCAAATCATACCACATATTATACTGGACTCCCACATATCTGAAATTCACGGTTACCCAAACCACCTACCTACTGTAATCACAGCATTGTACAATGCGTGGGTGCACAGCATTCAGCCTGCTGAGATCTATTTCATGACTCCCAGTGCATACCAGATACCAGACTGGTAGATTACTATATCTGTATTCTCCTGCTTGTCACAGTGAATAAGTGATTTAATATGTAGTTGTAGAATTTATGCTTGATTTTATTTATTTATTATTTTTAGGAAAGGAAAAAACAGCATTCTTCTTACTAAACTTCTATTCACTCTCAAACTGTGATGTCATAACTATCTACCTTTCCAAAAATTTTGGACATATCCTTAAGCACCTCTTCACAAGAATAAAAAAAAAAAAAAAATCTTTTGGGGGAAAAGAAAAAAAAAAAAACATAATAGATGGAGTATGAAACATAAAATAGTGAATTTAACAATAGTTTACAGTCATCTTCTGCAGTGCATCTCAGATTGTATTGTACTGGATCATTTTGTTTGTTTATTTGTTTAGAATAGATGTACGATGATGGTAAAAGAATGTTCCAGTTGAAAAGTCAGTCTTAAATATGAGAAAAAATAAAAAGGGCATTAAGGCAAAGCATGATATGCTAATTCAGCTTTCTTGGGTAGATTATGATAAAGAATTTAATTATAGGATGCCATCATATTTTACCCTGGGACCTCTGCGTCCTTCAGTTCACAGGATGGACGGATGTTCACTTAATGAGCAGTGATCCAATATAGTTTTTATTCATATTGTTCAATGGATAGCCTCAGGCCTTATTTACTGTATATTATTCAGACCAGATATGAAGAAAGAATTATTAATTTCTTTTTTTTTTCTGCATCTTCACAATGTTTTACTATTCTTTTTCTACAGAACACCCTCACGATGAAGGTTTTTTTTTATGATTTCCCTCAAAACATATAGAGAAACAAGGCACAAAGGCTAAAGATGAAAAAAAGGGCTAAAGATGGAAAAAAAAACCATCATTTTGGATGCCCAATTTGTAAAGTCTAGAACTTAATATCACAGAATATATGGCACAGAATTACAGCTCTCCTTCACTTACCTTGCAGCATTTTTGCCAGCCCCAGAGTGCCAGAATTTCTGAGAATATTTTTTTCTGATTTTTTTTTTTTGCGTTTCCTTATCTCATTCATCAGTACATGTAGAACAAAAGAACCATTCTGCAGAAAACAGGATCCTTAATAACTTAAACCTCAACATCCCTAGAGAAGAGCTATCTAGCACACTAAATTTCTCTGATTTCTTGATTCTCCATCAAGGAGTGTTGAGTGCTGCCAAGATTTTCTGCTTCTTGACTTCTTGTATACTATATGAAAAATTGCCTTTAGGGCATCTCGAGGGTATCCTTACCTTTTGGACATCTAAGCCCATCCCTTCTTCAAGAGTCAAGCATTCCAGTACATTGCATGCTATATGGCCCTATGGAAACATAGTGGAAGACTGACCTGTTAATGGCTATATCATAAAGCAGAAGTTTATTTGATCAATTAGAAGTGTGTAACTGATTTTAAACATAGTTTTGGAGTGCTTGGCTTCACAAGGGAAATGTTTATGTGGCTTCTAGGTACTTCTTTGTAAGGTAACAGAAAAACACATCATCATATAGCTTCACATTGACATCAACAGTGGTCAACAAGACAGATTTCAGCTTACTCATTTGTTTCATCATGTTCTAGTGCAATGGAGGACCATGACCCTTTTTATAGAGAGATATTCTGTGACTCTCTGATCCTGTTTTGCACTAGTAGGTGCTCTGACTGTTGTTCAACAAATATTTGTTGAAAACAGAAATCTCAAGGCTCAAGAATTCTGGATTCATTTCTACGTTTTGGAAGACAGAGTGCTCTTTAGGGCTCAGACATTTCTACATGTTTACTAAGGCTGATCTCCTACTTGGTCTGTGTTTTCTCCTGTTTGTCACCGTGCCAGACTTCTGCTTACCCCTTCTTCATCATCCTGGTATCATCATCCTGGTCTCATCACCCTCAGAAACCCTGGATCTCAACTCCCACGCATTTTATGTCAGTTCATTCTATTTATAAAAGCCACCCTTCCTCTTACACTCTCCAAGTTGTTTTTTTCCCTGGATTCTCAGCCAAATGTAAGGGTTTTTTTGTTTGTTTGTTTGTTTTTTAAATATGGTGAAACAAGTTTCTCTTAAACTTAGAAACAACCAAGCTGGTCTTGCAAACCTTTCTTGGGAAAAAAAAAAAGAGGAAAAACAAAAAAACAACAACAACAAATTTGAATCTGAGTGAGACAATTCTGCAAAGAAACGTTTATCTCAAAATATTAATGTTTTGGCACAGATTTAAGCAACTAAAAACATGGTTTTCTAAAGGGAAGCATCAACTAACTTGGCTGCAGACAGCACTACTGGCTCCACCTACAATAAATCCATGTCCCTTACACTTAAATAGCCAAGTCTGGAAATGTTGCTTTTCCATTTACAAATGGATCAATTTGCCTCTTCTGATCCATCTCCTTGCATCATCTTGCACCAAACAACCACAAACTCGGCAAGTCTTCCCAGACATGAATTCCTCCGGTGTGTACTGGTGTAGTGCCAGGACACTGCCAGTGAGGGATCACTATGGTTGCAGCACTTCTGTCCTTTGGCTATTTGACAGGAGCCATCATCAACCAGTGAAGTGAAAAAAAAAAAACAACCCTGGGGCAGTTTTCAAACATTTCAAGACAGCTTGAAGGTATCTGCAAAGTAAAGGCACCATTATCAATTGATGTCTTGTCCATCAGTATGGACAGGAATTTTCTGACCATTTCATTTTCACTGGAAAATGTTGGTCTGGAGAATTTCTCAAGGAATGAAACTCACCAATGCCAAAGGTGGAACTCTGGACAAAATGGGTACAAGTATTCTATAATTTATTTGGGAATTTGAGCAATCTTGGGGCTTTGAGCAACCTAGTCTAGTAGAAGGTGTCCCTGCCCATGGCAGCGGGGGTGGAATTAGATCATCTTTAATGTTCCTTCCAACTCAAACCATTCTATGATTCCATGACTGATGCAGTTTTGAACCCAAATTTACTGTGTATTGGTTCCATTTGGGTGTATAAAACACCAGCAAAGCTGGAACATGTAACGAGAAACAATCTGAATTTGCCCTAATCTCTAACACAGGCATACAAGCATGAACAGACCAGTCAGTCCTGACTGTACTTTCCCACTTGTGTCCTCCACACCAAATTCTGTATTGCCTTGCAGCATCACATGGAAAATACTGGGAAGCCAAAGTGACCTTTCTAAATGTGCCTGAGATTACAACATAGATGCACACACAAAGTTCAGCACAACTAAACTTTTAGATAAGGTAGTCATAGGAAAAGGAAGTCTCATTCAGATCAGAATAGCCAAGACTGTGACAGTCAAAACATTTTTTCTCAGTCCTCCACATGGCAGGTAGGTGCCCTAAATATGACTCTATTGGCACTTCTGAATCTTGTAAAAATCTGCCTGCATCCATGAAGACTTTTTTTTTTTTTTTAAATCTTGAATATATCCCAGTGCCAAAAGGAAAGAAAAAAAAATGAAATCAGATTAAATTTTTCAATGCTTTCTAGTTTTCATTATTTCTTTCAAAACTATAACACCCACGTATTTGCAGTTTGAAGGGTAAAATGTCATAAAACTGCCAAACTACTCTGTGGAAGACACTTATAACCCAAGCAAAACAGTCCAGAACCACAAGTCTCATCAAACACCCTGTGATTGTCACCACAAGCAGCACCAGAAAAATGAGCACAGTATTTCAACATTACCAAAAAATATCTTTCAGGATAAAGAAGCATGAAAGTGAGACAGAGATTCCAGAGATGATGAATGATGCTGAAGTTTAAGCTGGTGGCGTTCAATGGCACTATGCACCAGGAGAAGAAAGTGCATGTAGTTTGCATAGTAGTAGGTCACTGGCAATGTTTCCACTGGAAGATGCACACATTATAAGTTCTACTGCTGGAAGCTGAATCATGCTCTTTTTAACAGTCTGAAAGTACTATATTCATTCTGTTTCATAAGCATTATCACTTACCATTGCCACTTCTCCACTGGTTTCTTTAGATGGCTTTTGTCTGCTGTATGTGAGGGTCTTCCCCTCTGCTGCATCTATCCCATCGAGCGGTTTTGCTTCACATGTTTTCTGTACCAGTTCTTCATTTCAAATCTCAGCTCATTGACTAAACATCTGAGTTTGGCTCTCCTTCTGCCATCATTCGTGTAATCATATTATTTTAATTCTGTAAGGTCTTTAGGGATACACTTTGCGTGAAAGAAACATTCTAAAGTCTTGAACCATATAATCAATAGCAGCAGTGTGGTTTTCATTAACAGTAATGCTTTGACCCCTCTTGTATGTCAGATTAAGAAATAATGCCAAATACTGACCTCTTACCTATTTGGAAAAGTCTGGCATGATCTTTAAACCACAGCATATGCAAAGAACAATAAATACATTTTCCTGAAGTCAAAGTCTGGGTTGCATAGCACTGTGAAATCAGAAATGCAAATAACAAAATATGGGATATGTGTTGTTTAGCATAGCAATACAGCAAGTACATATGACAGCAATAATCACTTCACTGTCAGAGTAAATGTGATATACAACAGCAACTGAAATCTACCATTAAAAAACTAAGGAAACGCAGCTCCTGAATCCTAATTGTTTATTTCTAGCATGAAGTCCTATCTCAGCCATTGACCAAATGAAAATGGAAAGGGGCTTATAATTTGAATAAAACACATGCTGATGATGAATAATTTATTCATTAATAAAAACTAATAAGCTGACCCCCACAGCAAACAATTGCATTTAGTTTTTCCATGTGTTACAATTGTACTGAAAGCATAGCTGTTAATGAAGTTCTTTTGTTCTGTTGTTAGTTTACGTTTATGCAGAATATCTCACTGATCATATTTTTCACACTCCATATATCTTGACTTTTTGTTTCAATTACTGAACTAAACTTTATTTGCTAACTAAACTGCAATACACTATAGAAATAACAGCAGGGAAAATCTCTTAGCATTGCCTTCCAGTTTGGGGCCTACTTCTGAAAGGCGTACTTACTATTGTAAAATCATAATGTCTATGTGTATCTGCTGTTTATTTCCACAGAGGTAGCTATGCATGTATGCAAGCACTTTGTGTTGTGTGGACATTCATACTCCGAGCACCTCTGGCATGCTCCGTGTTTATGGGAGATGCAGCACCCCCAGGGACACCAGAGGGCAGCAGTCTTTCCAGACCACATGCGGCCATCCCATAATCCTGCCAACCACATTTGGACAAAAGCACCTCCTGTTGCTCATGGGGTCTGGGTAAGAGACTCAAGAGCTCCTAATACAACAGATGCATGGAACTTCAGAGCCTCACTGCATAAGGCAAAGGGCTGGATTTTTATTTTTTAGTATGTGTAGAGGTCAATTTCGTATGTTATTTAAAGCTAAAGTTCTTGTAATGCATA
Source organism: Anser anser (assembly GCF_964211835.1). Classification (NCBI taxonomy): domain Eukaryota; kingdom Metazoa; phylum Chordata; class Aves; order Anseriformes; family Anatidae; genus Anser; species Anser anser. The sequence goes on along the minus strand of NC_139725.1, from coordinate 26,356,216 downwards.
AACTGAGCCTAAAGCATGTCTATTAGAGAGTGAAGCTGGACAATCAGAAAGACATGAGTGGGACCATCTAAATTTTTCTTTATTGCAATAAAAGACTTAAGCAGAAGACAGAGATAGCATCTTCCAGATACAGAGGGTTGTCCAAGGTAGAATGTGTTCTAAATATGTACCGCTGAGGCTATGATGCTGAGGAAATTCTGCCACTTAATAAGTACTAAGTAACTCCCTTTGAAATAACTCTACCCCCTTAGAAATATCTCATATACTTACTTTTGTGAAGTGTGTAAGCATAAAGTGTAAGGCTATTCCACCTGTCTTTTCAGAAGGACATCTCTTCAATAGTATCGAAGATCTTGACTCATTTCCAAGGAGAGTGAGTGAGTCTTTGAGTGGATCCTCACTTTCACAAATACTAGCTCCTGTTACATACTTGTGCTGTGCTTGTGTAGTCCTACTTGATTGAACCGGCTGTTAAAATCACAGATATTTTCCAAATTACCCGCTTAAAGCTAATTCTAGCAAGCTCTGTTGCCTACTGCTGTTGTAGGCTTGGAGCTATGCTACCAGAGCTCAGCTTCTTGGACCTTCACAGGATCTTCTTTTTTGTTCTCTTCTTCCTCCTCCTCCTCCTAGTCCCCCACAGCTGTCCATCCAGTTGAGCAGAAGCAATACTCCTTACCCCTGCTTTGACATTCCCTGTCCTCATTCTGGCAATCAGCTCATATTTAAAAGTCAGCAAGAGCTTTGTCACATAAGCCATATTATCACAGTGTCCTGGCTACGTTATAGGTATATTTATTTAATTATTTCTGTTTTAATGTACAGTCAATGCATTTTAACATCAACCATAAACAGCTAATAACAACTATGATGAGCAAAGAATCAAGGCATTTGGACCTGAAGTCTCCTGACAGAGAAGCTGAGTGTCCTGTTTTTGACAAGCCTCACTCTTAAAATAGCTTATGATATGTTACGGCCTCCTTTGTCTTAGTTATTTATTATATTCTAATTATTAGTTTATGCTAATGTAGGGTGTGTGAGCACAGAAGTAAGATACTCACTGTTCAGATAACACTGGCTAGATACTGTAGTTAAGTTCATCTAAATTAGACTAGATAGCTAGATACCTTAGTCACCACATAGTCGTCCCCATCTCTAACAGGTCAGGATTATAAAAATTCTCACTATACTCACATATCAGACATCTGTAAATAATGCCTACAGTGGTTGTTCTCATGAATCCCACAGAAGTGAATGAGGGGCTTGCTTTACAGAAGGGATGGGCATCCTCCTCTCCATTGAAAAATCTTTCTACAGCAATTAGACTCTGAAAGCTGATTCTGCGAGATGCAAAATATGTTTGCCTTGTTCAGAAAAGCATTTTCAATGAATGTTTAAAGTTAAGTGTATAACTGCAGCCAGTAACAGTCAATTTGGTGTTCATCATCTTAAAAATGCACGTATGTATTTTGGCAGGTTGTGCTGGAGATCTCAGTAGTTTATAGGAATGAGAAGGGTATTATGACTTA